>NC_133534.1:223487055-224087055 GCF_048544455.1 Silene latifolia
GGCCAGAAAAGCTAGCGCTGCAGATCATGGAGGAGATGAAGTTCAGGATTAGAGGACCCGATAAGATACAAATGAATTTGGCTGATCTAGATTGGTTGAAGCATATGAAATTCATGTAATAGTAGCTTAATGAGAAGGAAACGATTGTAATTAACTTTATTTTTGATATATATTACTCTCACATTACACCAAAAAAAAAAATTAATTAAACTACTAGAAAAAATTAACGAAAATTGAAAAATAAATAAAATAAATGTAGAACGATTATCGGAATAACCTAACCGTTAGAAACGGTGAGGTTTAGGTTCGGAGTTTTGCCAAACCGAATCGTGTGCGAAACCGAATTAAATTAGAGGTTCGGTGAATGGACACCCCCCCACGTACTAATTATGCAATAAATATTTAAATTGTCCCTTAATTGTTGTTATGGTATTCGCTACATAGGAAACCGCGATGTTAACTCCCTTATTTAATTGGAAAAGTCTAGTTAAGACTCCTAGATAAATGATGCACAAAGTAGTTGATGGGTAAGATTTAGCGGTAGGGTCAAGTCTCTTACCATCAACAAAATATAACCCAATTTAGTGCATAAATTGGGGTCGAACCACAAGAATGGAGGGGTTTCTACTTAGTCTAAATAGGAGTCTAGTCTAGTAAAAAATGAAAGTAAGTGAGTTGGTTTAAACTACTAGTTGTAACTAATGCAAGCAATTAAGAGGAAGTGTATACGATTGATTAAAGGCTAGGGTTTTCGGGTTCATCTAAATGGTTTTAAGAGGCAAACAAGTCGATTCAAGGAGTCAATGGTGAGGGTTTATCCTAGGATGCAAATCAATCTCATGATTATCCTAACGGTGATTACCAACTCTCATTAAGCAACACACCATTCTAAGCATGCAACAAGACCACCACAAACTCTCATTTAATGGAGGAATTAAGCAACTAAGACAAAAAACACAAGTTCTCACTCACACAATTCATCAAACACCTTGTATGCAATACTAAGAAAGACAAATAATTCACCAAAGACTCAAAATAATCAAACTATCATGCCCAATAATCCCATTTAGACTCCCCCTAAACTCTAGAAGGATCACTACTCACTCATATCAAAATTGTTCAAACAAACAAATAGAGAAGAACCAATAACAAAAAGAGATGACAAGATAAAGATTCAAACAATTATAGAAGGCAAAATAAAATGTAAACAATTGATTAAGCAAGTGAATAAGAGAAGAAATGTACCAACAAGAGTAAAGATGATTGCTTTGATTGAATAAATGAAGGAAATCCTCCAAAATCTCTCAATACAATCCCAAAAACCAAGTGTAAACAATTGATAATTACTAATACTAGCTAATTTTACTAAGTAATTAATAATAATTATGGAAAGATTAAAGCTTGATTAGGGAAAGATTACAATAATTAGGGAAAGTTTCCAGATCTAGGGTTGTGTGTACAACTGATTAAGGGAGGGGGTATATATAGTGTGCACCAAGATTAGGGTAGGATTTGTAAATGGGCTTGAAATGCGGGTATGCGCTCCCGGCTGGGAAGTTCCTGGAAGTTGAATTAATTTTTGATATCATCAGGTAGCCATGGTCGGGCAACCGGCTGCCGGTAACTGACCGGCTGGGGGCACGTTGACTTTATCTTGACTCCTGGGCTTTATGGGAACTCCCAGCCGGGTGATCGGCTACCGGCCTTATGACCGGCTGGGAAGTTCCTGTAACTTCCTTTGATTTTGAGCTCATTGTTCTCCCAGCCGGGTAGCCAGTTGCCGGGCTACCGGCTGGGGGTTCCCTTTGCCTAATCTTTGCTTGAATTGCATACATTTGGTGTTCCCAGTCGGCTGACCGGCAACCGACTGACCGACTGCCGGCCTACCGGCTGGGAGTACTTCTCAGCATCAATTCCTCCTCCTTCCATGCTTAGTTGAATGAACTCGTCTTCTAGCTTCAATTCTCCCATTCTCGCCTCAATTCCTGCAAGGGAGGTACAATATCATAGACATGGGAATTGGGGTATGAATTGCAAGCAAGAACGTATAAAACCGACTCAAATGGAGTCGGAAAGCATGAAAATAGAGGGGAAAAGTGGTACAAAAGAATCCTATATCAAACCTCCCCACACTTGAACATTACTCGTCCCCGAGTAAGTCCTCAATCAATGTACAAGGCACTACTAAGATAGATATGGAGAGTGGGTGCACAATATAAGCATCACTCAACTAAGCTACTACCTAAGCCGATCAAGTATTAGCGCACTCAACGCCCCTTCAACTCACAATTTGGCACTCATGAGGGAAAAGCGCCCTATTGCAAGGCAAGTTGGGTCTTGCTACCAAATGGCGATGCATCTATCATGAAAGCACGTAATCAAGCAATAGAATGCATCTCACAAAATGGTTCACTTTCCACATCTAAGTGGCCGGATTTTCAAGCAACAAAACATGGTCTTGGTAGGGAGTACCGTCTCAGAAGTTCCAACGGAGGTGCCAACCCCCTAAGCATGACTCAAGCAACCCTTGTGTGACCAATACTCAAGAAACACATTCAAGAGCGGGGTAAGGGGAAGTAGGCAAGTCCGCCGAGAATTACCAAACCGACACGAGATTCAACCAAAAGACCCATGACTAAGGGGACCTAGGCAACGACATCCTCACGGTTTTCACTCGTCACTCAATGAAAGAACAAGGTGATTTTTGTGACAAATAGTAACCGAAATCACTCTCCTAACTCGACTAGCAAAAACGTGCCCGCAATCTAATGTGTAAGATCGTCCTATGTCCAATGAAATGCAAACAATGGTACAATGCACACAATATGAAACAAGGGTTGTAATGGGGCTAGGGAGTAGGACAAAACGGGATTGGTGCAAGCACCGTTTGAATATGTGGAGTTCAAATCAAGAATTGGCGACACATCGTAACCCATTTCTTATTGCAACACATGAGACATGTCTATGCCCTAACATAGCATGGATTACCAAAACTATGCAAAAATTGCATAAACCCAACTCAAATTGGAAAAACTCAAAAGTACTCTTCTTATTTCAACAAATGGTAACGTCTACACCCTAACAAAGACTCGGTTTCCCAAGCCATGCAAAAAATGTGTAAACCCGACTCATTTTGAGAAAACATCAATTTGCCCTTTTATTTAGCAACGACTTTTTCTACCCCGTTTAATGATGAGGAGGGATGTTGCTTGCCTCTTTCTTTTCTTACCAACATATATACAATACAAGTAACTCATTTTTTTTCGATTTTTCATGACTTTTTCACTTTTCTATTTTGTTTTTCATTTCTTTTTCAAAACCTCTTATTTATATACAATGCCAAATGCATACCAAATTCTGACCCAAGTGGACATGCATGCTATCCACCATCATGACCCAAATCACCTTCTACAACACAACTACAAAACCGACCAATTCTTAATCAAGGAAGGGTGGTTATGAAATGTAGCTATTTTGGTGGGTTTGCCAAATGGAGAGACTAAAGCTCAAAGGGGATGAATAAAAAAGGGAGATAATGGAGGGGACAAAACAAGGCAATTTGGCTATGTGAGGTTCATATGCATGTGAAAACAAATTTTATTTCATAACTTGTGCACAAAAAATGAAATGCAATTTCATGGTCTAAGGACGAAATGACACTCTTATGCGTCTTGATGTGACACGCCTCGCGAGGAGGCCTACTCTCAAACCTAGATGAGGGCGGGGTATGAATGTATCCACCCTAGGAGGCTCTACCTTTACTTTTGAGTAGCTAAGTCGAGCCTTAGGTCTAGTCTACGGCCCTAGGTCTCACAAGATCGGTCTAAACTCATTGGTCAAGCCCACCTCCCTCGGCTAACTAAGAGGCCACGGGTGCGAGTCACGGGAAGGGGGAAGGCACAATTGGACATATAGCTCATCACGGGGGTACTTGGTTCCCTTCCTCGACCATGCTTATGCAAATCATTTACAAACTAAGTGCAACTAACTCTAGCCACAACACGTATGCACAAGTGACAAAATGCAAGCGAGAATCGAAAGGACATGGAAATAAATATGCAACCAATATCTAATCCTAACAGCACGCATCAACACCAAACAATCCACATGGTCTCCCAAGGAGACACCCAAGGCAACAAAATTCCCATAAAGAACAGTAAAAAGGAGTAAGAGATAGGAAGGATTATACCAAGCGGTCTTCAAGCTCCTTTTTGCCTCAAATGATCAATGCGCTATGCCGAAGGTTAGACAAAACATAGATATACAATGCAAATGTTTTTGTATTTTTTTTTTATTTTTTTTTCTGAAATTTTTCAATTTTTATGGATTTTTTTGAAATTTTATCAAAGTTAAAGGTATATACAAATATAAACAAATATTCACAAAGTGGATATTTCCCTCCCCACACTTGAAATTTACATTGTCCTCAATGGAACAAAGTATAGGGAGAGAATAAGGTAAATAAAAGAACATATTTTTGTATTTTCCAATTTTTGTGAAAATGAAATAACATATTTTTGGATTTCAAATATTTTGAAAAGAAATGACTTGTTTTTTTTTTTTTTTTATAATCATAGAATTCCCTCCCCACACTTATTTATTTACACGTTTTAAGGGGAAATAAATATGTGGAGGGAATTTGGAAGTTAAAAACATATTTTTGGTGTTTTTGTTTGAATTTTCGAATTGAAATAACATATTTTTGGTTTTTTTTAGGCCCTCCCCACACTTATTTATAGACATGGGAGGGCAAGAAGAAAACTAAGAGAACATGTTTTTGGATTTTTGAATATTTGAAATTAAATAACATGTTTTTGGTATTTTTTAGATGGTGGAATTTCCTCCCTACACTTATTTATTTACATATGTCCAATGGAAATAAATGTGTGGAGGAAATTCGGAAATGAACACATGTTATGAGTTTTTGAAATTTTTGAAATTTTTAGTTGTTTTTAAATAAGAATGCAATGCATGCTCTATTCTATATGCAATAATTGAATTACAATGCAAAGTATACTACGTGAATGCAATGTCTAAATATGATGATATATTACAAATTTAAAATCTAATGCAAGCTTAGATGGATGCAACTATATGAATTTCTAAGCTAAATGCATGCGGAAAATTAAATATGAATGAGAGAGTTTGGATTAAGGGAGGGATCGTACTTGACTTTTGGATTGAAAGGGAGAGAATAGAGCCCTTATTACTAGGCTCTACTCGAAGTCGGTCTCCTCACCATCACCTTCGCCATCATCATCATCATCATTGTTGGTTCCAAACTCGGACTCACGAATAAAATCATCCGTGTTCAACGGAGCATCCGAGCCAAACTCCCCGCCTTCGAGCTCATGCCAACGAACACCCCTGTGTTCCCTCCGGCACCACTAGAAGCCCCCTCAGTGAAGATGGAAGGGGCACCCCCGAACCACCTCGTGACTTGTCCCTCCCCTTGAGTGGAAGGCGGGGCGGGAAAGTCCGGGGCGCTATAATAGTCGGGTTGCAAATTGATATCACCATAAAGGATCATACCGTCTTCCGGATGTCCGCCATCCGGGAATAAATAGTAAGAGGGGTGAAGGTTGGAGGGATGCTTGTATTGACGCCTCATGTAATCATCATAAACCGGAAATTGACCGATAGAATGGTCATAGTAAATCCGGTCTAGTCGTTGTTGAAGACCAAGCCGCTCACTAGCGACAGTTGCCATGTTAATCTTCATGTCCTCCATAAAGGCGATGAGGTCGGAGTGAAGAGGTGGCGGTTGTTATGGTTGGACCGGTTGATGGCTAGAGGAGCCTTCCCCTTGTTGGAAGGTTCCGGCAACAAAAGAGGAAGAGGGCATAACATACCGCAAGGTGGGTCTGATATAGGGGATTTGTCATCACTTCCCAATCAAAAACAATTTATAAGAACCCAAATTAAGTAGTATAATTAGGGTGTCAAACACAAAGATGGCGGGGGTGTATACTTAGTCCGTTTAAGTCCCAATTAGCCTAATAAATGAAAGAGGTTGGTTAAATTGTAAATTAAGATGCAATTAAGGAATAAAATTAAACTAAATAAAAATGTAGTTGATCAATATGAGAAAGACTAGAGCTTTCGGGTTCACTCGGGTTATTGGGCATGAAACAAGGCAAATATGGGAAATAGGTGATTCAAATAGTCAAGGAATTATGCCTAATGTCTTAGGACATCTAGAAATTCATTAACCCACTTTCATGCGATTAACCAAATCTCGTCACACACATACACAAAGATCATCCAATAGTCTACACACCAAGATTGTTCATCCACTAATATTGACACCAAGATAACCAAACATGTGAGAAAATACTCAAACTTTCATAGGAGCAATTCTACAAAACACTTCATGTGCAAGAAAGTGACATTAAAACACCCAAATCAATATGTTATCAACCCAAATTCACACCCATTTACTACCCAAGATCCCCCTAAGCTCTAGATGAGGACTACTCACACATGTTTAAGGATGAAAATCTAACAATAAGATGGAACAATACACACACAAACATGTTAAACATAATAAAGATAGAAACTTTGAATGAACACAACAAGTAAAGAACAATAAATGTAAACTAATGAAATAATTGTAAATAAAAGATGAGAATTGTACCAACAAAGAGGAAAGGAACAAACTTGGATAATAATGGAAGATGAATTTCTTCTTGTCTTCCAAATACAACCCAAATGACTAAATGTAAACTATTGAGAAAATGAAGAACTAGCATAAACTAGAGAATAATTAAACTAATAATTAAGGAAAGATTACTTTTTATTGAATGAAAATGAGAGAGGAAATATTAGGGTTCTACAAATATTTGAGAGGAGGATGAACTAATCTAATTTCTATTCTAAAATATGGGTAGTGTAATGTCTATTCTAATCTCATTCCCCTCTAAATGAAAGGTTGTGTGCCCCTTATATACTAGTCTCACAATAATACAACTAATACACTAATAATAATAATAATCTAATAATAAAATATTTCTGATGGCCATTATACTGCTGCTGTACGGGTGCTTTCTTCCTCTGGGGTCGCCCCCTACTCCGATGCCACTCTCGTGGCCCTGCGTGAGAAGCATCCTGTCGCCCCGCCTCCTTCATTGCCTCCTCTGTCTGGGGATCATCATCCTCTGGTCGCTTCTTCGGCTGTGGTCTTGGATATGATTCGGAGCTTCCCTCGTGGTACTTCCTGTGGGAGGGATGGTTTTCGTGCCCAACACCTTATGGATTGTTTGAGTGGCGCTGCTGTGGCTATCTCCGATGATTTGATCACTTCTATTACTAGGGTGGTTAATCTTTTTCTTGAGGGCCGGTGTCCTCTTCCTCTGGGTGAGTACATTGTCAGCGCTCCTCTCACGCCACTCGTTAAAACGGGTGGTGGGGTTCGTCCTATTGTTGTTGGTACGGTCTGGAGACGGCTTGTCTCTAAGGTTGGTGCTTCTATGGTTGGTCTGTCTTTATCTTCTTATTTTGATGGGCTTCAGTTCGGGGTGGGTGTGTCCGGTGGAGGAGAGGCTATCTTGCATGCCTTGAACCGGCTCATTGAGGATCGGGGGGCTCAGGTGGGGCTTTCTATGTTGCTGGTTGATTTCCAGAATGCATTCAACCTTGTTGATCGTTCGACCATGCTTCAGGAGGTCCGTCGTCGTTGCCCGGCTCTCTCCCGTTGGGTGGAGTTTTGTTATTCCAGCCCGGCCCGCCTTTTTTATGGGGAGCACTGCTTGTGGTCTTGTCAGGGTGTTCAGCAGGGTGACCCATTGGGCCCTTTGCTTTTCGCTTTGGTTTTGCATCCGTTAGTTTGCAAGATCCGGGACACTTTTGACCTCACTTTGCAGGCGTGGTACTTAGATGATGGCACCATCGTGGGTGATACTTTGGAGGTGGGGAAGGTCTTGGATTTGATTATGGTGGATGGCCCACTTTTTGGATTGCATCTTAATGTCTCCAAGACGGAGGTATTTTGGCCTGTTAAGGATCCTCGGAGTCGACTTCCTGGGGTTTTCCCCCCTTCTATTTCTCGGCCTTCGCGTGGTGTTACTGTTTTGGGTGGACCTGTCAGTGCTTGTTCTGATTTTAGCAGTGAGATTGTGGCGACTAGAGTAACCCAGACCATTGAGCTAATGGATTTGGTTGCGAGGATTGAGGACCCGCAATGTGAGTTGCTTCTTCTTCGAGCTTATACTGGTATTTCCAAGCTTTACTTCTCACTTCGTACTTGCTCCCCTACTGTTTTTGGGTCTGTCCATCTTCTGTTTGATGCCGCTCTGCGTTCTCGCTTGGAACATATTGTCATTGCGTCTGGGCCGGGTTTTGGGGATTGGTAGTGGCGCCTTGCTACATTCCCTTTTCAGCTTGGTGGTCTTGGTGTCTATGCGGCGGGAGATGTTTTATTTTATGCTTTTATTGCGTCCGCTTGCGGTCTTTGGTTTTGCGAGGCTAAGCTCCTAGGCCCTTCTAGACTTGGTATTGTAGTAGCGCTAGCCCCGCTTTTGATGATGCCGCGCGGTGTTTCTTGTGACTACGGGATCTGGTGTTTTAGGTAACCCTAGTGAAATTGTCGCCCCCAAACTTATGAAGAAATTGGCGGACATTTATTTCGCGACGGTTCTTTCGCCTCGTCAGTCTGTTTTCTCTTTGACGCCACGCCAGGTTGCTTTATGGCAGTCTCAGCAGGGTTCTCACTCCTCGGATTGGTTGCGTGCGGTTCCTATCTCGGGGTTGGGTCAGACTATGAACGGGAGGACCTACCGTTGTGTGCTGGGGTATCGTCTGGGTGTTCCGTTATTCGCGGTATCTAGGCCCTGTCGGGCTTTCTCTCGGGTTTTTGTTGAGGATGTTTTTGGGGACCACGTTGTTTCTTATCTTGCATCTTGTGGGCGTTAAACATCGGCATAACCTTGTCCGGGACACTCTTTTCGACATCTGCTATAGATCTGGTATTACTGCGGGAAAGAAGGTTGATATCGGTTTGGTTGATGGATATGGTGGCTCCCTTCGTCCTGCGGATTTATTGCTTTATTCTTGGGACAGGGGGCGTGATGTGTGCGTTGACTTGACAGGTTCTTCTCCTTTGACTCAGACTGGGATGACGGATTTTATGCCTGGTCGGGTTGTCGCTGATGCTGCTCAGCGAAAGTGTGCTAAGTATGGGGATTTGTGCGCGGTAGCGGGTTACGGTTTCCTTCCTTTATCTTTCTCTTCACTTTGGGAGCTGGGTTCGGATGCTGTTGCCTTGCTCAAGCGGATCCAGAAATTCTCGGTATCTCAGGATGCGGGGGCTCGGGTGGCCGCTTACATTTTTACTAGACTTAGCTTTGCTATTGCTAAGGGTGTGGGAGCCCAGATTGTGTCTCGGCTCCCCACCAATTTCATGTAAACTTCTATTTTTCTTTTAATGAAAGTTGCGCGCATCCTTCTACAATAATAATAATAATAATAATAATAGTAATAATAATAATAATAATAATAATAATAATAATAATAATAATAATAATAATAATAATAATAATAATAATAATAATAATAATAATAATAATAATAATAATAATAATAATAATAACAAAAACAAACGACACAATATACAAACACATCGACACAATACCCGTCAAAACTGAGCAAAAACAGAGCAGGGGGGTCCCTGCCGGCTCGCCGGCCTGGGCACCGGTAGCGAGACCGTCGAAGCAAAGGGAAGGTGTTGATGATGTGTGCGAGTTGCCGGTGTGTCAGCTGCCGGGCAACCGGTATAGAGACACAATTGATGCGAGATTGTTGAATTGGGTGTTGCGTGCCGGTAGCCCGGCTGCCGGTGGCTATGACCGGTAGCGAGAACTTCACAAAAGGAGAGAAATTGAGTGTGTGCCTGCCGGTGGGTTGAGTCGGTTGCCGGTTGGCCGGCAAAGACAACATGTGGCGTTTATGCGAGTTGGTTTAAGGAGGGAGTTGTGGGTCGTGGTTGCTACTGTTGTGGCTGCCGGTGGTGGACGAGTGTTGGGTGATGATGGTGGTTGGATGTGGTGGTTATGGGTGGTGGCCACGGTGGTTGTGGGTGGCTGTAATGGTGGTTGAAAGATGGTGTAGAAGATGGGTTGATTTATGGTTGTTATTTGTATGTTGATGGACGGGGGTGGAAGACGAGGTCGTGGTGGCTTCCACGTTTGTCAATGGTGGTGATGGGTGGTTGGATTGTGAAGTTGGAAGTGGGAGGATGTTAGTGGTGGTTATGGGTGGCTCTCACGGTGGCTGGAGGTGGCTTTGGTGGTGGTTGAAAGATGGTCGCGTGAAAAGGGTTATAATTGTATGTTTTGGCTAGGGGGAAAGGTGAGGTCGTGGTGGCTGTTGCGGTGGTCCATGGTGGTCGTGGATGGTTGGTATGTGACGTTGGAAGTGAAGGGTGGTCATTGGTTATGGGAGGTGGCTGCCACGGTAGCCAGAGGTGGTAGTAAAAGCTCAGCAAAGACCGTCTGAAATTAGCAGCTGCTCCTTTACTTAGTTTATTTTTCCATGATTTAACCTATTTTCACCTCCGCCATTTCTTCTCATAATTCCGTCTTGCTCTTCCGCCTCACTTTTCCGTCTTGCCTGCACATTAAATTAATATAATAATAATAATAATAATAATAATAATAATAATATACATAAATACAATTAATTATTAATTATAAACTAATACGACTAATTATTATAAATTAGTAATTAAATGAGCTTTTTAGACATTTAAGCACACAAAATCAAGTCGGAATAAGGTATAAATGCGGCGTAAAATACGACTAAAATGCTACTTATAAGGGTCTTGCGGGGATGATTGGTCGGTCACGGGTGTAGAGAAGGTTGAGATTTTGTTGTTGGGGAACGGAGGGGTCCTCGGGAGCCTCAATTTCTAACAAATAGTGCGGTGCATTGGGCACCACTTTCATTTTCTCGGGATTAGGAAGGGGAATAGAATTCCTATCAACACCGTCTACCCGGATTTGCCAATAGTTTTGCCCATCATTTGGGTTGGTCTTCAACCAATTGAGGTTATGGTGGATGTAGTTCTTGAAGAGCATATTATCCCCAACCACGTACCGCATCCCATTCAAATTCAATCGACGGTTCAATCGTTTGGCTAGGTGGGTGATGAGTCCACCCACCACAATAGAGGTTCTTTGGCCCGGGGAATTGCTAAGCCAATGGAGGGTTAAGGCCATATGGTGGGCAATGTCAATTTTGAAGGTCGTGGGGTTGGAGCGGAGATAGGAGCTGAGGATTTCAATTTCCTCCGTACGGAAGTTATGGTTTTCCTCTCGGCCAAAAATGGTCCAACCCATATATCAGTGCCAAATTCGAATAGCCGCGTTATGGACAGTATTAGTGGCCCTTTTGAGGCGAATGTGATTGTCTAACCCGGTAATGGCCTTCCATAAGGACCCAATATCAAAGGTCTCGGGGGCCTTGTGAGGAGGGCTCGTATCAAGCCCGAAATGAGAGGCAAAGGTCGGTAGGGTCAAAGAGTCCTTGTTAAACAAACGAAAGTGTAAGAATGCGACTTTTTGGCTTTGGCGATGCTTGTCTATCCTAAGGGAGCTCAAGAATTCCCAAGTGAGACGGGCATATGTTTTCTCATGAATCCCGTACATAAACTTCATTCCTACGCCTTCAAACAATTCTAAGGTAACTTGATCGAGTCCTAATTCCCTCATAGATTGTCTATCAATAAACCGGGTCGGGGTAAGAGGACGTTGTTTAAAGAGAACGAATTTACCTTTCATAGTGACGGAGATAAATTGGAGGTCCGGAAAATCCGGGTCGGAGCTCATGTCGTTAGCCGCCGCCGCCACCATCTCGGCTTGTTTGAGTGCCAAGTCTCCCTTCCTCACTCTCTTTTTGGGTGCCATTGGTGATTTTTGTAGAGGGTTAAGGGTTAAGAGGATGGTTGTGGTGGTTTGTTGGTGATTGGGTGGTGTTTGAAGGTGGTGGGAAGTTGTTGTTGGTGATTTTAGAGGAGAGGGGTTAGGGTTAGAGGGAGGATAGAGGGAGGTTGATGTCAAATAAGTGAATTGATTTAGGGTGTTTTTTGTGTTTAATTTGTGATCAGAGGGCTCCCAGCCGGTCAGAAGACCGGCCGCCGGTCACCCGGCTGGGAAAACATGCTATTTTGAAATTTTTTTGGAACTTTACAGAACACTCCCAGCCGGTCAGAAGACCGGCGGCCGGTCACCCGGCTGGGAGGACACCCTTACTTCAATTCCTTTCATTTTGCATTCCCAGCCGGTGGACCGGCTGCCGGCTGGCCGGCTGGGACTCCTTTTTTCTTCATTTTGTAACATTTTCCACAATACTCGTACTCCCAGCCGGTGGACCGGCTGCCGGCCTGCCGGCTGGGACTCCTCTTCCTTCCCCCTTTTCATCAATCTCAAGTATATATGCATTCCCAGCCGGTCAGGCTGGGACTCACCATCCCTCAGTTTGTCACATTTTGATAAGATTTTCCAGGAACTTCCCAGCCGGTCAGAAGACCGGCTGCCGGTCACCCGGCTGGGAGTTCCCCTTTTCACTTAAAAATTTCAATTAACTTCCAACTTACAGAAAATTCCCAGCCGGTCAAAAGACCGGTGGCCGGTAACCCGGCTGGGAGTGCATTCATGCTCGTCTTCTAAGTCATTCCCCTTTTTCATGTTCCATCATCAATTAGCCTCGGTTTGCGCGTTTTCCTTTTTCAAAGCCGACTCAACATGTCATAAAGAAGCTAATTGATGGTCATACACTTGTTCTTCATTCGAAATCCCAAATCCTTCAAGATGACGACCGTCATCAATCAAAATGTCAAGTATTATCGATCCAAACAAATTCTCATAGACTACCTAAATGCATGCTATATACAAATGGTGGTTCTTGTGGAACTCCACCAAACCGATGCTTGTTCAATTTTTGGGATTATTCATCCTGTAGATACCTCATTTCTGCACCTCCCGCAAGCCACCCGGTGATGATTGGGCCGCATGTTTGGTACGCGGAACGATTTGTGACAGTTCGTAAGTTTATCGTCAAGTGATCGCTCAAACACTTGTGTCTACCTCATAGTCGTCATCTACGTGCCGATACGGTCGTTTTGGCAGTAATTAGAGTACATTTGGAGTCCGGGTCAAAAAACCGTCTTCATTTTCTAAAACCGAGTCAGAATGTTCTGGAATGTTCCGGATATTTCTATTCCATATTTTTGCAATCTTTTAATCTTTGGTAAAGAATTTCCCGTAATATTCACACAAAATATTAAGGAAAACAAGATTAATCCGTTATTCCATAACCAAAATACGGAAATCTTTCTACCGCAGGAGGAAACCACTTGGGAAAGGACGCGGCAAGTGTTGCGCCTCTTCCAAGAGACGCAGTGCTTGTTGCGCCTCTTCCCAAGTCCTTTTCTGCGTATTTTTTCGTATCTTTTCATATCTTTTCGAGATTCACTTCTAAAGTTTCTCCGAAAACCCTAACTTCCTCCGTGTGATTAGTATAAATAGAGACCTTCGGTCTCTCATATTTCTCACGCGAGTGTCCGCCCTTCTCTTCTCCATTTGCATTCTAGACCACGTTCTTACTTCTTGGCGTCTACGTGCTTGAACATTCGACCACGTAAGCTAGGATATTTCTAAGTACCAGCCTCGTTTTGCATGACCGACCAATTTGACCAACTTGAACAATAATTAAGGAAAGATTAATGTGTAATTTGTGGAAAGATTAAAGAGTAATCTATTCTAATCTACTCCTAATCTAATCTAAGAGGATTTATTTATAGCTAAGAGAGCTTGGTTTTGATTATTACAAACGGGGTATTTATAGTAGGGATTCATTAGGTTAAGCAAGGGTAAAATAGTAATTAACAATGCTAAATGTTGGGTAGGGAATCGCTCCTCTCAAAAGAGATATCGGTCTCCTTTTAGCTAGTCTATGAAAAATATGCGCATCTTTAGTGGAGCAAGAAAAGAGACGGTTGCACTGGAAAGGAATCCGAGCGGATTGGTCTCGGGACGAGCGGATTACAAGGCTTCAAGACGAGCGTCTTGAGCATAGGACGCTCGGATAATAGGAAGGGAAGACGAGCGGATTTGGAGGGGGGACGAGCGGATTGTCTCAGGGGACGAGCGTCTTCAGTCTCGGGACGAGCGGATTGGCGGACAACTTCTTTGTTTGAGCTCGGATTGTAAAACGGACGTCATTTTCTCATCTGGACTCCTATTGGAGTGATTCAAAAGCCTAGATCACTTGTTTTTTCAACGCCGTTCCATCTAGCATACTTTGAGAGACAAAGGAGCAACCCTTGGTTTGGTTCTGAGCAATTTCTTCTTGCATTGACTTCCTTCTCGTCATCCTTGCTTTTTAACCCTATGATCCTTCTATATACTCTTTATTCCTACATCCTTGGTCATCATTCTTGCCTCCTCTTCATACTAGTCCATCCAATATCATCAAAAATCTTCCAAATATGCATGCAAGAGGGGGAAATTCTGCCTCATTTATCTCCTTTTCTACAAAAACATATGAAATGCGCTAGAAAAGCAAATAGGAAGGTTTTGACGGATAAAATGGCCATAAAATGTTATAATAGTATGCAAAATAGGCTCAATTAGGGGACTAAATGTGTGCAAATAATGTTCACATCAAAATGAAATGAAGGTTCATACCTCCAACAGCAGTCCAGGGCCGACAGCAGCAGGAGAAATCCGCTTCTCCATCATCTCCGGAAGAACCATGGCCCTCTTGAAGCGGATGAGGACCACAAAACCAGCAGTGACCCAGTCCCAACGGCCTGGGGAACTCAGGGAAGGAGCTTCGTCGAAAGCCTATCTCCCTTGTCTCCGAGGTAGATCGAAGACAGAAACCACCACGAGCGTAAAACGGACCCTCGCTGCGGTGCGGGGAGGAGGAGCCGTCTCCCTCCCCTCGATCACCACCAACGCCGGGTCTTCCCGCAAAGTAGTCCCGAACGTAATAACTAGGCACCAAACCAGGTACATAGCGCCGCCGGCGCCAAGTTCCACCGATCAACCTCCTAGCCTCACCGAGTCAACCCTCATGGTGTCTCCGCCACTCCACCACCTCGATCCCCACACGGCAGACCAGAAATCATATCGTAGTCCTCTAACGTGACCCCCACCTCGCCAAAAGGCATGTGAAACGTGGAGGTCGTGTCCCAAAACCGGCCCAAGAAAGCTCGGACGAGACTGAGGTTAGCCTGAAGCTTCCTCCTCGCGATATCCCTCCAAGCCTGCACCAAAGCACCGAACGCTCTCCGCTAGATCATGGCTCGCTCCTCAGCCGACAACCTCTCGTAGCACCCTATAGCCGTCGTATAGCTCGAGAACGATCTAATGTTCCCGGCCTCCTATGTTGATTTGAAACAAAAGCTATCTTTAGCTCAGATGAAGAAGAAAAGGAATGACAAACAGAAATGAAAGAAGATGAATGAAGGGTGATGAATTCGATTTACCAAGCTCTTCACCGTCCTGTAGGACAGGTGACCCTCCGCAGCCCAAAGCGGTGTGCCCTCGTCCTGTGTCTCGCCCACGTAGGTGCTCCCCTCAGCTGGCGACCACCCCGTCCAACGTTGGCCCGTCTCGGGGCCTCCTCCTCCTCAACAACCTCCTCCTCAAGGACCTCGTCCTCAGCAGCCTCCACCGCAGCAGTGAAAGCCTGCTCTAACGCCTCCTCAAGCATCTGAGAAGGGTCAACGACAGTGTTCACGTCCATGGGATCCCTCCCGAATGTAGAAGCCTCGTTGCCTGCAAAATTAAAGTGAATGTAGGCCGCGTCAAGTGACGACAAGCCTTAATTAGGGGATTTTTCGAGTTTTCGGAGCTACAAAATCGCTCTTTTCTCGCCATCCTTGGCAATTTTCCCACAAAACCGTCCGCTCATGTGGTAATTTGGGTCAAGTCAAGCCTAAGTTGAAGCCTAGGCATGGGTTCGAGTCGGAATTTCGACAGCATTTCGTTATAACGGCAATTATGCCCTAGAAAGTGTCATGAAAAAGTCGTCACCAATCAAAATTCCGAGATGGTAGGAAGTTTACCCATCATCCAACGATTCCAAATACCAATTTTCGTCACAAATGGGCAATCCTAAGGCTATTTTCGAAGCGATTTATGGTTTAGATGTGAAACCGTCACAATTTCACTCAAATGCTCAAAACTCAATGAAAATTCGACACAAATACATGGTTATGATCCTTATACTACCAATTAGCCATTTACAAAGTCAATTTTGCAAGGCAAAACCATTTGGGGGAAAGCCCCAAATTTTCGACTAATTAGGGTCGAAAACCCTAATTTCGTCACTCTCATTTGATCAAATACGGGAGATAAATGCAAGATTGATACACATACCTCGATTAGTCATGGCAAATGTAAGCTTTTGGATCAAATTTTGACGGAAATGGTTGGAATTTGAGAGAGAAATCAAGAGTTTGTGTTTCGAATAAATGAAACAAACCCCTATGTTTCATCGGGTTTTTACGCAGAATTGACACGCCCAGGAAAAGATGCAGCAGGTGTTGCGCCTCTTCCAAAGGACGCAGCTCTTGCTACGCCTCTTCCTCGGTTTCCCTCCATAGGAATTTTTGAAGATTCGTTATAAGTTCGTTATTTTGTGGGCCCATCTTTGGTGCGCCTCTTCCTCGATGCCGTATCACATATTTGGTCCGTTCGACGTATATTCTTCGCCCGGATCCGAATTTCCAAGCCAACAGTAAACTGTTGCCATGTTCTGCCAAGACCTGGCTTGTCACAACGAGCATTTCTTCTTTGACAGGTGTTTCGACACGCCTTTATTATGTTCCCCCAGCGAGAGTACACGGATAGACATTCCCTCTCGAGACATGGAGATCAATTCCCGATTACGTTCCTCCAGCGAGAGTACACGGATAGACATTCCCTCTCGAGACATGGAGATCAGTTCCCGATTACGTTCCCCCAGCGAGAGTACACGGATAGACATTCCCTCTCGAGACATAGAGATCAGTTCCCGATTATGTTCCCCCAGCGAGAGTTCACGGATAGTCATTCCCTCTCGAGACATGGAGATCAACATCGACCCCAAGCTCTTCCGAAGTTTGTTTGAATCCGACCACAAGCAGATTTCTCCCAGCAGTTCTAGGCTACGTCCTGCTGTCTTCTCCCAATATCGCGTTTCCCCTGGAGTTTCAAGGAATTTCAGGTATGGTCTCTTCTTATGGCTGGCGAGCCTCCTTACATAGTCTAATGAACTTTAAACGACCCTCCCCGGAAGTCGACAGACTCTAAAATGTTCCCGACGACAGGTCCTTGGCTCAGACCCCTTGAGCCGCCTCGCGTCGCCATAGTCGTCAGGTTGTAATCTTCGATTGACCTGATGGCTATACTTTGACTTTCGCCTTGTCCAAGCCTCAGTCAAAGTGGGGGCTCTGTAGATACCTCATTTATGCACCTCCCGCAAGCCACCCGGTGATTATTGGGCCGCATGTTTGGTACGCGGAATGATTTGTGATAGTTCGTAAGTTTATCATCAAGTGATCACTCAAACAGTTGTGTCTACCTCATAGTCGTCATCTACGTGCCGCTACGGTCGTTTTGGCAGTAATTAGAGTACATTTGGAGTCCGGGTCAAAAAACCGTCTTCATTTTCTAAAACCGAGTCAGAATGTTCTGGAATGTTCCGGATATTTCTATTACATATTTTTGCAATCTTTTAATCTTTGGTAAAGAATTTCCCGTAATATTCACACAAAATATTAAGGAAAACAAGATTAATCCATTATTCCATAACCAAAACACGGAAATCTTTCATCCGCATGAGGAAACCACTTGGGAAAGGACGCAGCAAATGCTACGCCTCTTCCAAGAGATGCAGTGCTTGTTGCGCCTCTTCCCAAGTCCTTTTCTGCGTATTTTTTCGTATCTTTTCATATCTTTTCGAGATTCACTTCCAAAGTTTCTCCGAAAACCCTAACTTCCTCCGTGTGATTAGTATAAATAGAGACCTTCGGTCTCTCATATTTCTCACGCGAGTGTCCGCCCTTCTCTTCTCCCTTTGCATTCTAGACCACGTTCTTACTTCTTGGCGTCTACGTGCTTGAACATTCGACCATGTAAGCTCGGATCTTTCTGAGTACCAGCCTCGTTTTGCATGACCGACCAATTTGACCAACTCCACCATAATCAACTTTAATCAATCTTATTCGTTTTCCTCTTACGAGGGCACTTTCGTCTACATTCGAGTCGAGCATCACTAAACGTATACTTAGTTCATCTCGTTTCGTCAAACATGTAAGTCTGAGGGTGTATAATCCCTATTTTATTTATTGTTCTTTATTATTGTAATCATATTGTAAGGTTTATATTGAAAGTATTCTTAAAACCGATTTCTAAAACCGTGTTTAAAACCCTTTTTACGGATTTATCTGAGGACAACCGTCGAGAAAGGACGCAGCAACTGCTGCGCCTCTTTGAAGGGACGCAGCACCTGCTGCGCCTCTTCGTGAGGCTGCCGCAGTTTCTGCTTCCTTTCTTCTTCCTTCGTCTTTTGTTAATTTGTTTGTTTTTCTTTTGTTTTCAATCGTTCATTGTTTCTTTGACATAATAACTTAAGCATAATAATCTGACATATCATTAATAAATCATTAGAAATTAATTCATCTTTTAGTTCCCGACTTAAATCCCAAGTAATTCATATTTGCGGGTTTTCGTCATTAAAATCAATTCGGGTTTTAGAGATTCGATTTACCCATATTGAATCTCTGGAATTCATCTTTGATAAACTTGTATTTGTTATTCATTGTCACCGTCATTAATTCGTCATTAATAACCTGTTTAGCCTAATTAATTTGATTAGTTTGTTAATTTATAATTAATTAACCTTATAATCCTGTAAATATTCATCCTAATCGATTTCATCCATGTTTATTGTTTTTATAACCCTTAATCACATGTAAATAACCTGCTAATCACTTTTATCCGAGTCAATTATTCATAATCGATCATTAAATTCACCAACGAACATTAACAACTTGCAATTCCGGCTTCACAGCCAGAACTGAGCCAAGGAACGGACGCAGTAAGTGTTGCGCCTCTTCCAAAGGATGCAGCTCTGCTGCGCCTGTTCCTGGTTGATTTCTGTCTCCGAACTCCCGTGTTGCTTTGACCTAGTTTATTAATTACATATTAACTAACTATTAATCGTATTATCGCCCTAATTCCTGTTCGTTAACTTATTTATTTATTCTTTCTCAAATTATCCGTTTTAAAAGTATTTTCGACATAAATCATTTAACCCATTGTAATTATTGTATTTTTTTATTGTATTTCTTTATTATTGCTTGTATGTTTTCACATGTAATCAATCTAAATCCTGATTTGACCCAATTGTATGTTAAATTACGTGTTTACCGACTTAGTCTAATTCTCACATGCTAGGATTAATCTAATGGATGTTGCATTGCATGCATATAAATTGACAATACATCGAGTATAGACGATTTTCCCTAATCATTAGTAGTGGCCACTATCGAAGCGGGCGGGATTAGGTGTTCGATCAAAAGAGCTTCCTAATACGTACCCTCACCCCTTACTCCAGATCTCTATGAACATCCGTGTTCATTGGCATCCACGAGAGTCATTCTAGACATAGAATGCTAAGGGTAACGAGTTCTTGGTGTTCATGTCACTACTATGTGTCTTGACATGACACGAGGTATTCGAACGGTTTCCAATTTTCCACAATAAATTGGTGGCGACTCCACAAATGCAAACGCTTGTTCCCAAGTGCCCTCGTGGGTCCGCGTCCACACATCCCCCAAGGATGGGGGGTCTTACAAATCAACTTCATTACGGGTCTCAATGGGAAGACCTTCATAGAAGTACTTAACTCGGTGACCATTCACCTTGAAACACTCTCCTTTGTCATTCTTCAACTCAAAGGAACCGTAGGGAAAGACGGTGACTACCTCAAATGGTCCCGACCATCGAGACCTCAACTTTTCGGGAAATAGTTGAAAACGGGAGTTGAAAAGTAGTACCTTGTCACCCACAACGATCTCCTTTATTGTAATTTTCGAGTCATGCCATTTCTTGGTCCTTTCCTTGTAAAGTCTTGCACTCTCATAAGCATCCATCCTCAATCGTCAAGTTCATTGAGTTGAAGAAACCTCTTGTTTCCCGCGACATCTAAGTCATAGTTGAGCTCTTTGAGGGCCCATCTTGCTTTGTGTTCCAACTCGAGAGGTAGGTGACAAGATTTACCATAGACCAATCGGTAAGGAGTAGTGCCGATTGGGGTCTTGTATGCGGTCCTTAGAGCCCATAATACATCATTCAGCTTAGCACTCCAATCCTTCCTAGACTTGTTCACAACCCGCTCTAATATAGCTTTGATTTATCTATTGGAAACTTCCACTTGCCCATTGTTTTGGGGGTGGTAAGCAAGAGCTACCTTATGCCGGACACCGTACTTCTTGAGGAGTGCATAGATGGTACGGTTGATGAAATGCGACCCACCATCACTTATAACGGCTCGGGGTACTCCAAAGCGGGGGAAAATGTAGTCTTTAAAGAGCTTGGTGATGACCTTTGAGTCATTGGTAGGGGCGGCGATTGCCTCGATCCACTTGGACACATAGTCCACCGCAACTAATATATATTGGTTGCCAAATGAAGATGGGAATGGTCCCATGAAATCCACACCCCACACATCGAAAAGCTCAACTTCCAAAATGTTGTTCAATGGCATCTCATCTCTCCTCCCAATGTTACCTCTCCTTTGGCAAGAATCACAAGAGTGTACCATAGCATATGCATCTTTGAACAAGGAGGGCCAATAGAAGCCACAATGAAGAACCCGAGCTTGGGTTCTAGATGTGGACAAGTGCCCTTCATAAGTGGTAGAATGGCAAGCTTGGAGGATCGCACGACCTTCTTCTTGAGAGACACATCTCCGGTAAATCCCATCATTGCATCTTCTATAGAGGTAAGGGTCCTCCCACACATATCTCTTTGATTCGTACCTCAACTTCTTCCTAGCTTGGTTATCAAATTCTTCGGGGATAAAGCTAGAACTCAAGAAATTGACTATATCCGCATACCAAAGGGTGGAATGGGTAATAGCAAGGATAGAATCGTCGGGTAACCATTCATTAATAGGGACCCCATCATCTTTATCCTCTGGGGACTCTTTGGTTAACCTCGATAGATGATCCGCAACAACGTTTTCGGATCCTGGCTTGTCCTTAATCTCTAGATCGAACTCTTGAAGGAGTAGTACCCATCTCAAAAGTCGGGGTTTAGCATCCTTTTTCACCATCAATTGTCTCAAGGCGGTGTGGTCGGAGTAAACCACCACCTTAGATCCCACAAGGTATTGTCGAAAATTTTCCACGGCATGAACAATTGCTAACATTTCCTTCTTGATTGTAGAATACCTGCATTGTGTTTGGGCAAGGGTCTTACTTGTATAATATATCACTTGATGCTTCCTATCCACCATTTGCCCAAGTACCGCACCAACCGCGAAGTCCGAAGCATCGCACATTATCTCAAAGGGAAGGCTCCAATCCGGAGCCCGGATTATTGGGGCCATGACCAATGCTCTCTTCAACCTATGAAAAGCCTCAAGACAAGATTCATCAAACACAAAGGGGACATCTTTGAGGAGTAATGAGGTCAATGGTTTTGCTATCTTTGAAAAATCTTTGATGAAACGCCTATAGAATCCGGCGTGGCCTAGAAAACTTCTCACTCCCTTTACATTGGAAGGAGGTGACAAGTTTTCTATAACGGCAACCGTAGCACCATCAACCTCAATACCCCTACTAGAGACAACGTGACCGACTACAACCCCTTCCTCTACCATAAAATGGCATTTTTCCCAATTAAGGACGAGGTTGTGCTCCTCACATCTCTTCAGCACATTAGTCAAATTTTCAAGACCATGATCAAACGAGTCCCCATGGACACTAAAGTCGTCCATGAAAACTTCCATGCTTTTCTCTATAAAGTCCGAAAAGATTGCCATCATGCACCTTTGAAAGGTGTCGGGTGCATTGCAAAGCCCGAATGGCATCCTACGATAAGCATAGACTCCTATTGGACAAGTGAAAATTGTCTTTTCTTGGTCATCCGGGTGGATGGGAATTTGGAAGAACCCGGAGTAACCATCTAGAAAGCAATAGTATGCATGGCCCGCGAGTCTCTCAAGCATTTGGTCTATAAAGGGAATCGGGAAATGGTCTTTAAGGGTGACGGCATTAAGTTTCCTATAGTCAATACACACGCGCCATCCGGTCACCAGTCTAGTAGGTAGGGTGGTCCCATCCTCTTGTTCAACCATTTGTACCCCCCCTTTCTTTGGTACCACATGTACCGGACTAACCCACTTTCTATCAGTTATTTGATAGATAATCCCGGCCTCAAGTAATTTCAACACTTCATTTTTAACTACCTCGGCCATTTTAGGGTTTATCCTCCTAAGACCATCTACCTTGGGTTGACTCCCCTCTTCCAAAACAATTCTATGCATGCACAAACTCGGCTTAAGCCCTTGATGTCATCAATGCTATACCCAAGTGCCCCTCTATGAGTTCTCAAGGTTTGCAAAAGCTTCTTTTCTTGGGACTCACTTAGGTTAGCATTTATGATCACCGGGTAAGCCTCCCCCTCATCAAGGAAAGCATACTTGAGTGAGGGAGGCAGGGGTTTGAGTTGTACCTTTGGAGGGAGAAAACCTTCCATTTTCTTCAATAGTTCCTCATCAACTTCATGATATTCCTTCATAGCCTCATCATGCAAGGAGATTTGAAAAACCTCTTCCATCTCCGCTTCTTCACGGGCTACTTCATGTACTACCTCATCTATCAAATCAATAGTGCTCAATCTTTCCATCCTCGGACCTTTCATCAAATTCAGGAGGTTAAATTCGACATTGTTGCCCTCAATTTGGAAGGTTAGCCGCCTATTCTTGACATCAATAAGAGCATCTCCGGTAGCCAAGAATGGCCTACCAAGGATGATGGGGGTATGGCTATCCTCCGGAATATCGAGGACAACAAAATCGGTGGGGATTAAAAGCTTTCCAACCTTGACGGGTACGTCTTCAAGCACCCCCATAGGGCGCTTGACGGACCTATCCGCCAATTGGAGAGTCATGGTAGTGGGAGCAAGGTTTTGAATGCCAATCCTCTTTTGCAACTTTCAAAAGAATAACACTCACACTTGCTCCCAAGTCACAAAGAGCTCTTGATATAGGAACACCACCAACTACACATGGGATTGAAAAGCTTTCCGGGTAACCAAGTTTAGTAGGCATTTTGTTAAGGTTATGAGCACTACATGCCTCTTCCATAGCCACTATCTCTTGGTCACCCAAGACTCTTTTCTTGGTCAAAATGTCTTTTAAAAACTTTGAGTAAGTTGTCATGTTCATAATCACTTCCGTAAAGGGTAGGGTAACCTCAAGTTTCTCAAGCATATCACAAAACTTGGCATACTTAAGGTTTTCCCTACTCTTAATGGCTCTTGAAGGGTAAGGAATTTTAGGAACAAGTTGTGAATTGGAAGATACCTTTGGGGTAGCCGAATTCTTTGTTACCTTCTTAGAGTGTTGCAAAGGTACTTCTTCAATAGCTTCCTCCTCATAAGGGAGGTCTTCCACATATCCATCAACATCCTTATCCACTTGAATTCCACTTCTTGACGAATCTTCACAAGCTTTCTCCCCCTTCTTATCTTCACTAGCTTTAGTCGACGATACCATGGGTGAGCTTCCCTCTTCACCATTCATTTCCAACCCATTCCCATTGGGCTCTTCATAAACTTCCAACTCAAGGTCTTTGTAGGGGTCCTCAAGCTCTACACCGCTCCTTAACACTACCGCATGAGCATGGTGGCTATTTGAGGCGTCCTTGGAACATTGTCCTTGGGCCAATAGGCCACCGGGCGGTCTTTGAGGATTAGCCATAGCGTGAGAGGCCATCCTTGATTCCATTTCTCTCATGTCTTTAAGGAAGGTAGCCCTCAAGTTTGCTTGTTCTTGTTGGGTTGCCTTGGCAAAATTAGCCATTTCTTGACATGTTGAAGTTGCAAGTTCTTTATCATCTTCAAAAGCTCATTTTGAGAGAGCTCGCCTTGGGGTTCTTGATAAGGTTGGTTAGCTATGGGTAGAGGGAACCCATAGTCATACCGAGTGTTGGAACCTTGGTTGTTGTTTTGTTCCCCTTGGAAGTTAGCTCTAGGACCATTGTTGTTGAAGTTTGATCCTTAGCCTTGTTCTTGAAACCCTTGAACATACCCTTGCCCAAATCCTTGATTGGCTTGGTTCACTTGATTCCCTTGGTAAAACCCTTGGTTGCTTTGATTTCCACCAAAATCTTGGTACCCTTGTGGTTGGTTACCATAGTTTTGGTTTTGATTGTTGTTTGGCCATTGGTTTTGATTTCCGGCGTTAGTCCTTTGGTTGGGGAATGTTCCCCTTTGTTGAGAAAAACCGGGTGGATTATTTGGGGCTTGTGGTTGAAGGTGTTGTGGGTTTTGAACATTGGTACTTTTGTAGCTAAAATTGGGGTGGTTCCTTAAACCGGGATGGTAGAAGTTGGTGTTTGGGTTGTAGACATTGGGATTGTTGTAGGGTGGTCTTGGTGGTCTTGTATTGTTGTTATAGCTTTGGAAAGCATTAACATCTTGGACATTCTCTTCATAGCCACCAGTATAGTTGTTGGCACACAAATCATAGGTATGACCGCTCCCTCCACAAAGCTCACAACTCAGAGTTTGAACCACTTCCTCCATGGGTGGCCCATGTGAGGTTATGGCTTGGTGCACTTGATTTCTTTGTAGCTTTTTAAGTTGTTTTGTGAGTAAGTCGAGCTTGGCATTCGTCTCGGAATTGGAGAGGTTTTCCTTAGGGAACTTCCCATTCCTTCTTAGCAAGTTTTCTTTAGAACCATAGTTTGCTTCCGAATCTACCATTTTCTTGATCAATGTCGTGCCCTCTTCATCATTCAAGTGATCAAATCCTCCCCCCGCGGAGGCATTAACCATCTCCTTAGTCCTCGGTAGCAACGTTTGAAATAATGTTTGAGTGATGTACCATTCCGGGATTCCATGATGGGGACAACTTGCTATTAAGTCTTGATATCGGTCCCAAGCTTCACCTAAAGACTCCCCGTCTTCTTGTTGAAATGTATGAATCTCATTACGAGCATTGCGGTCTTTGATGAAGGGTAATATTTGGCCATAAATGCTTTAGCCAAGGCATCCCATGTCGTGAAGGTATCCGGGGGGTGAATGTTCAACCACCGGTCCGCCTTGCCCGTCAATGAAAACGGAAACAACATCATTCTCAAGGTGTCCTCGGACACCCCATTCTTTTTCATCATTGAAACCTTCCTCTTAAACTTCCGGAGGTGAGCATGGGCATCCTCTTCAATATGCCCCCCGAACAAATCCTTCTCAATCAACCCGACTTGGGCGGGATGCATTTCAAAGTTGTTTGGGGCCAAGGTGCCAAAATTAATAGGGTTACATGAATCATTATGGTTAGGCCGGTTGTGATCTCGTAGAGCCATTTGTGGTGGAGGATTTGGTATATGAGGGGGTGGTGATTGAGGTGGGTTATTTGGAATAGGGAAGTTATGAAAAGGGTTTTCTATTAGAGTCTCAATTGTGATGTTTGGTTGAAGTGTGGATGTGGTATCAATATTTTGTGGGGTGTGTGAATTTGGTTTATCAATGTTTGCCCGTGGAGGGTTCCGAACTCTATCAAGGGTCCTTGTCCTCAAGGTCCTAAAAAGCCTCTCGGGGTCGGAATTGAAGAGTAGAGCATAGTGGTTCCTTCTAGGCATGCACTCAATAAACCGTTAGTCTCCTAGTGTCTTTACACACTAGGGGAAGGCAAGAAATCACACACTCTACAATGAAACACACAACTACTAAAACAAACTAACAAGTGAGATAAGACTAAACCTAAGAATCTTGATAAACTAAATATAACCTAACGCCATCCCCGGCAACGGCGCCATTTGATGGGTAAGCTTTAGTGGTAGGGTCAAGTCTCTTACCATCAACAAAATATATCCCAATTTAGTGCGTAAATCGGGGTCGAACCACAAGGATGGAGGGATTTCTACTTAGTCTAAATAGGAGTCTAGTCTAGGGTAAGATTTAGTGGTAGGGTCAAGTCTCTTACCATCAACAAAATATAACCCAATTTAGTGCGTAAATCGGGGTCGAACCACAAGGATGGAGGGGTTTCTGCTTAGTATAAATAAGAGTCTAGTCTAGTCAAAAATGAAAGTAAGTGAGTTGGTTTAAACGACTAGTTGTAAGTAATGCAAGCAATTAAGAGGAAGTGTATACGATTGATTAAAGGCTAGGGTTTTCGGGTTCATCTAAATGGTTTTAAGAGGCAAACAAATCGATTCAAGGGGTCAATGGTGAGGGTTTATCCTAGGATGCAAATCAATCTCATGATTATCCTAAAGGTGATTACCAACTCTCATTAAGCAACACACCATTCTAAGCATGCAACAAGACCACCACAAACTCTCATTTAATGGAGGAATTAAGCGACTAAGAGAAAAAAGCACAAGTTCTCACTCACACAATTCATCAAACACCTTGTATGCAATACTAAGAAAGACAAATATTTCACCAAAGACTCAAAATAATCAAACTATCATGCCCAATAATCCCATTTAGACTCCCCCTAAACCCTAGAAGGATCACTACTCACTCATATCAAAATTGTTCAAACAAAAAAATAGAGAAGAACCAATAACAAAAAGAGATGACATGGTAAATGTTGGGCCCAGAATTATCTTGCCTGACCTGACAGAGGCCAAGCAATAACCAAAACCAAGTTCCAAGCTAAAGACACCTGAAACCAGGCATTTATCAATTATGGATAGGCACCAAACAGGAGTTGATGTAAGGCAAGCAACAGCTAACCAGCAGGCTGAAAGGAGAACAAGTCAGGCACAAGAAAATGTTGAACATGCGCAACAGGCAAGAACCAAGCAGTTTACATATGCTCCCTACAAACAAGGAAGACCAATTCAAGAGGAAAAGATGTGAAAAATAGTCAAAGGCAACGGATGAATAAAGGGCAACCACCTCCGGGTAAATAGGGCACAAGCCCTATTTACCAGGAAACCCTAAACGGTAGCAAAGGAGACTTGAAAAGCGAGTATAAATACAAGAGAAGATAAAATCAGAAAAAAAGGACAACACACTCTTACTCTCACTTATATTCTTGTACTCTTAAGAAATATAATTTAGCCTGTCACGCCTGATATACCAATACTCTGTCAGGCTATCAAAGATCATAGTAACAATCACTCCTGGCTTGGTGCTCGTGGTTTTTTCCCTTATTCCCAGGGTTTTTCCACGTATAAATCTTTGTGTCCTTATTTATTATTTATTCTTTTATTTAACAATAATAGTCAGGCGGATTGTTTGACTTAGATCACCCTACACATAAACCCCTGGCAGGAAGTTCTTATTCAGTGAAATCCCTGCCAAAACAATTGGCGCCCACCGTAGGGCATCTAGCTCAAAAATAATCAAAACCCATAACTAAACACCACAAAAAACTTGAGAAATGGCAGGAGATAGCGTTGAGCAACAACTGGCTGCCACCAAACAACAATTGTTGGAAATGGAATAGTTGAAACAAAAAATGGCCCAGGCTGAAGCAGAAGTTGCAAAATTGAAAGAATCAGAATCCAGCCTGAAACTAAAGCTGGGAGAAAAAGCTTCAGGATCAAAGTTGAAAGTTCAGCCTGGCACACCATTCTCCTCAATCATCAGGAACATTGATTTCTCTAATCTTGGCACTCCTACTCCACCAAAGTCCAAAACAGGAGAAGAAACAGACTCAGAGGAATTCCAAAATGAAGAAACCTCACCGGATCAGACCAACACAGCCATCATGATGGCTATGCTCCAGGAAATCCAAAAACTCCATGAAAGATTTGAGAAGATTCCAGGAGTTCCTACCCCAATTGAAGAAGCAAATCCAGAAAGTTATGCTGATTCACCCTTTGTGGATGAAATAGCAAAAATAGACCTGCCAAAGAAATTTGTGGTTCCCTCAATGAGAATCTATGATGGGACCACAGATCCACAAAATCATGTTGCCTATTACAAGCAAAGGATGTTGGCAGCATCAATTCCCAGTGAACTACGCCAAGTCTGCATGTGTAAAGGATTTGGAACAACCCTGAACGGACCTCGCCCGCAATGGTACATAAACCCGCCAAATGGAAGCATCAAGTCTTTGCACGACCTGGTCAATTCTTTCAATCATCGGTTTGCCAGCAGAGAACTAGAAAAGAGATCCAAAGTGACCTATACAGATTAAACAAAAGCCTGGAGAATCAATCAGATCCTACATGACAAGATTCAACAAAGAAAAGGTTTCAATCCCCAGATGTGATGTTGGAACAGCCGTGGAAGCTTTCAGGCAAGGGTTACCCCTGGACAGTGACTTCTATGACGCAATGACCATGAAGCCCTGTCATACCTTTGAAGATGTCCAGGCATTAGCTATAAGCTATATCAGGCTGGAAGAAGACAAAGGCTACAAGGCAGATAATGCTGACAGCAATTCAGGATATGACAAAGTCAACGGAAAAAGTTCTAACCATAGAGGAAGCAGTTCCAGGCCATCTCCTTATACAAGACCTGACAGATCAGAAGTCAACTATACACATGAACAACGAGGTAACTCCTATACTTATCCTCCTATCCAAGAATATAACTTCTCTGTTGACATTGCAGGACTGGTCAAAAGACTTGACCATATGGGAGACATTGTCAAGTGGCCAAAGAAGACAGACAACCCCAACCCAAGGAAGGATACCACCAAGTGGTGTGAATTTTACATGGATATAGGTCACACAACAGAAGAATGCATGGGACTGCGCAGACAAGTGGCTTACCTGCTAAAGAAAGGATATCTGAAAGACCTGATGCCAACAAAGAGCAGGGAAGATGATGGAACAAGAAGGAACACAGAAAGGCAACAACGTGACTTGCCCCCTGCACCACCCATCTATGAAGTCAAATTCATCAATGGAGGATCGAAATTTGTGGCTGACAGTTCATTTGCAAAGAAAATTGTCGGGAGTCAAAAATGAAATCTCCTTTTAAACCTAGCAATTTACCTCAAATTACTTTTGACGACAACGATATGCGGGGCATTCCGGACATCCACCATGACAGCCTGGTCATCACCATGCAAATAGGAACCGCACGTGTCATGAGAATCCTGGTAGATGGAGGCAGTTCAGTGAACCTGATCATGCTTGATGTCCTTAAAGCAATGAAGATTGATGAAAGTGTAGACACCTCGTTTCTGCACCCCTCGCAAACCACCCGGTGATGATTGGGCCGCATGTTTGATACGCGGAACGATTTGTGACAGTTCGTAAGTTTATCGTCAAGTGATTGCTCAAACATTAATGTCGACCTCTTAGTTGTCATCTACGTGCCGATACGGTCGTTTTGACAGTAATTAGAGTACATTTGGAGTCCGGGTCAAAAACCGTCTTCATTTCCTAAAACCGTCAAATCCCGAGTCAAAACAATGTGCTTGTCTACCTAAGGTTAGGGGGTCATAAAATGTTGAGATTATATCTCATTTTGAGTCCCATGTCACTTCATTAGGCTAAACATAAAGTTTACATTACAAAATGTGCATTTCATTTAGCTAAAATGGTAACCCGACCTTTAGGCCCGTTTTACGAGGTGATAACGACTTTTTTGGATCAGGCCTATTTCATAGAAAGTTCTAGATCTCTTTCTTAGCTTTCCAACGCCACCGAAATCACCTTAATCCGAGTCTTGTAGAGAAAGTTATGCCTAAAATACGACAGGCTGTCAAACGCGTTTTCTACGCGCAGAGGAACCTACCCGGGAAAGGACGCAGCAGGTGCTGCGCCTCTTCCAAGGTACGCAGCTCTGCTGCGCCTCTTCCCCAGGGCTTTCATTTTGTCCAAGTTTCCGTGTTTTAACCTAAGTCGGTTATTTCCGGATCTTTCCTACCGTATCCTAGTCTTACCATAATTCCGTCGCGTGATTAGTATAAATAGGAGCCTTCGTTCCTCATATTTCTCACGCGAGTGTCCGCCCTTCTCTTCTCCCTTTGCATTCTAGACTTCGTTCTTACTAATTGGCGCCTACGTGCTTGGACTTCCGACCACGTAAGCTCGGATCTTTCCGGGTACCAGCCTCTCCGTTGCATGACCGACCAATTTGACCAACTCCACAATAATCAATCTAATTAATCAATTTGTTTTAATCGTTTTCCTCTTACGAGGGCACTCTCTTTGCATTCGCGTCGAGCATCACTAATCGATATCTTAGTACATCTCGTTTCGTCAACATGTAAGTCTGAGGGTGTAATTCCTCTTTTATTTATTGTATTTTAATTATTGTATCATTATTGTAAGGTTTACGTCGAAAATACCTCATTAAAACCGATTTCTAAAACCGTCTTTAAAACCTTTTCTTACGGATTTTCAGAAGACTGACAGTCGAGAAAAGACGCAGCAACTGCTGCGCCTCTTCGAAGGAGCGCGAGTTCTGCCGCGCCTCTTCGTGAGGGCCGCAGATTTCTCGCTTCTTTTCTTCTTCTTCGTCCTCTGTAATTCGTTCTTGTTCGTATTTGATTTGTATTTGTTTGTTCTTTAATTCTTTCACATGATAGTTTAATAATCACATGTATATAATTCATCATTCGTTAATATGTTCTAATCATCGTAAGTCCGACTTAAATCCTAAATAATCCATATTTACGGGTTTTCGTCATTAAATTCAAACCCGGATTTTAGAGATTCAATTTAACCATATTGAGTTTCTGGAATTCGCCATTGATATAGTTTTCGTTTGTTTATTCACATGTTTGTCGTATATTCGTTGTACATTCATCATGTTTAGACTAGTTAATTGATTTCAATAGAGGACTCATTCATTAACCTCGCTTCATCATGTAATTAATTCGTTATATTCCGTCTCATCCGTGTTTTATCGCTTTTATGACCATCATTCACATGTAATTAATCTGTTAAACACTTCCATCCGAGTAAATAATTTTAATCCATCATTAAAATTACCAATCGACATTAACGGTTTTTGCGATTCGGCTTCACGGCCCGAGAATTCACCCTTGGAACAGACGCGGCGTCTGCTCGCGCTCTTCCGCAGGGCGCGATCTCTTTGCGCTTTGTTCCAGGATGAGTTCTGCCTCTGAACTCCTTTTCTGCCTTGACCTAATTAATTAGCTTTCGTAACTAACTAATATCCTTATTATCACCTTCTAATTCCTGTTCGTTAATTTGTTATTTTTATTCTTTTATTCCATTTTCTCAAATTATCCGTTTTAAAGGTATTTTCGACATAAATCGCCTATCCAATGTAATTATTGTAATTTTCATTATTGTAATTCATAATTATTGTATTTCTTTTACTGTTTGTATGTTCTTACATGTAATCAACATTAAATCCTACTTCGACCCAATTGTTTGCTAATTACGTGTCAACCGACTTAGTTAAATTCACATGCTAGGATTAAAACTTGGATGTTGCATTGCATGCATATAGCCGACGATATATCGAGTATAGATAACTTCCCTAATCATTAGTAGAGGCCGCTATCGAGGCGGGCGGGATTAGGTGTTCGATCAAAAGAGCTTCCTAATACGTACCCTCACCCCTTACTCCAGATCTCCGTGAGCACCCGTGTTCATTGGCATCCACAAGAGTCATTCTAGACATAGAATGCTAAGGGTAACGATTGCTTAGTGTTCATGTCACTACTTTGTGTCTTGACATGACACGAGGTATTCGAACGGTTCCAATTTCCCATAAAAATTGGTGTCTACTCCATACAAAATGCAAACGCTTGTTTTCGCTCCTCACCAAGCGCCCCCGTGGGCGGCCCGCTGTCCACAGTTTGGCGACTCCGCTGGGGATAATACACTTACGTGTAGCTAAGGGTGAAACTCGAACAAGGTTAGGGAATAAGTTTGTACAAGACAATTGTCGGTTTTCATAACTCGGTCTTCCTAGATCGTTTATTCGGCCTTCCTAGGCCCAACCCAACCCATTCGACCAATCGTCCCGTCTAAACGGTCCTAATTCTTATTTGGGCCTAAGGATGGATAGCGATTGATGTCATCCATACCATGATGCTTACTCTTGTTTGTATCAAGGGCCTTCACTACTTGAGGAAATGGACTAGGAATCGGCCTTACTCTTGTTTGGCACGAGCCTCTCCACAGACTTCGGGTTTGATGGTTCGGTATGGCAACCCACCCTTTAAACCAAAACCCTCTTAAATGCACTCAGCATCCCGTTATAATGCTTGTATAAATGCTTGTACATTACATGATCACCATTTTCTAAACAAAACCATGACGATTTTTCAAAAATCAAAACCCCTTTTCTTAATCAAAATTTCGAAATAGGCCATTTGATTAGCGCAAAATCCAGTCGAAATTCTGTCCGTTTATCGAGTCAAATTTCGGGCCTAAAACCCATTTCAAAACTAAATACAAAAAAAAACGTAAAAACAAAAAAAACAAAAAAAAACGAAAAAAAAAAAACGTTTTTTTTTTAAAAAAAAAAGAAAAAAAAAAAAAGAAAAAAAAAACGTTTTATTCAAAATATTTTCCAACATGTAAATGTAAATATGTAAATTCAATTGGGCTAAGTTAGAGTCAAAGTTCAAACCGACTATGTCCTAGTCGGAACTCCGTCAAGTCATGAACCCGTCTTCCTTTACATTTTGGGTCTTTTCAAAGTTCAAGTCAAGTCCTAAGGCGTAACGCCATTATTTTGGACCCCCTACCCCAATTCAGTTAGGATCTAAAACACCTCGAGTCACACGTTCCGAGGCTCAACACACGAGTCTTAATGGGCCTCATATTTGAGTCTAAGCTACAACAGTCTTCTTAACACCTATACACAAACCTCGAGTCTAGAATCAACACGTGTCATCAATCCCGTCAATAAAGTCAATCATATGAAGGTCACTCCGTCAAAGTCAACACTCGAGTCTAAAATTAAAGTCAAGCACCTTGAATTCAAACACGAGAAGTCGCTCACGACGTTTCACGAATTCACAAGTCAAGTCTAGATTTGTCGTCTTGTCCATTCCTTTGTTTGTTGCCTTGGTATGCGTGATCCCATGTCGAATCGAGTTTTAATGCGCGTCATTTCTGTAGAGTAGGAATCCAGCAAGTTCCGTCAGTCAGCAAGGTCACGAAGGAGTTCAAGCCACAATCACCGTGTCTCTCCAAGGCGTTTATACCATGGTCCTACGAGTTCAAGCTACAGTGGAAAATTTGAGCATTCGCGTCCTCAACCTTGAAAATGGGATGATGGAAAAGAACACGCCACCTAGAGAAACCTCTAGTCTAGGTCGTCCAAAGCTTATCTCTTGCAATAACTGTCGTCCTAGAAAGCCGAAAACAGCTGAAAAGAAACCTGGGAGGCATCAAAGGGTGCTTACCGATTTAGGCATGTCTTATGCCGATGCTTTGAAGAGACTTTCTGCCCAAGGCAAGCTACATCCAATAGGGCCGACTCCGGATCCACCATTAGAAAAACAGGTGAACCTCTGGAAGGGCAACAAATACTGCTTATATCACCAAGGTAGAGGCCATGATATTGAAGAGTGTTTTCTCTTGAAACACACCATCCAAGATATGATCGAAGAGGGCAAGCTTCCTAAGCCACCTTCTGTCGCGCAATCTAAGAAAATCGACCCTCTTGGGTCTAATATCATTAAACATGACGAAGAATCATCTCTAGACTGTTCTCATCTCCTCGATCCTTATGACGGCGGAGATGTCAACATGCTTGAAGACGACGATATCCAAAATGGAATGCTCATGCTTTCCATTGCCTTCAACAATAGATTTGCCAAAATGGAGGGGACTATTGATAGCCTAAACTCTCGACTTTCTAACATGGAGAACCAGTTTGCTGAAATGGGTAAGAAGCTTGATGCCAAAATGAAAAGTGTCCAGACAAACCCTCAACCTGACAGTCCTAAAGCAACAAACGAGACACTTATCTCTAGTTCTTCCAATCCAAGCATCAAAATCAACAAAGTCAACCTCATGGAGCCTTTGTCAAAGAACTCTCCCAGGTCATTCACAAGTCTAGGCATACCGTACGCCCTAGCCTTAAACAAATTATCCTCTCTAGGTCTTCTTGAACCAATAGGGCCTACCCCAGATCCGGAAAGGAAGTCTAAGTTTTGGGATGGCAATTCGTATTGTCAATACCATAGAGGAAGGGGGCATGACACCGAGAATTGCTACAAACTAAAGAATATCATCCAAGATAATATCGAGAATGGCAAGTACCATGTATCGACCTTTGCTCAAGATGACATTAAGTGTGATAGGGCTAAACTCATGGAAGTTCCACCCAGAAGACCAGGACGGGCTCCTAGAGCATTCGCTAACCTTGGCATCACCTATGCGGCGGCGCTACAAATGTTAGTTTCACACGGCAAAATACACCTAATCGGTCCAACTCCAGACCCTGAAAACATACTACCTAGATGGAACAGTAATGCATATTGCCAATATCATCGTGGTAGGGGACATGATACAGAAGCATGCTTTTGTTTGAAGCATATGATCCAGGATATGATTGAAAGTGGGAAGTTGTCCCCCTCAACCTTTAACTCACACGACAAGTTAGGCAATCCTCATGGATATACCACTTATCAAGAAACTCTTCTTGACTATTATCCTTCCAATATTCCTAATAATGAGGATGGGGTGCTCAAATGGGTGAATGCTCAAAGTCAGATACCGCAGCCAGTTGCTGGAAGAGAAAATGTTCAAGCATGGGCCGATGATTACGAAACTGGGTCTAAGATCGCGTCAAAGTCCGGGTCCGAGTCCGAGTCTTAGGCTTTCCATCTCATATTTGTTCTAGTGTCTTTCTTCGTGTCCATTTTCATTTCTAGTGACAACCTGGGGGCTGTCCCACGAGTCACATGTCTTCTCGAGTCTATGTTAAATACATTCGTTATCCATTTCAATAAAAATACAATTTTCAATCCACATATTCTATCATATCTCTTATCTTTTATCCTTCTCCTGTGACAACAAGAATTGATTTGAGACATTTTAAAAAATGAACAACAACAACCCATGACAGTCAATGTGAGTGCACTTAAATGATGTTCTATTCAAAGTTGTAGAGGACCTGAAACTCCGTGTTCATTTTCTTACCTATTCCATGTCCGGCAATAGAAACCCACAATATAACCCCAGTTTAGGACGAGCATATCTCAAGAGATTCTAGGACAAATCCAGACCATCTCCCTTGTTAACAATCCATGACGGAAGGCAAGCCCATTCCCCACAATAAACGACCCGTGTTACTAAAGACCAACCCGTTTCACACTAAAGGTGCTAGTCTGACCCAAATCCATGGTAACAAGCAAATCCAAGACGATACGAGCCATGATGAAAGACAAAAGGCTCAATCAAGAGAAACTGGTGTCAATATCCAAGGCCACAATTATCCCCGTAATCCAAGACAAAAGAGTCAAAAGAAGAAGGCTCGATCAAACAAGTCAATGTCTATATCCAAAGTCAAAGTTATCTTCAAAACCCGAATCAAAAATCTGAGCAAAAGCCGAGATATATTCTAGACCAAGAATCTGAGTCTGAAGCAAGAACAATATCAAATACGAAATACTGCTGAAGTCAGTATAGAGTCAAGACATCAACGAAGATGGTCAGCTAGCACCCCCACTTAGCCTTTCACACATCACACACCCTAAGTCCTTCTCGAGACCGTTACAGGGAGATAGTTAGGAATTTTGAGGATCCTCTCAAGCTTGTCAAATATACCCATCCTTTAGGGCCAAGACATGGAAACTTGATCCCACGTCATTTCAACCTACCTTTATGTGCTCAGGCTACATTAAGCCAAGAGACCCCATTTCCAAGCCACATTACAAGCCTTAATCCCATTAAGCCTTAACTCCACATAATCAAAGCTCCAGAGATTTGTTCATCAAAGCCTCTTATGTCCAAGCTCCACATTCCAAGTATCCTATCCAGTTTCACCTTGACCCATACACGGAGTCTTCAAATACTTTGCTACCAGAATGGGACATACCCAATTCATCCTTAGGGTCCACTAAGTGTGCTCACATGACAAGGAAATTTTTTACAAACTTAATTATACCTCTTTGATCTATGATCAGAGGGGGTTATCTCAAATCAGTTCTCCGAGTCACCAAGGAAAATACCCTTGTGACCCCTGCACTTTAAGGTCCTAACAACATAGCTTAGGCACACACTTGAACTACGAGCATGGTTTGATTTCACCTTTTCAGGTGGATACGTAGGCAGTCCTTTCTTACACAAGAAGGATACAACCACAACACCCAAACAAAATTAACCAAATCTCAGAACTACGATCTGGTTTGATTTCACTTCACGTGAATACGTAGGCAGTCCTCAAGGACACAACCATCCCCACTTCCAACTTTCAACCTCAAATTATCAACCATCCCAATTAACAACTTTCAATCACCTCAATTATCAACCATCCCGGTTTTCAACCTTTCAACCTCAATTAACATCTCTTCCACAACCAACACCTCTATACTGGGGGCTCCTTATTGTCGCCCAGCCTCTTTTTTTTACCAAAGTCCAGAGTCTTATTCTCATCATGGGGGCTTCTCTTCCAAGATGCCACCCTTCCTTTATTCCTCTAAGTCTGGCTAGTACTCGGTCTGGACAATGACAAAGGTCTTAGATCAATTCTCCAAGTCATCATGCCTCAAGAGGGGTCTCTTTTACAGCAAACGGTGGTGAAAGAAGTCCTGGTGGACAGATGATCCACGGCACATGCCTTGCCTTTATATGCCTTCATCTTTCTTGCAATTCTTCTCCCTTTGGAACTGATACGCATTGTCACCCACACTTGGCTAGGGGTTACGCATACTTAAACAAAGTCTGTCAAAGTCATCCATGTGTTGCGTCAAATCTAAGTTAGTGTCGCGTCAGTCAAACCTGAGTCTACATTTCGCGTCACGTCCGTATAAGGTCCGTGTCATGTCAAGTCCTATGTCTAAAGCCCATTGAATATGCATATCGCATTACAAATGACAAACTTCTTTGAACAAGTTTTAAACGACTTTTATAAAGAAACAACTTTTGCAAAGCCTATGTGTTTCCTCATTCGAGGTCCATGTGATAATTGCTTACGCGCATATGTGTTTATGTTCTATTTGCATATTAGATTGCATTCTTGTGTGGCTAATATCCATGCGGTAAGTATCGAAGCGAGTGCTCGCTCCGATCGGGGGCTTCACCCAAGTCTTCATTCTCCCAAGCAAAGTGATATTTTTTGATATTGCTCACTCAAGATTTCTTCCATGACGATCAAGATGTTCCTAGTCGTCAAAATATTTGTCCCAGTAGCAGACGATATTTTGCGATATTGCTCACTCAAGATTTCTTCCATGGCGATCAAGATGTTCCTAATCGTCAATATATTCCCCAACAAGAGTTCGCTTGAGACCGACGCAAGCAGATTCAACTTCAAGTTTTTTGCCAGAGTTCGCTTGAGACCGACGCAAGAAGATTCCCAGCAGTTTCTACCGACGTCCTGCTACCCTCAATATTATTGTTTCCTCACAGATTTCGGCAGAGGTGTCGTTCTCCAGAAGTTCCCAAACTAGAGCCTCCTTCCTTAGGTTCGTAAACCCAAAGTTAGGATTCTTACCCCTAGATTCTTAGATCCCAAAATGGTTTCCTTTAGGTTCGTAAACCTTTAAGCTCCCACACCAACATCCTTAGGTTCATAAACCCATAAAATCCTTTTGGAGTTCTCATACCTTAGAAAGCTTAAACGCATGCGTTCAAAACAAGAATTAGTAACCCAGTAGTTCCTAAACTTAACCCTAGGATCCCAATTCCTCTTAGGTTCGCAAGTTTAACCCTAGGATCCCAAAACGATTTGTGACAGTTCGTAAGTTTATCGTCAAGTGATTGCTCAAACATTAATGTCGACCTCTTAGTTGTCATCTACGTGCCGATATGGTCGTTTTGACAGTAATTAGAGTACATTTGGAGTCCGGGTCAAAAACCGTCTTCATTTCCTAAAACCGTCAAATCCCGAGTCAAAACAATGTGCTTGTCTACCTAAGGTTAGGGTGTCATAAAATGTTGAGATTATATCTCATTTTGAGTCCCATGTCACTTCATTAGGCTAAACATAAAGTTTACATTACAAAATGTGCATTTCATTTAGCTAAAATGGTAACCCGACCTTTAGGCCCGTTTTACGAGGTGATAACGACTTTTTTGGATCAGGCCTATTTCATAGAAAGTTCTAGATCTCTTTCTTAGCTTTCCAACGCCACCGAAATCACCTTAATCCGAGTCTTGTAGAGAAAGTTATGCCTAAAATACGACAGGCTGTCAAACGCGTTTTCTACGCGCAGAGGAACCTACCCGGGAAAGGACGCAGCAGGTGCTGCGCCTCTTCCAAGGGACGCAGCTCTACTGCGCCTCGTCCCCAGGGCTTTCTTTTTGTCCAAGTTTCCGTGTTTTAACCTAAGTCGGTTATTTCCGGATCTTTCCTACCGTATCCTAGTCTTACCATAATTCCGTCGCGTGATTAGTATAAATAGGAGCCTTCGTTCCTCATATTTCTCACGCGAGTGTCCGCCCTTCTCTTCTCCCTTTGCATTCTAGACTTCGTTCTTACTAATTGGCGCCTACGTGCTTGGACTTCCGACCACGTAAGCTCGGATCTTTCCGGGTACCAGCCTCTCCGTTGCATGACCGACCAATTTGACCAACTCCACAATAATCAATCTAATTAATCAATTTGTTTTAATCGTTTTCCTCTTACGAGGGCACTCTCTTTGCATTCGCGTCGAGCATCACTAATCGATATCTTAGTACATCTCGTTTCGTCAACATGTAAGTCTGAGGGTGTAATTCCTCTTTTATTTATTGTATTTTAATTATTGTATCATTATTGTAAGGTTTACGTCGAAAATACCTCATTAAAACCGATTTCTAAAACCGTCTTTAAAACCTTTTCTTACGTATTTTCAGAAGACTGACAGTCGAGAAAAGACGCAGCAACTGCTGCGCCTCTTCGAAGGAGCGCAGTTCCTGCTGCGCCTCTTCGTGAGGCCGCTGCAGATTCTCGCTTCTTTTCTTCTTCTTCGTCCTCGTAATTCGTTCTTGTTCGTATTTGATTTGTATTTGTTTGTTCTTTAATTCTTTCACATGATAGTTTAATAATCACATGTATATAATTCATCATTCGTTAATATGTTCTAATCATCGTAAGTCCGACTTAAATCCTAAATAATCCATATTTACGGGTTTTCGTCATTAAATTCAAACCCGGATTTTAGAGATTCAATTTAACCATATTGAGTTTCTGGAATTCGCCATTGATATAGTTTTCGTTTGTTTATTCACATGTTTGTCGTATATTCGTTGTACATTCATCATGTTTAGACTAGTTAATTGATTTCAATAGAGGACTCATTCATTAACCTCGCTTCATCATGTAATTAATTCGTTATATTCCGTCTCATCCGTGTTTTATCGCTTTTATGACCATCATTCACATGTAATTAATCATTAAACACTTCCATCCGAGTAAATAATTTTAATCCATCATTAAAATTAACAATCGACATTAACGGTTTGCGATTCGCTTCACGCCCGAGAATTCACCCTTGGAACAGACGCAGCGTCTCTGCGCCTCTTCCAGAGGCGCGATCCTTGCGCTTTGTTCGAGGATGAGTTCGCCTCCGAACTCCTTTCGCCTTGACCTAATTAATTAGCTTTCGTAACTAACTAATATCCTTATTATCACCTTCTAATTCCTGTTCGTTAATTTGTTATTTTTATTCTTTTATTCCATTTTCTCAAATTATCCGTTTTAAAGGTATTTTCGACATAAATCGCCTATCCAATATAATTATTGTAATTTTCATTATTGTAATTCATAATTATTGTATTTCTTTTATTGTTTGTATGTTCTTACATGTAATCAACATTAAATCCTACTTCGACCCAATTGTTTGCTAATTACGTGTCAACCGACTTAGTTAAATTCACATGCTAGGATTAAAACTTGGATGTTGCATTGCATGCATATAGCCGACGATATATCGAGTATAGATAACTTCCCTAATCATTAGTAGAGGCCGCTATCGAGGCGGGCGGGATTAGGTGTTCGATCAAAAGAGCTTCCTAATACGTACCCTCACCCCTTACTCCAGATCTCCGTGAGCACCCGTGTTCATTGGCATCCACGAGAGTCATTCTAGACATAGAATGCTAAGGGTAACGATTGCTTAGTGTTCATGTCACTACTTTGTGTCTTGACATGACACGAGGTATTCGAACGGTTCCAATTTCCCATAAAAATTGGTGGCGACTCCATACAAAATGCAAACGCTTGTTTTCGCTCCTCACCAAGCGCCCCCGTGGGCGGCCCGCTGTCCACAGAAAGCCAAATCATAAAGAAGTCTAATGTCCTGGTAGGATTCAGTGGAGAAACAAGGAACACACTGGGATAAATACACCTGCCCACATATGTGGAAGGAGTATCCTCATATGAAAGATTTGGAGTCCTGGACTGCCTGTCATCCTACAATGTCATACTAGGAAGACCATGGATCCACAACGTAAGGGCCATACCCTCCACCTATCACCAGTGCATCAAGATACCAACAGAATGGGGAGTAGCAACCATAAAAGGTGAACAAAAATCTGCCCAGGAATGCTATACTGAGTCACTAAAGCCTTCCAAGGCAGGTAAGTCTCTCGCCTAGCAATTACAGTACCCTGTCAGGACAACTCATGTGGCAGAAACCAAAATGGAAACAGATCAAGTAATTTTAGACCCTGAGTATCCTAACAGGCATGTACTAGTAGGATCTGATGTCCCTGACAACATCAGGCCAGAATTAGTAAGTTTTCTCAAAAGTAAATCTTCATGTTTTGCCTGGTCACATTTTGATATGACTCATATAGATGCCAACATTATTACACACAAACTAAATATAGACAAGTCTTATAAGCCTGTCCAGCAGAAAAGAAGAAAATTTGCCGCTGAACGAAATGCTATTATTAATGAAGAAGTGGACAAACTATTGGATATGGGGATGATAAGAGAAGTCATGTACCCTGACTGGCTAGCCAATATAGTGGTAGTACAAAAGAAGAATGGCAAGTGGAGAGTTTGTGTAGATTACACAAACCTCAATAAAGCCTGCCCAAAAGATCCATTTCGACTCCCACACATAGACGCAATGGTGGATGCTACAGCAGGGCATGAACTCCTAACATTCATGGATGCCTCAAGTGGATTCAACCAAATCAAGATGCACCCATCTGACCAGGAACATACTGCATTCATCACGGAAAGAGGCATATACTACTACACAGTAATGCCCTTTGGCCTGAAAATTGCAGGGGCTACATATCAACGCCTGGTCAATACAATGTTCAAGGACCAAATAGGGGACACAATAGAAGTCTATATTGATGACATGGTAGTCAAATCAAAGAAGGCTGAGGACCATGTCAGGGACTTGGAAACAGCTTTCAAGATCCTGGAAGAATTTAACATGAAGCTTAACTCTTCCAAATGCCACTTTGGAGTCTCTTCAGGAAAATTCCTAGGGTACATGGTGACCAAAAGAGGAATAGAAGCCAGCCCAGAACAAATAAAAGCCATACTGGAACTGGAATCCCCCAAGTCAGTCAAAGACATTCAAAAGCTGACAGGACGAGTTGCAGCCCTGAATAGATTCATATCCAGATCATCAGAAAGGTGCAAGGCATTCTATGACCTACTCAGGAAAAACAAGACATTCATATGGTTACCTGAACATGAGACAGCCTTCCAAAATCTCAAAACATACCTGATCACACCTCCACTACTTGCCAAACCAGAAAAAGGAGAACCCCTGATGGTCTACCTATCTGTCACGGAGACAGTAGTAAGTGGGGTCCTGACTAAAGAAATTGACGGCCAACAGCATCCAGTCTACTATGTATGTAAGAGTCTCCTAGATGCAGAAACCAGGTATGGCTTACTTGAAAAATATGTACTTGCTTTAGTTATGTCCTGCACCAAACTTCGACCTTATTTTGAAAGCCACCCAATTATTGTAAGAACCAACCTGCCTATCAAATCTGTCCTGAGAAAGCCTGAGTTATCAGGCAGAATGGCAAAATGGTCAGTACAAATTAGCACCTATGACATAACCTTTGAACCCGGTGACAGCAATTAAGTCTCAGGCATTAGCAGACTTCGTGGCTGAATTCAGTCCTACCCTAGAACCAGACCTCATAAAAGAGGTCAATCACCTTGACACCCATAAGACAGACCAGGAATGGACCCTACACGTATATGGGGCAACAAATATGAAAGGCACTGGCCTAGGACTAGTCCATAAATCACCACAGGGAGACCTAATTGCACAGGCTGTTAGTTGTGAATTCAAAGCCACAAATAATAAAGCTGAATATGAAGCCCTGATTGCTGGACTAAAGGTATATATAGAACTCGGTGTAGCAAACCTCAAGGTAAAAACTGACTCTCTCTTAATTTCCAACCAAGTCAAAGGAATATATGCAGCAAAAGATTCAAAAATGATGCTTTATTTAGAATATGTCAAAAACCTTTGCAAAAAAATTCAAAACCTTTGACATTGACCAAATACTAAGGGACTTAAATACCCAGGCTGATGCCCTAGCCAGCCTGGGATCAAACTTCAGCCCTGCTGTGTTTGATAAAATACCCATTATCCATCTGTTGGAACCAACCATAGAAAGGCCTGATCAAATTTGTCCCATTCAGGATGATACAACCTCGTAGACCAAACCCTACTATGATTGGTTCTTACAGGGGATACTCCCTAAAGATAAAAACGAAGCAAGGGCCTTGAAAATCAAAGCCTCCACTTATACCATTATAAATAACACGTTATTTAAAAAGTCTCAGGCTGGACCTTACCTACGTTGCCTGGAACCAAATGAAGCCAAACAAGTCATAGAAGATATACATGATGGTTACTATGGAAATCATAAAGGTGGCAGAAGCCTGGCATGTAAAGTTCTCAGGACAGGCTATTTTTGGCCAACCCTGAGAGCTGACTGCATAGCATACATCTCCAAATGTGAGGCCTGCCAAATCCACTCCCCTTATATCCACCAACCATCAGAGCTACTACATTCCATCTCAGCCCCCTGACCATTCATGAAATGGGGGATGGACATAGTAGGCAAATTACCTCAAGCGCTTGGACAAAAAGTTTTCATGCTAGCAATGACTGACTACTTTTCCAAGTGGATAGAAGCAGATTCCTACAGGTAAGTCAAAGAGAAGGATGTCATATCATTCATCAAACGGAAGATCATATGCAGATATGGAATACCTTCAGAAATAGTCTGTGACAACGGTACACAATTTGTGGGAAAGAGAACAGCAAACTTATGTGCACAATGGAATATCAACCTAGTCACATCTACACCAGGTTCCCCAAAAGCCAACGGTTAGGCAGAATCAAGCAACAAAGTAGTAATCAGTTGCCTGAAGAAAAAGCTAAAAAGGAGAAAAGGAAGATGGGCAGAAGAGCTCCCCTTAGTCCTGTGGGCTGACAGGACTACACCCAAAACAGCCACAGGCCAGACACCATATTCCCTGGTCTATGGCTGTGAAGCAGTAATCCCAGCAGAAATTCATGTGCCAACCACCAGAAGCAGCGTGAATACCATAGAGGAGAAAAGATCCCTATTGCAAGATAACCTGCTCTTAACTGAAGAACTAAGGGATGCAACCAAAGTCAGGATAGCCTCCTACCAACAGGCAGTAGCCAGAAGTTACAACAAGAATGTCAACATCAGAATATTCAAGGAAGGAGACCTGGTTCTAAGAAAAGTCTTCCCCAACACCAGAGAGAAAAATGCAGGCAAACTAGCTCCCACATGGGAAGGACCATATCTAATTGATTCAATAGTAGGACAAGGAGCTTACAGGCTACAAACTTTGGAAGGAGAAATGATCCCCAGATCCTGGAACATTTCCCACTTAAAGTTATTTCATGTTTAATCAAGAAGCAGGTAAAACTATCCACTCCATATATGTGTCAATAAAATATTATAGGAAAATATATAAAGAATATGCCTTCCTGCTACGTGCTAAATTGCCTGAAACATGTCTGTTACTTTTAGCTCTGCCTTGGCTGTTTATTCAAATCATTTCTTACCAAATCTTGAAAACTTGTTTCATGCCTTCTTTTTATTTATTATATGCTGCATTTAAGGCTTAAACAAATATTCAGGATTGAGGGCCACTCCACCTAACCTGAAAAGCATTCCTGAAATGCTCTACAATTTGGCACCTGCCTGCCTGACCTAAAAACTAAACTCGAGCTCGACATAAAAGACAAGTACAATGGTGGAATAGACCGGACTACTTATCAAAATAAGCCCTCTTGACAGTGAGGGCCATAAGCCCCCCCGATCGGCTACCACCCTCATTTTAGAAACAAGCCCTCCCGATGTGCAAACAGAGCCACCATTTCCCAAAATACGGGAATGAGGGCCATAAGCCCTCCCGACGAGGCATTATTCTAACAAAAACGTCAAGTGAATTATTTACAGGTATAAATCAAGCCGGTCAAACAAAGCAAGAGAATCAAGGAGAGAAAACGATATATTTATGCCATAACAAAATGCCTACCCAGAAAAATATCCTTCCCAGGGCAAGAAAAACAATTGTTTATCCAGGAACATTCAAAAACCAACAAAAAACAAATCTAAAAACCAACTGTTTGTCCAGGGAACATCCCCCCTGGATAGGCCAAAAATACACAAAACAAAACCCCACAAAACAACAAAAGTTAGCCTGCTTTGGAAGCCGTAGCAGAACCAATTCCCTCATCAGCAGCCTCCTTTTCTTCATCTTCACCTCTTTCCCCTTCAGCATCACCTTTTTCCTGGGATGGTGGAGAGTCCACTTTCTCATCAGCATGAAGTTTGCAGAGCTCAGGGTAAGTAGCATTGAGGTTAGCGACTCCCGGTCGGGATTCTAAAAAGGCGACTTCAACAGGCTCCTTCATGGCATCCACACGACCCCTGCCGAAGAAATAAAGTGCAGCATCCTTATACCTGGCCTGAACCACATCCCTCTCCACAGCCAATTTTTCATTCACTTTCAACTGCTCCTGCATGACCTGTTTTTCAGCCTTTAACTCTTCCTGGACAAGTATCAAACTTGGCCTTAAGAGCTTTGAGCATCTGAGCGATTTGACTTAGAAGACTCCACCACCAACCGAGCCTTCCCACCTCATTATCCTCCTTTAAAGAATGATTCTCGGCCTTAGCCATCTCCAACTCAGCCTTAAACTTTGCACTATCTTTTTCAAAATCATGCCTCCCAATCTAGGGTACTTTTCAGTGTGGTGAATCCAATCGACAGCGCCCTCTCAAAAGCATGTCATTCACATTCTAACAAAGAAAACACACCCATCTAAGCCACAAAACAAAAACAAATAAACACACAAAAACACCCACACAAAATTAGACAAAATATATACCTCCTGAAGCATGGTGATCAGATTGGCAGCATAGTCCCTAGTACGATACATAGCAAGCCAAAGCAGGCGGAAGAATCCTGCCTCGACATCGATAATAAGGATCGTCAACCATAAAAGCCTGGGCCTGGATTTGTTCTTTAGCAAATTGGACCTCATCCAGCCGAGCCCTAACTCCCCTGACCTCATGAACCCCTCCTGAAGATTCATCTACTCTTTTCCTCTTCTCAGGACGATCACCTTCATCCACAACCTTCTCAGGCGACACCAACTCAACCTCCTACACAAGCTCCTGAATCTGAACAGCACTATCACTCCCTGTGGCCTCACTACTCTTAGACTTCTCCCTTGTGATCTGGGAAACTCCTGCCTTCACCAAGGACAAACCAAAGCTAGCAATCCTGGCAGAAGCCCTGGTGGCTGCACGACGAGGCCCTAAAATCAGCAATATAAACACATGTCCAACACAAGAAACAATAAGACAAAAGAAAGCAAAAACTCACTCCCTGACGAAGAAGCTCCTGGAGCCTTAGCACTCTTTACTGGCTTATACGTACTCAATTTGGCCTTCTTAAAACGAGGCATAGAGGCTTGCCCTAGGCAGGCAGGCCATGCCCTCTCCTCTTCAGGCAACGCCATGAATGCTGCTATTCGGTCAGCCGACCCCTCAGCATCAGGATTGTTCACCCAGTCGTTTACTACAAGAAACAAAGGCAAAGTAAGTAAAATTCCCAAAATATATCACTGCCAAACCAAAATACAATAGAAAAGAAAGTTACCTCCTTCAACAGCTGGATAGTTGAGATAGTCCAGGTCAGGGGCAATTGAATCAGCCTTGATAAACATATAGGTTTGAGCCCATCCCTTATCATCCCCTGAATCAAAGTTAGTAATCAGGTGAGCCATCTTCGATCTGACTCGAAAGTTAAACCTTCCAGTAGAATGACTCTTCAAATGATAGACGTTCTTGAAGTTATCCAGGGTAATAACCAACTTGTGCTTAGAACACAAATGCTCAACTGAATGGACAATCTTCCAGACCATTGGCATAAGTTGAAATGGGGGAACCTTGATAGCCCTGATCACCTCACTCATGAAAGGAGAAAGGGGAAGCCGACATCCACCCCTGAATGCCCATTCAAAAATACAGAACCAGCCAGGACTACCCCAATTAGCCCTGACTGGACCACTCTCAGGGACCCAAACTTCAGCCCCACTGGGAATGAGGCCCCTACCCTTTATATAATGCTCAAAGGCGGTTTGGTGATTGGCTTCATGGAAAGAGGCGCCAATGCCTTAACGGGAGTATATTCAACCCCTTATATGACATGGACATAATCTCTAGGGCAAAGCAACAATTTCCACCACATCATCCTCGGGAATAATATCTGGAACTTTTTAGCCTCGGCGAGAACCATTTCCACCTCGAGAACCGTTTCTACCTCAACAGAACTTTCTCGGCCTCGCGAGAAGCCTTGGAAGGCTAGTCTTTTCTACCACCAGCCATATCTTATTTTTTCCTAGAAATTGATTTTTTGCAAAGAGGGAATTTTAGAAAGAGAGAAGAAATTTAGAGGTTGAAATGTGAAGACAAAACACGACAATGCAAGATATTTATAGCCGCAAAACTAAAACGGCTAGGAAAGCAAGTGGATGAGTTTAACCATGACTCTCCTAGGGTTTTGTGAACCTACCCTATTTATGACAAAGAGCCGTTATAACAAGATGAATCAAACACAAATTCTGATCCGATAAAAGATCCCTTCACAATTCTTTGCCTGGCCCAAATTTTTATCTCCTTATTCCTGGCCAGACCCAATAATGGAATAAGCAGATAAGGGGCAATTGTTGGGCCCAGAATTATCCTGCCTGACCTGACAGAGACCAAGCAATAACCAAAACCAAGTTCCAAGCTAAAGACACCTGAAACCAGGCATTTATCAATTATGGATAGGCACCAAACAGGAGTTGATGTAAGGCAGGCAACAGCTAACCAGCAGGCTGAAAGGAGAACAAGTCAGGCACAAGAAAATCCTGAACAGGCGTAACAGGCAAGAACCAGGCAGTTTACATATGCTCCCTACAAACAAGGAAGACCAATTCAAGAGGAAAAGATGTGAAAAATAGTCAAAGGAAACGAATGAATAAAGGGAAACCACCTCCGGGTAAATAGGGCACAAGCCCTATTTACCAGGAGACCTTAAACGGTAGCAAAGGAGACTTGAAAAGCGAGTATAAATACAAGAGAAGATAAAATCAGAAAAAAAAGGACAACAGACTCTTACTCTCACTTATATTCTTGTACTCTTAAGAAATATAATTTAGCCTGTCACGCCTGATATACCAATACTCTGTCAGGCTATCAAAGATCATAGTAACAATCACTCCTGGCTTGGTGCTCGTGGTTTTTTCCCTTATTCCCAGGGTTTTTCCACGTATAAATCATTTGTGTCCTTATTTATTATTTATTCTTTTATTTAACAATACTATTCAGGCGGATTGTTTGAGTTAGATCACCCTACACATAAACCCCTGGCAGGAAGTTCTTATTCAGTGAAATCCCTGCCAAAACAGTAAAGATTCAAACAATTATAGAAGACAAAATAAAATGTAAACAATTGATTAAGCAAGTGAATAAGAGAAGAAATGTACCAACAAGAGTAAAGATGATTGCTTTGATTGAATAAATAAAGGAAATCCTCCAAAATCTCTCAATGCAATCCCAAAAACCAAGTGTAAACAATTGATAATTACTAATACTAGCTAATTTTACTAAGTAATTAATAATAATTATGGAAAGATTAAAGCTTAATTAGGGAAAGATTACAATAATTAGGGAAAGTTTTCAGATCTAGGGTTATGTGTACAACTGATTAAGGGAGGGGGTATATATAGTTTGCACCAAGATTAGAGTAGGATTTATAAATGGGCTTGAAATGCGGGTATGCGCTCCCGGCCGGTCAACGGGTTGTCGGGCCTATGACCGGCTGGGAAGTTCCTGGAAGTTGAATTAGTTTTTGATATCATCAGGTAGCCATGGTCGGGCAACCGGCTGCCGGTCACTGACCGGCTGAGGGCATGTTGACTTCATCTTGACTCCTGGGCTTTATGGGAACTCCCAGCCGGGTGACCGGTTGCCGGCCTTATGACCGGCTGGGAAGTTCCTGTAACTTCCTTTGATTTTGAGCTCATTGTTCTCCCAGCCGGGTAGTCGGCTGCCGGGCTACCGGCTGGGAGTTCCCTTTGCCTAATCTTTGCTTGAATTGCATACATTTGGTGTTCCCAGCCGGCTGACCCGGCTGCCGGCCTACCGGCTGGGAGTACTTCTCAGCATCAATTCTTCCTCCTTTCATGCTTAGTTGAATGAACTCGACTTCTAGCTTCAATTCTCCCATTCTCGCCTCAATTCCTGCAATGGAGGTACAATATCATAGGCATGGGAATTGGGGCATGAATTGCAAGCAAGAACGTATAAAACCGACTCAAATGGAGTCGGAAAACATGAAAATAGAGGGGAAAAGTGGTGCAAAAGAATCCTATATCAGTAGTATCAAAGCGAACGATTCTAGGCCTTAAACCAATGAACCTAATGAACATAGGGTGTAATAAAATGAACCCCGACAAGATATTCCATGGTTTAGACGAGTATGGGCACTTACTCCAAACCCCGGCTCTTTCACTCCCGAACCGGTAACTACGTGGTGGATAGCTTAATTAGAAGGGTGACAATGGTGCGTGTTGGTTGTTTTAAACGAAATTCTGTGATGGAATTTTTTCTAAAATGAGGTTTAATCTCAAAGTATTTAACAAATCGGGTGACTTTGAAAATATTTATAAAAAGTGGGGTCCTTGTCATCATATGAGCAACATTTTGACTTTCTTCCCCAAAATACCCCTACCCTTTCCACCCTTTGTGTTAGTTCTCCTAGTACCATCTCCTAACCTGGCCTCTTCATCCTCCATTAAAAAAAAAAAAAGATATTGGCTGATAAGGATAATTAGAGTGATAGACTAAAAATAAGAGAGGAGAATGAAATATAGGGAGAAAGTTATCGTAAACTGACTCAATTATTAAACAAATAACATTGCCCTTATATAGGCATTATACAACCGACTCAATAACAATGCATCCATAAAGCTAGGAGTATATGGGGGAACAACTAAGCCATAACCCACGTCCTTAGACTTCTTCTAAAAACTAAATCACCACTACTAATAATCCTAATAATGAGGAGCTAACTTCTAAAGTATAGGAAACTAACAAACTAACAATTTTGGATCATAATAATCCAACACACCCCCTTTGATCCAAAATTTATCGGATCCACGTTCGATTTTTTGCCTTGTCGAACCATACTCGTTACGTCCTTTGCCGTAACAAAAACTTACGAGACCCTTTATATTCTCGTTTTTTTTTCAACTATATGTCCTTGCGATTCTACGATTACCGCGTTTCGGTACCGCCACAAATATTCGATCATCAAGATTTTGCCTACCCGTCTTCAAACAATTCTATTTTCTTGAACTTGAACCGAATTCTTAGACTTCAAAATATTGAGACTAAAACTAAATAATCCCAAATGCCCACAAATTTTATTTGTGCATTCTCTGCTAAACAATGGATTAGTTTGCATGCCAAATTTTCCATACGAAACTCACTTTTAGAGAAAAACAGTAGACTCATCTCAAAGGCATCCCACGTATTTTATCCACCTCTTGCGTTCATTATTTGCGAACGTCTTTAGAGACAATATGTTTGTCCCTTTCAATCTTTTATCGATGAGCAAATTGCCTTCAAACGGTATGTGATTCTTCTCACACCTGCACATGTTAGGTTCCACACCCAACTTCAAACATAGCCTCCTTTCGAGACTTAAACTGAGCCTCTTTGCCTGGACTCCAAAAAGCGGAAATTGCTCAATCAAAAAAAGACTTTTATCCATCTAACTTAGTGAAGCCCTTGTCTTCACTTTGTGACCCATTTTTTTTGTCACCAGCCTTGTTGATGCCCGTTGTCACTAACGTCAATTGACGGAGTACTTTTCTCCATCTCAATTTGTGAAGCCTTTGTCTTCACTTTGTGACGCCCTTCTTGTCACCCTCTTGTTGGTGCACATCATCACCAACTTTCATTTGGAGCACTTCTCTCCAAAATCCGATTATCGATGGAGCCCTTCTCTCCACCACTTCGATCTCATGGCGCACATCTCACCATAATATGTGAAGCACTTCTCTTCTCCCAAAATACGGTAGAGCCATTTTTCTCTACCAAACCCGATAGAGCACTTCTCTCTCAATTTTTTTTCAATGCGAAAATAAATTGATACAAGGGCTGCGTTGCTCACTTGTAACTCAAACAAAAAATGTGTGATTTTTTTTTTTTTTTTTTTTTTTTTTTTTTTTTTTGCTCTCACCATTTTTTTGTGATCACCCCGTTTTGGGAATCGAACCTGGCTACTTGAGCGAAAATGACAACGTTGTCAACACCGTCTCAAGAGCTCTGATACCACATGAAACAAACAAGTTAAGTTAGAGAGAAGTGCTCTAACAAGAGTATTAGAGAGAAGTGCTCCAAATGAATGTTGGTGATTATGTGCAACAAGATAATGGTGATTATGTGCACCGTTAAGATGGTGAAGAGAAGTGCTTCACAAGTTTGATGGAGAGAAGTGCTTAAAAGATGTTATATTTCCCTTGCTTTATTGCGTAAATCAAGATACAATATATACTAGCAGGCTATCCTAAGTTAGCTCCCTAGTCCCACAAATCAAGGGAGGTTAATAACCACTAGCTAAAGTTAGGGAATGCAATCCCGTGTAAACAGCAGTCATAGAAGCTATCCTAGGAAACAATACAAACAGAAATATTTACAAGAATAAGTCAATATTGGAAAGATAATATTGACATATTCTAATACACCTCCTCAGTCGAAGCAGGAGGTGGGCCGACATTGAGACTGGACCGGAAATCATCGAACAGAATTTTTGGCAGTCCTTTAGTAAAGACATCGGCATACTGATATCGTGACGGAACATGACGAACTTGAACTTCATTGAGCGCGACTTTCTCCCGGACAAAATGAATATCTAGTTCAATATGTTTGGTTCTTTGATGATTAACCGGGTTGCCCAATAAATAAATAGCGGACACATTATCACAATAAATAATAGTGGCGCGTAGAATAGGACATTTTAACTCGAGTAGCTGATTCCTGAGCCAGCATGACTCAGCCACGACATTTGCGACGCCACAATACTCGGCCTCTGAACTAGACCGTGAGACAGTTGGTTGTCGTTTCGACAACCACGAAATTAAATTATTTCCAAGGTAGACACAATACCCGGAAGTGGAGCGGCGGGAGTCGGGACACCCTCCCCAGTCAGCATCCGTATACGGGGTGAGGGAACTGGTGTTCGAAGGACAGAGGTGCAGACCATAGTTGTACGTACCTTGGATATAGCGAATAATGCGTTTAAGTGCTCCATAATGTTCTTCACGCGGATCGTGCATAAATAGACAAATTTGTTGCACCGCGTAAGAAATGTCGGGACGGGTGAATGTTAAGTACTGCAATGCCCCGGCAAGACTCCTATATAGGGCTGAGTCGGAGAATGGTTTGCCTCCAGTAGCACTAAGTTTTGACTTAGTGTCGACGGGTGTGATCGCGGGTTTGCATGAGGACATATTAGCTTTAGCAATTATTTCCTGAGCATATTTAGATTGATGCAAAAATAACCCCCTGGAATGTCGTACAGCAGCAATTCCCAAGAAAAAATTGAGTGGGCCCAAGTCGGTCATAGAAAATTCGGACTGGAGCAGAGACATAATACGTACCCGGAGAGATTCAGACGATGTAGCAAGGATTATGTCATCAACATACAAAAGGAGATGGGCAAGCTGACCATCTTTATTGTATATAAAAAGAGAATTATCCGACTTGCTATGACTGAACCCAATTGTAGAGACATAGGTTGCAAAACGTTGATACCACGCCCGCGGTGCTTGTTTAAGACCATATAATGATTTCTTTAATAGGCACACATGATTGGGTCGTGAGTGGTCTCGAAAACCGGGCGGCTGGTGCATATAGACTGTCTCAGCAAGATGACCGTGGAAGAATGCATTTTTGACATCAAGTTGATGAATGGGCCAATGCTTTGATACAGCCAGGCTAAGGACGGTCCGTATAGTGGCGGGTTTGACTACCGGACTAAACGTCTCTTCACAATCAACGCCAACCTGTTGTGACCTACCATTAACCACAAGACGCTTTGTATCGCTCCAAATCACCATTAGCTTTAAACTTATGCTTAAACAACCAAAGACAACGAGTTATATTAACATTCGAAAGTCGAGGCACAAGAACCCAAGTCTTGTTCTTAATGAGGGCATCGAATTCGTCTTTCATGGCACGATTCCAATTCGGGTCTTGGAGGGCAGTTATGGGACACTTCGGTATAGGTGATAATGTTGTAGCACATAAGTCGAACATGGTTTTCGGTTTGAAAATTCCGTGTTGGGCTCGAGTTGTCATTTGGGGCGAGGGGGCTGGTGGTGTAGGAGGTGTGTGTGGTGCCACACGGGGTGAGGAGGAGGCAGAAGATGCCGCCTGGGTAGGGGCAGGAGATGTCGGCGGCGTAGAGGTAGGGGAGTTCCCGGGGGAGTTGGGAGGTGTTGTAGGTGGTGAGGGGCTTGGGCCTGGTATATTGGGCTCGGGTGTATTGGGCCAGGTTGGTCTGGCAGTGTGGCTGATTTGTGTAGGTGGTGGGTCACATATGGAGAAGGCACATCTGTGAGAAAGTCGTATGTGGTATGGGCCGAGGGGTTTGGGCCAGCAAAAGGAAAGACGGTTTCAACAAAGGTCACATGACGAGCAATAATAATTTTCCGAGTACTCGGATCATAGCACTTGTATCCACGATGAGAAGGCGGGTAGCCTAAGAAGACGCACTGGGTCGCTCTTGGGGCGAGTTTGTGTATGGTGGTGGATGGTATATGTGGATAACAAAGACATCCAAATGTGCGGAGATGGCTATATGACGGGGTGCGAAAGTAAAGACTCGATGTGGGTGATTTGTAATTGTTGGCCTTGCTAGGGAGTATGTTATGGAGGTAAGTAGCCATGGCAAGGGCATGGTGCCACATTGAGGGTGGTAAGTGGGCATGTATGAGAAGGGTCCGAACCATATTATTGATTGTTCGTATTTTTCTCTCGGCCTTACCATTTTGTGGGGAAGTGTGCGGGCAAGAGAAGCGGAATAGCATCCCTTGTGACCCGAAAAATTTATGAAATTGGGAGTTGTCGTACTCTCGACCATTGTCACATTGTAGTGTCTTGATATGAAAATTAAATTGGGTCTTTATCATGTTGTGAAATTTAGCAAAAATGTCATAAACTTGAGATTTTTGTGCAATAAGAAAAGTCCACAAAAAGTTCGTATAATCATCAAGAAATAAAATATAGTAGCGATGTTGATTCGAACTTACGACCGAGGATGACCACAAATCCGTATGAAGAATATCAAATGGATGTAATGTTTCAGATAAAGACTTATTAAAGGGAAGCTTGATATGCTTACCCAACTGACACGAGTGACAAAGAGACAAAGACCTACGAGAACGACACGAAATGTCGGATTTATTACAAACGGAATTAAAAATGCTAGGACCCGGGTGACCTAAACGTCCGTGCCAAACATTGGACGAGACAGCGGTAAGGGCTTGAGTTGGTGCAGTAACGGTATGGTTTATAGGAAGAAGAGGATAGAGATCCCCCGTGCTATTGCTTCTCAGAAGCGGCGTCCCCGTCTTGAGATCCTTCACGGTAAAACCAAACGGGTCAAATTCAACGATTACACAATTATCAACTGTAAATTTACGAACCGAAACTAAATTTTTAATGAGGCCAGGGACATATAGCACGTTTTTCAGTTTAAGAGAGTTATTAGGGAAGGGAAGGGCAGTGTGACCAATACCACGAATCGGAATCAAATTGCCATTACCGACTACAATTGCACGATTACCACTCAAAGGAGAATAGGAAACGAGATTACCGTTGTTTGAGTTCATGTGAGACGACGCCCCGGTGTCCATATAAAAGTTGTTGTCGGGTTGTTGAAGATTAAACGATTGCATTACCGCAGCCAAGTTAGTAGGAACCAACGTCCCTGGTGGCATACCGAGTATGCCAGGTTGAGCAAGGAAAGCTTGTTGAGGTCTAGGACCGAGTATGCCTTGCCCATTGTTAGCAGCAGGTGGCGTCCAACCAGAAGTGGGATACGGGCATGGCGGCGCGGTCCACCCCTGTTGGGAGGATGCAGGCCATTGAGCAATAGGGACCCACGTCCAGTTGGAGGCAGAAGTTGCGGATGGCGTTTGTTGTCGGCCTGACTGCTTGTGAAAACCACCAGAATTTCCGCCGCCTTGATTCTTGCCCCGATAATTTCCTTTATGATGGCGATTCCCCTTCCCCTTATAATTGTTATTGTAGTTAGAGGAATTACCACCATTATGGGACGTGTTTAGAGGCTTGGAATCAGAGGATGCAGCGACAAGAGCATGAGCAGAGGACGTACCAGCAGCTTTTTCTTCCTAGCTTCTTCCATGGTGAGCATTGAGCGGGCTTTGTAGAACGACGGGAGCGGGTCACTTTACTGAATGATTGTGGCCACGCTGGCATAACCCTCAGATAAATGGGTCACGAGTTGGAGCACCAGCCGGGTCTCGGGCACCGGAGATCCGACATTGGATAGTTGGTCAGCAATCATCTTCAATGCTTGGCAATAAGCAGAGACATTGGGATAGTTATCCATGTGGATATTGCTGAACTGTTGCTCCAGAGTGACAGTGCGAGAGTTTTGATTGTCGTTAAAAATATCCTTGAGACGGTCCCAAGTTTGCTGGGCCGACGAACCGGGTTCAAGGATGGTGTGTAATAGGTCGATGGAGATGGTGCTATAAATCCATTGTTTAACAATGGCATCAAGACAGTCCCAATCGTCATCCTTCTTGAGAATAGCCTCCTTGGGAGGAGCAATATGATCAAGAACGTCAAAGGCACGAGCGGTATTCATGAAAAGCTCGGCCCATGAAGCGTAATGTACGTTTTCGATTTCAAGAATGATGGGTATATAGTTTTTGATATTCGAAACAGAATAGGCAGGGGAGAAGGATGGTTTTGAAGGTTGGGCATCATTAGTCATAGTGAAGAGATAAAGAAAGGAAAAGGAATTTGGAGAAGAAGGAGATGTAGCGGAAGCAGTGGATCGAAAAAGGATGATACCATAAAAGATGTTATATTTCCCTTGCTTTATTGCGTAAATCAAGATACAATATATACTAGCAGACTATCCTAAGTTAGCTCCCTAGTCCCACAAATCAAGGGAGGTTAATAACCACTAGCTAAAGTTAGGGAATGCAATCTCGTGTAAACAGTAGTCATAGAAGCTATCCTATGAAACAATACAAACAGAAATATTACAAGAATAAGTCAATATTGGAAAGATAATATTGACATATTCTAATAGTGCTCCATATCAAGAAGACATTTTGAATCAAGGGAATGTGTTGAATAATTGATTCAAAATAGCCAAATTATGTTAGCCTAATAATTTGTTAATTTGTTACATGCAGTTAGTGTGGGTTTAGCATTATACCACGTTTCCTAATATGTTGCTTGGCTCATGGATTGGTTGTTTGTGTTAATGGTCAACTAGTATAGCTCCTGTGCTACAGCACGATATTTTTTAGATTTGTTATATAAAGAAATTTTCTTATTAAATTAATTGTATAAATTAACTATACTTGGAGTTTAATGTTATAATGTACGTAGTACTAAATATAATCTTAGTAAGAGGTAGAAAACGAAAGTTTACTATCATCGAAAGGTACTTTGAGTTAAGTTATTTATGTCTGAAACTATTTTCTACTTTACTGTTAAAAATAACACTATAATGTTATATCTAGATCTGGCAAACGGGTCAACCGGGTCGGGTTCGGGTCGGGTCATTTCGGGTTTCTCAAATTTTCGGGTTAGTTCGGATCGGGTCAGTTCATTTTGGGTTACGGGTCTATCTCGGGTTTGTTGGTCGGGTGTGTTTCGGGTCAAGCGGGTCGGGTTAATTCGGGTCAGGCCATTTTCGGGTCAAAGATTAAGAGAAGAGAGGCATTTCAAGTCTATTAGGGTCAATTAAAGTTATATTTGGTCGGGTCATTTTCGGGTTAAGTGGTTTCGGATTGGTCATTTCGGGCCGGGTCTGTTACGGGTCCATGAAAGCTCGGGTCATTTTCGAGTCGGGTCGGGTCACTTCGGCCTTCGGGTGTCATTCGGGTTCAGCCTTTCGGGTCTCGGGTCATCCTTTTCGGGTCGGGTCAACCGGGTCGGGTTGATTTTGCCAGGTCTAGTTATATCGTTGTATGATATGACATAACATAAAATTAAGTGATGTAAGATCTAATTAAAATGTTTATTACCTTATAACGAAAACAGGTAAAAACAATATATTACGCATTTAAAAAGACAATTTGCAAATAATTAACTAATATTTTTTATTTTTTATTTTTAATAAAGAAAAGACATGAAAATTTGTTACGTCATTTAGAAAACCATATTTTGAGTCTAACTGTTGAAAGATAATACTATAAAAAGGAGATTTGCGTAATTTTAGAGTGTAACTGATAAAGGATAACATTTATGGAAATTATTGTATACTAATAAATCAGGGATAATAGTTGTTTCTTGTAAAGAGGTAAATATAAATATAAATATAATATTGTTTTCATATATATAGTGTTGAGAGTTATTTTTTTAGGCGGGAAAACTATTAAGGGTTTTTATTCTCTTAGTAGTAGGGGATGCACTACCTAGAGGTGGCAATCGGGTCAGTCGGGTCGGGTTTGGGTCGGGTCACGTCGGGTCGGGTCATATCGGGTTCGGGTCATATCGGTTCAGCATACCCTTTCGGGTCGAGTCGAGTCGGGTCGGGGTCGGGTCGTTATCGGGTCGGGTCATTCGGGTCAAATGATGTGTCGGGTCGGGTCGGGTTTGGGTCGGGTCCGGTAACTTAATCGCATTACTATAATTTTTTACCATTAAATTTAGTTTTTAACCTATTATTTTGTTTAATTAATTCATTACTAAGTCAAACATATCAATCTAAACACAAAATCACTTTCATTTTGATCAAAATTAAGCTTAATAATTGTCGGGTCATCAATTTAATCGGGTCGTCATCGGGTCGGGTCGGGTCGGTTTCGGGTCACAATATTTTCGGGTTCGGGTCGGGTTTGCTCGGGTTCGGGTCAGACTTGCCAGCTCTAACACTACCTAGTGACTAGCTTAAGTTTAGGGATTAGTTATTTACTCACTCTATATAATAGGCATTAGTATGTACGGTTGATTTGCAATTCAAAGTGATTATTTTCTTCATTTCCAAATATATTTATTTTGTTTTGCCTTCTTTCATCTCAATTCCCCAACATAGAGGACCCAATCATATTTCGTTTATTCTAGACTGATTCTATTGTCCATATTTATGTCATCTAAGTAGTTGTATCACCATAATCATATATCCCTCTGATATTAATCAAAGTCAAAAGCATCGATGTTCGTTCCATTAAGATGAACTTTATATCCAACTGGAATTATTAATCAATCCCCTCTATCTCACAATTCATTCATTAACATTATCATACCTAATTTTAGCCCCATTCTTTCATACTTGTAATACCTCTCCAATCAATCAAATTTATAATAATTGGATACGTAGACAGTGGTGGTACGGCGCATTAGTGGCTATGAGATTAGGGCAGCATCGAGCCATGGTGGCTTGCTGATGAGCGCCTCAATGGTGTGCGAATTTGCTAAGGTGTCGGGTTCGGCACCGAGTCGAAGGTATAACAACTGATGACTGATATTTGTGGTTGCATCGGTGCTGCTCGAAGGAAGAGGTAGTGAAATCAGCCGGATTTTTTTGCAAATGGTGGAACAGGTAGTCCCACCGTTGTTTTGTGAGAGCAGGGTGATCGAGTTGGCAATGGGCTGGGTTGATTGAATTAGTTTGTATAAACTATAAATGATCTTTGAGTTTTATTTTTAAATGGAGAGTGGAGAAGGTAGGGGATGAGAAAGGAGAAGACTGCCATGGATTGAAGGAAAATGTCAAGGATGAGTTTTTCAAAAGGGGTATTTTGGGGAAGGAAGACAAAATATTGTTCATGTGATGACATGGACCCATTTTTGTAAGGAAAATGAAAGGGCCCCACCCGGTGACACTCAATTTGAGCGCCACCCTCTCACATGGGGTGAGTGGGGACCCATTCAATTAAAAAGGATTGTGAGAGGGTGACACCCAATTTGGGCGTCACCGGGTGGCGCCCTATCACTATCCTTTTTGTAAATACTTTCAAACCCCCCCATTTTTTTGTTAAGGAAAATACTTTGATATTAAATCCCATTTTTGAAAAAAAATTGGATATGCGTGATGATGAATTGTTGTCTGTTAAATTGATGCTATTTATGGTTGCTATTATTGGAACACAAATTCTCATTTATGACGTCGATATCCGTCACAAACTTGTGACGGATACCGTTTCCTCTCACAAATAATCCATGAAGAGGCGAGTGGGGAAGCACATGGGGTGCCCCACCTTGTCCCCTCTCCTTTTTTGTGAGAGGTCACAAACTTGTGACGGGATTAGCCCATCACAAGCAAGACTAGCTGTTATTGGAATGAGTATGGTTGGATTTGATATGTAGAAGGTACAAGAAAGGAATGTCGAGAAAGGAATGTCGAAAAATTACTTTGTGAAGTATTGTGGTTGGAATGGTGTGGTTTATATACTAAAAACAATAATTAAGATCAACTTGTTGAATTTTATGATAATATTACAACTTGGAACATACAGCTTTTATCACTCTATACAAACATAAATAATGTACATGTACGTAAGTGCGTAGTAATCAAACATGAAGAAAATGATCCAAATAAGAGAGGGCATCATCTACACTAAGATATCTCCAATTAACTATACACATTATCCCCACCTTCACCTTCTCAATCCTTAACTTATTCCAACCACCCCCATCATGTGTTGTCGTCATCACCGCTTTCGTCTCCAACCTCAAATCCGCAACAAGACCACTCGACATCGCCCCGGAACAACACCAAGGCGTTGGCAACTCCTCCGAAAACCACCCATCAGCGCACGAAGAAAACCCGCCTTTCTTCAACCCACTTTCCTCCGCCATAACAGCAACCGCCCTCCACGCAGTATCCACCACGTTCCACGTCACCGTAACCCCCTCCAGCTCACCAACACTCCACTCTCTCCCTTCGTCCAAGTCAACCTCAAACCTAAAAGTGCCATGTGGGTCCCTCTTCAATTCCATGCATGGCCTCACTATACTGATCACGTGTCCACACGAGGGGACGCGGATAGTGATGGCGAACAGAAGGTGGGCCAGGGAGAGATTAGGCTTCCGTGGCATGGGGTTACGGAGTCGGGCAGCGGCATAACCGATTGCGTATAGGCGACGGTGTGAAACGACGTTGTTGGCGGCGGCGTGAAGGGTAGAGAGGGATGGGAAATGAGATGAGCAAAGTGGGTCCCATAAGTCATCATGGGAGAAGCAAGAAAACCAAGATTTGGAGACACAAGAAGCGATAGCAAGTGTCTTGGGGTCAAGGTGGTAGGATACTAAAGCAAGGACTTGCCATGGTGGTGGAGCAGATGCACAAACATTATTATTGTTAATATTGTTGTCGTTGATGGATGACATTTTGTTTATTTTATTTTTGTTGCTTATACTGAGTTATTATTATTATTATTATTATTATTTTGTTAATGGAATGAGGTAGGGAGGTTTAAGGTTTATAGGATATATATATATAGAGGAGATAAAAGGAAGAAGAAAGGGGTTTAAGAAAGGTGGAAGGAATAATAATGTTGCGGTGGAGGTTGGGGGCGGTGGTGCAATCTATCAAATGGAAGATGTATGTGTCCAACTGTGGAATGTTTTTGCATGCTCTTCAGCTGCATGCCACGTTTATCTTTTCTTGTCTCTCATGTGATCTTCTACTTTTCTTCTTCGATCATTGTGTGTTATTGTGCGTTTATTATTTCAAGAACAAATCGTATTTTGCGATTAACATAACACTAGTCCAATTTGGTTTTGCTTGTTATGACGGGCACCTGGATTTTGCCAAAACTTCGGTTACGTGAGGTACACCCGGTGAAGTAAGCGAGACGGGTATGGATAGGGTTTTTGGTGGATTATGGTAAGGCAGGTGCGAATATGAAAATTGTATCGTCATGGATAGTATTGGTGATTTTATAAAACTTACCAAGTGTTTTGCTATAACTAATTAAGATATAACTAGGTTTACGACCCGTGAAATTCACCAGTTTATCTGTTTTAGTTTTGATATTTTATCGTATTGTTAATATTTGTTCGAGTAATTAGTTGTTGATCTATTTAAAAATATGCACTCTTGAAATACATAGAAATTAGTTAGTTAATACCTTATTTTTTTGACAACTTTGGTTTATTTTTTTTAAATCGAATCCTGCAAATGACAATGTGGTAGCTACTAATTTTGAAAAACTTGACAACGGAGCAATGACAAAGACGACTCCTTATATATACGTGTGTTTTACTCCACAATAAAATAAAGTGAGTTTTAAAAATATTAAAAGTTGAAACCATCCGTATATAATAAATTCCGTATGGAAAAATTTTCAATGACGTCTTATAAGGTTGTAAACTCAATACCTCAGTATAGTCATCTCCAAATTATTTCCACACCTCTCCATCAACCCTCTCATAGAAATATCTTTGAAGTCTTATCACCACGTGCATGCTTCAAATATTATTTACATCCGAAAAACATTTATTATATCGATAGAAAAATATTAGACACAATTCAACGGTATGGGCGGTATGGTCATGTATTACGAATTAAATTTTATTTCAATTGCTCAATAATCTAAAAAATTATATTCCCTAAATTCGAATTCCAAAAGGTTCATAAAATTTTTTAAGTTCCTTATTACTATTTCAAGAATTTGATCCATCTCTTGTTATACTGATGTCCACGATCCTATATAAAAATAAAATAGTATTAAAGACTATAACATAATCTATTCCAGTCTTGAAAAAAAACACATAAACTTAAAAATATACGGATTAGAATTTAGAAACCATACTATTTAATATTTATCTGAAGGTTCGCTTTCGCATACTTTTAGTACGCTTCTTTTTAGTACATGCCTTATAATAGTTCATATGAAATGGAAAAAAAATATATGTTAGAGATGATTATACTCATGAATACAAAAATACAAACTCAAATAGGTTGATCGGAAAAGTATAATAGTAAAATTGCACAACAATATACGCTTAATAACAAATTTAAAGAAACATTATAAGATCTCCATTTTGAGATCAACGATCATCTTATAATGGTTAAAAAAACATAAACCACTCAAAAAAAGTAAAGTAAATTTTATAGAAAAATAATCAAAAGGTGGGAGTTGAAGAAAACTTAAATTGGAAGAGAAATGACATAATTAAAATGATTAATTATTGTCGATGGTTCAAAAAGTAAATTGTGAAATTTTAAAGATTTTTCATTCAATTATTTGTACTTATTTATTTACCATTAATTATGAGAGTATTTTTTTTTTAAGAAATTATGAGAGTAAGTTTTATGTATTATTCCTATTTTGACAAAAAATAAAAACATATAAACTTAAAAACATACGAAGTAAAATTTAGAAATCATACTATTTAATATTTACCCGAAGGTTCACTTTCGCTTCCTTTTATTACATGTCTTGATAATAGTTCATATAAAATGATAAAGAAAAATATATGTTCGAGATGATTATACTCGTAAATACAAAAATACAAATTCAAATAGGTTGATCAGGAAAGTATAATAATAAAATTATACCACAATATACGTTTAATAACAAATTAAAAGAAATATTATAAGACTTCGATTTTGAGATCAACAATCATCTATTACTTATCAGTCTCTACCTTACGTTTTAATTTTACCTTAGTTTCGTGCCTTTTGTATATCTTCCCTCTTCAGATTAACCACGTGATGGTTTGCCTTATCTACATTCACATACGTTTTATGGTGCTTTAAAGTTATATAAAAAATACATTCATCAAAAGATAAAACATCAACCTGGCAAAAACTTGACAAACGAATAAAAACATTGTCACATGTAAGTCACTTAAATTAAACCAACTGGAAAACATGAATTCAAATAAAAAGCAAACGATTTATAAAACCAACAATATAACAAATTAAAATATACTTTATTGGACACAACAACAACAAGAACAACAACAACAACACTCGACAATAATACTCAATATAATCAAATAAATAAATTAAACCATAAAATACAATCCAATACTTAGAAACCCATGACAAATGAGCATATTTTAAATAAATAAAGTAAATAGAAACTATTATAGGTATTGTAGGTTTTATAATCACCATAAATTCCCATATTTTAATTTAACTTATAATTGATTTTGTGTTATTATTAAATTAGATAATTGATTGCCGAGGACCTCAAGATATGAATTAAATAGGACAAAATATTAATGAAAATTATGGGTGTTGAGTAATATAAGGGGTTTTAATAAAATTATTAACATATTATATTACAAAAATTAATTAAATAGGAAAAACTTTTAATTAATTTGGTGTGTGTTAAGTATTATGAAGAGTTTACCATGTTTAATTAAAAATAAATAAATAGGAAAATGTTAATAATGGTGGGTGTTCAGTAATATGAAGAGGTTTAATTAATTTATTAACAGGTTTTATTACAAAAATTTTAAAAACAATGAATTAGATAGGAAAATGTTAATAATGGTGAGTGTTATTTAGTAATATGAAGAGATTTAATTAATTCCTTAACATGTGTGATGTAAATTTGTAAGGGTTATATAAATTTTGAAAGATAATATATTAATATACAAAATTAATTTAAGAATAATGATAATATCCTTTCATATTATAGATATAAGTGAATTAAATTATTTTATTGATAAATGATTTAAATTAATGTCATGTAATAATAAATTAATAATCCATGTCACATTAATTCGCCATGTCACATTAAAAATGTAACACCCCCGCACACCGGGATACCTTACCATGGACCAACCCAGTGTATGAAGGTGTCACCATCTCGGTCACCCGAGGTAGTAGATCAAATAGACAATGAAAGAACACTTATATTATATTACATTAAGTCTTTACAACCAAACTACAAAACGTGATACAAAGTGATAACTACGACTACTATAAAGCTCAAGCGTCAGGACATCTATTCCGGTAGCGTGGTGACTCGATTCCCTCCATGCCCAACAGCAACAAACCAACTGTACCTGTTAAGCCAACTGCTCACCACCCCGGAATGGATCACCACAGTTTTGAAAACACAACACGGAGTCAGTTACTGAACAATTAAAGTAAGACAAGTACAATAAGCTACCAGCTGATCATCTTCCTCCTCCGGTCTCCCGATCTCACAAAGTAACCGACTACACGCCGAAGTGTGTAGCCCTGCCAGATTACCCATTGCAACAGGTAATCCACGCCGCCGGTGGGGGACCGCAGCCAATCCCTACCAAAGTCCCGCTCATCAACGAGCGATATCCCTGTCCCTTAATGTGCACATCCTCTTCCGTGACGGGTTCCACGGAGGGCGAACTAGGATGTGAAGCCACTCCCGCAAGTGACTCCACCACAATCATCACCACGCCAACACCATCACCACACTAACACCACACCAACACTCCCACGATGATCAGCAGACAAAATGTTGGAAAACGTATTTTAAATATCACATATTTTAGTTTAAAGTTTTAGTCATAAAAACTTAAGAATCTTATGCATGCAAAGCATATAAATAAGTGTAGAGGAAAACTGGTTCCTTACATTGAATATTTCGGTTTATGGGCACAAGTAAGGTCTCATACCTTCACTTGTTCTTGAGCTATGATGAGTAATAGGATGATCCTCCAAAGACTTCAAGTATAGAAGCCACTCCTCTTGATTGCACCCAAGATTATCCCTTATATCTACTAAATAATATGTGCTAGATATTTGTTTAGTAGTTTACCTTAAAATTGATTACTAATACCCATATATTTCATTAATAATATTAGTAATGTGATTTGAATAATTTGGATCATCATTTCTCAAGTTTTTAGAGAAAGATAAACAAGAATAAGAGAGATGAATGCATGTGAATATAAATGAATGGTAAGAGACAAAAATGAGAAAAACTACTCATCATAAAGAGTAAAGGGAGCCGTGAAAGTGGAGGCTATATGCCAAAATATGGCATCTCCTTTTTTCTTTTACTCTTTTCTAAATATGTAGGTGTGTAAGCTAGTTTTAGGCTAGGCATGATTACATTATTTTATCTCATAAAATAATTCACCCACTAACTACTTCAACACCAATATTTCGGTCCATATACATAAAATGGACTACCATTTTATTTTGTCAATTTGTCACTTGTCACACAATATGTCACATGTAGTATGACACATGTTATTAATTAATTTAATGCATATTTATCACATAAATATCATTTTATAAATTAATTAAATTACATGTAACAAATTGACTAGTGATACTTGATCACATAAATAAAATGGGTCATTTAATTATAATTCACAACATCTTGTAATTATAATCAACCATTCATTCTCATCTCTATTGTTTCTCAAACAATAAACAATTTTAGTAATAAAGCATTTTTATTATTAAAATAAATCTTATTTAATCTCATTACAATAAGAAATAATATTCTCTCTCACAATTGAATTGTTCAATTTTAAGGAATTGATCAACTTGTATCGTCATACAATTAATCAACTTTACAGATAAGGGCATCATCCTTTAGGTGTGACCTTAAGGGATCAACTAACCACCACCGTCCCACGATAGTAACGTCAAACTCTAGCAAGCCAATCGTTACCGATTAATGTTGGTCAGTTGACTATATAATTGAATCATCCCTTACATATTCTTAAAATGAGATTTAAACATGTGATCATCATGATCGACAATTGTGATCGCATTATTGTCGGGGACACTCCAACAATCTCCCACTTGTCCTCGACAAGTGTGCGTCACCAATTCTCTTATCCTATTACTATCTCCCACTCAATGCAAGGTGTCTTTCAGGTCGTACTTGCAAGTGATCACATCGAGAGTGGATTCCTCGATCTGGAGAATAACTGATTGACCGGAATTATCTACCATAGATACCTTCCGAGCGTGGCCACGCATTTCCAGTTCATTACTCCTCGAGTGTCCCTGAGATATTGTTTTAACCCTGACAAGGGGGTGAACAATTCCTATCGCACTATTCCCTTCGACTAGCCACAGCCATCATAACCCAAAATATGCCCATTTGACCCCATTTACGAAGGTCGTAGTAACATAAATCAAAGTTAATCTGAAACCATGCCACCTTAGGCGAACAGTCTTTAGTCAAAATAATCGACTCATTAGAATACTATAGTAGCTCTCGCCACGACCAGACTTTATAAATTTGCCAGAACTCTATAAGCGGTCACTGCCCGACAAAGTGTTCCTAACAGTCTGCCTATGTGATCGACTAGTCATCTCACATGACTTTATGGCACTTGAACTTGCCATCAGTCGCATCACACTCTAGTCACTTCGAGACGTCACCTCATACAACTGACTATGGGCAAATACCATGTTAATCCGGGTTCACTTTAACGGGGTTCAACATTGTCATACAACCCGTTTGGATGTAATAAAGTACAAGAAAAGAGTTTTTAAAGTAAAAACTCGAACGACAAATGCGATTATCACATATGAATAGTCAATGCCTAATTACTATTTCATATTCTATAATCTAATTTGATCTTGTATGTAGTTGTTCATTTCAATTCAATTGAAATGACATGACTCATCATGTTTAGCCTATGATTAGGCCTTGCTAAGTAGGTTTTAGCAACTCCTTTCTCAACCTTGCTACATACTCGTTTTCCTTTCGTAATGCATACCTTGTATTACAAAACTTTCTGAGTACGTGTCTAGATCCAATCTAGACAAAAGCTCTCTAGTCATAGAATAGCTCCCACTGTTTTAACAGTGTGCGGAACCCATTCCTTTCGCACATCTCATGATTGCAAGTGTACTCAATTTACGTTGTAAGCATCTCTCATTGTTCTATATTGCCTAGAACGATTCTAGCAAATCCATTTCTTAAATAACATAGCCACAATGGTTCTTTAACCATCTTTAGGTGTTTCGAATACGGTTTTTGTCCGAAACCTTATGCAATCTCAACAGTCATTAGTGTAAGCCCATACACAAATTTGTGAATTGCATCAAAAACACTTAACTTTCCATCCTTAATGCTTCTTCAAGCACTTAAGAATAATCTATATGGCTATTTGATAACTATTACTTAAATTCGATTTTGAAACAACTCATCATACTCAAAGTATATGAAGTGCTATACATCATTACTCATTTAATGATCCGGCAGCGGAAGCAAATGGAATCAATCAAATATGTTCAACTTGATTGAACTAGTCATGAATCTTATCAACATAAGACTTCTTATTTGACGCTAATATCATGTGGATTTATCTCCATAAATCTGGATATTAAAGATGTATTATATTTCTCCAAGTCTTAAATCATTCCCAATGATCAATATGTCATCCACATATTTGACTAATTAAAATTACCGTAACTCCCACTAAACTTTATGTATAAACACAACTTCTCGACCTATCGAGAAAAGTTTTATAACATGATCAAAACATTGATTCCAACTCATTGATGTCCTACTTAAGACCCTCTCTTAAGTTTCACATTATCTTAGGATGGCAAGAATCTACAAAACTCAAGACATGTATTGAATACATTCCTTCTAATTGAAGAAGTGGGTTTTAGATGCACTTGCTATATATATCTCATAATGAAACACAATCCCTAAGAAGATCCAAATAGACTTAAGCATTTCAACTAGTGCAAAACCCTTTGCTACCAATCAAGCTTTGATATCTAACAATTCACTTGGAATTTATTTCGGATTTTCATGGCTCTAAGCCTTGTATTGAGTTGTGACTTAAACACTTTCATGTAAGTCATATGTTCATTACTTTCCAGAAGTAATCAACTTGAATCAAACAATTTCTTTATAAGTTGCAATCTCTTTACTTTCTAAAAGTAACACTAATTCATCATCTTCAACAAGTGATGACTTTAACCTCCTAGGTTTTGAAGAAACAACGTCTTACACAAAACGTCTCATGTAGCCAAGAAAGACCAGTTTCTTGCGACATAACATTCTTTGTGTGGCTCTTGAATAATTTCTCCCACTCTGTCTTCTAGAAATAAACTTGTATTCTAGAAAGACAGCTTCACGAGCCACAAACCCGTTGTACTCGTGATTATAGTAAGGAAAAATGAGCATTTGTTTCTTTTGAAAAATTACAAACATGGTACCCTACCATTTCATATCTCATATTATTCGTTTTTGATTTAGTGGAAAAATAATTTAGACAAAATGATAAAATCCCCAAAAGGATCAAATAACTCAAAGTAACTTAATTGAAGTCCAACCACACATTATCCCATTATGCGTGCTAAGAGAGATTAATTTGTGATACTATATCACATTTCCTTTGCCTTATATCAAAGTCTTCACTTTGATAATCCCATCACGACTAAATCGTGATTCTTTGAACTCTTTGAATTTCTTCAAAGATTTCTCTATTTACCTTATTAAGTGAACACATTAGTGTCAACTTAAATCGTTGGTAAAAAGAAAATGATCAACCTATTCTGGATCAATGATTTACAACCTCGATATCCTTTTCAACCAAAAGCACGAGTCATCTTGCTTTGAATACAAGATACGCATATACCATAAGATTAACAATCTAATGGTTCCAAGAGTACTCAATAACTCTTTGCGTTCATCATTCCAGAATTTAAGGTTTAATCTTGGGTTACCAATTTGAGTCTTGCATCATCTACATGATATATCATTCTAGTTTGGTTTAGAATATAATCACCTTGATAATGGGCTAGCCATACATCAAATCATGGTGTATAGGGTCACAAAAGTGGAACCTCTTTTTTATCTTAACAAGTTTATATTCTTATTTAGAGTTTATGCACTTAATAGTCACAATTAAGTACAACTATAAACCCAAAAACTAGATTGAGTACACAATGACTTTATCTCTCGACATCATTGTTGTTAGTCGTCATATTCTAATCATCCTATGTATCAAATACAATGATGAAAACCACCACCGGTTTCTAATATTGACGAAGTAGTACTAGCAAAATTTATGTCAATCAAATAAACATTTAAAGAAGAAGGTCCCATTAGATGTCCCACAACTAACTTGCTGATTTTTCAATAATTTGGGATAGTTTCCTTTCTAGCGTCCAACAATTAAGACAATGGAAACTTTATCGGTTGGGATTGATAGGTTTAGTATCGTTATTCTCAATAACTTTACTTTTACCATTACCTTGTATCAATTCCATTCTAATTTTACTTCTTTAAACCTCATCCTTGTCTTAACGGTTTAAGAGAATGCTCCCACTCATTTCAATGAGTCTTTGCTAAGAGAAGCAAAATTGAAATTTATGAAGACTACTCTTCATTCGTTTGTTTAGTCTTAAAACTTCCATTGAAGTGGTTGCGGTATTTTGGTCAATTACGATTTCTAACAAATCTAGTCACCAAAATGATTCAACGTTTCAGAGTACTTAATTCGATTAAGCACATGAAAAACAATTCATTGTAAGTAGATATGTTAGTCAAAAATCAAAAACCCTTTTGATCACGAATAACTTTTATCTATACTCTTCACTAGAGATCCTTGCAATGGATAATACGAGGTTTTTAGAAGAAAATTCAAATTTGTCTTTAGTTACGATGTTTTAATGGAGATTTGAACTAAAATCGAAATGATATCGTATATTTTGAGGTAAAGAAATAGAACAATATGATAACGGAATAATGAAAACAAAACATTTGTCATTATAATAATACTTGTAAGTAATTTAACAAGTAAAGCATTTACATAGTGACCTCTACCCAACTATGATAAATTATTCCAAGATCCAAATTCATATTAACTTGGGCACGGTGTAGCCGATTCATCCCTTATCAATATAACTCGGTGGATTAACTCTTTAATCGATTCTACTTTTAGAACTCTTGGTCGATAAAATTACATTAATATTTATCTTTAGCCCAAAACACATCCGGCTATGGTCGAGAATACTTTTGTTGAGTTCAACCCAAATTTCGAATAAATGTGTCCATGATCCAAATTCATATTAACTTGAGCACGGTGTAGCCGATTCATCCCTCATCAATATGAATTCGGTGGATAGACATTTATCACCCACTTCCCCTATGTAGCAAGGTTTGTACCCCGGTGTGGCCGAGCGCACTCCCTCACAAAATAGGTTTTCATGGTTTCTACTTTTTGGTAAGGCTAAGTCTCAATTGTTTATTTTAGCGAGAGGTCATGTCAATTTATTATCTAACACGTTTTAAGTGAACTAAAGCAGTGAACTACGATAATTGTAATTGACACGGTCGATAAACTCGATTTAAAATGCATGTTTAGTTATGGCGATTTAGCGATGCATGCAACATATAAATAAAATGCAAAGCATAAAAATAAAATCCTAGTATGGCCTTCCTAAAATAGTAAATCTAATAGAATATTACAAATTCGGAAACCAACTCCTTTGGTCCCTTGAACTTCGGTCTTGGCACGCATCTCGAGGTAACACTTTCTTTGATGAACCGCCTTCTCGAATGGCACCGTCTTCAATGAACTCCGGAATAATTAAATTACAAAATGAATTACATAATTCTCTATTATACATTTGTAATAAAAAATAAAAATAAATTTATTAAATTACAAAACGGTGATACGAGATCACAATAATTACAACCGAATCGATATTCCCATACGTTTCGGGTAATACCAATTAAAAACTAAGGCCATAACAAGTAAAATTACATAATTCAAAAATTATATAAAACAAAATTATGACAATCATAAATAAAATGCAGCATTGAACATGCTCAATTTTATGCTAAATCGCCTTTTTAAGAGCCAATATCGTATATTTTATCGGGTTTTATGGATTTGCGTGATTATAACTTGTTAAAATCACAATAATTACATAAATTCATATTTATGTACAAGTTAATTACCCTAACCATCTTAGGACTCAAAACTTAGTCTCCACTAACATTTTGACAATAATTAAACTTGATTTCTTAATATTGTTCATAATGGACCCAAAAATACAAATTTATATTGTAAACTCCAAATTAAATTATAAAAATTTAAAATAATTTCAAAATTTGAAATTTAAACTCATGAACATTCTGGAAAAATACCATGACACTCATAATGTTCATAACTTAGGTAAAAAATTTTGAAAAATTATCGAGAAAAACAATGTTGCGGTTTATCGGTTTTATCAAATATGACCATTAAAATATGAGAAAATTTATTTTCATCAACTTTTCACTTTTAGATCTGCAATATATGATAAAATGCAACATGTGACGTTTTTCCTTAGTCATAAAGTATGTTTTAGCATTATTACTAATTATAGTCACTATTTATGTGATTTTTCATCAAAAATTCATAAATCATGCAAAAAGACTTCACTATAGCCAAACATTTTACACACATCTTGTAAAATTGCATGTGATTACATACTAAATTTCAATGACCAGATTCGAAATATAACTCATATTAACCTATTTACCCATTTAAATACGATTTTAACTTATAAAATTCATATTTCGAGCAAAATAATTTATTTTAACATGAAAATTTACAGGCCATAAGTATGTATTACAAGTGAAGACATATCCAAAAACTACTGGAAAATTCGAAGTTTAGCTATTTTTCGTCTAAAAATGACATTTTTCTCATAAAAATCATATTTTAATGCCAATAATATATAAAATGAACAATAAAAATCCATAAATCGTCCCATATGACCTAAAATCCATTTAGGATCAGAAAATTTTAACATGCAAAATTATTTCGTGATTTATCTTCATAAATCCTAAATTTCAAGTTTTATTCGTTAATCGTATTATCTTGGAAAAACGATCCCGATCTTGCATGCAACAACCATAATGCTCTGATACCACTTGTTGGAAAACATATTTTAAATATCACATATTTTAGTTTAAAGTTTTAGTCATAAAAACTTAAGAATCTTATGCATGCAAAGCATATAAATAAGTGTAGAGGAAAACCGGTTCCTTACATTGAATATTTCGGTTTATGGGCACAAGTAAGGTCTCATACCTTCACTTGTTCTTGAGCTATGTTGAGTAATAGGATGATCCTCCAAAGACTTCAAGTATAGAAGCCACTCCTCTTGATTGCACCCAAGATTATCCCTTATCTCTACTAAATAATATGTGCTAGATATTTGTTTAGTAGTTTACCTTAAAATTGATTACTAATACCCATATATTTCATTAATAATATTAGTAATGTGATTTGAATAATTTGGATCATCATTTCTCAAGTTTTTAGAGAAAGATAAACAAGAATAAGAGAGATGAATGCATGTGAATATAAATGAATGGTAAGAGACAAAAATGAGAAAAACTACTCATCATAAAGAGTAAGGGGAGCCGTGAAAGTGGAGGCTATATGCCAAAATATGGCATCTCCTTTTTTCTTTTACTCTTTTCTAAATATGTAGGTGTGTAAGCTAGTTTTAGGCTAGGCATGATTACATTATTTTATCTCATAAAATAATTCACCCACTAACTACTTCAACACCAATATTTCGGTCCATATACATAAAATGGACTACCATTTTATTTTGTCAATTTGTCACTTGTCACACAATATGTCACATGTAGTATGACACATGTTATTAATTAATTTAATGCATATTTATCACATAAATATCATTTTATAAATTAATTAAATTACATGTAACAAATTGACTAGGGATACTTGATCACATAAATAAAATGAGTCATTTAATTATAATTCACAACATCTTGTAATTATAATCAACCATTCATTCTCATCTCTATTGTTTCTCAAACAATAAACAATTTTAGTAATAAAGCATTTTTATTACTAAAATAAATCTTATTTAATCTCATTACAATAAGAAATAATATTCTCTCTCACAATTGAATTGTTCAATTTTAAGGAATTGATCAACTTGTATCGTCATACAATTAATCAACTTTACAGATAAGGGCATCATCCTTTAGGTGTGACCTTAAGGGATCAACTAACCACCACCGTCCCACGACAGTAACGTCAAACTCTAGCAAGCCAATCGTTACCGATTAATGTTGGTCAGTTGACTATATAATTGAATCATCCCTTACGTATTCTTAAAATGAGATTTAAACATGTGTAGACACCTCGTTTCTGCACCCCTCGCAAACCACCCGGTGATGATTGGGCCGCATGTTTGATCCGCGGAACGATTAGTGACAGTTCGTAAGATTATCGTCAAGTGATTGCTCAAAAATTAATGTCAACCTCTTAGTTGTCATCTACGTGCCGATACGGTCGTTTTGACAGTAATTAGAGTACATTCGGAGTCCGGGTCAAAAACCGTCTCCATTTTCTGATAGCTGTAAAATCCCGAGTCAGAATGTTCTGGAATGTTCCGGATATTTCTATTCCATATTTCTCAAATTTTATCTTTTGGCAAATAATATCCCGTAATATTCAAAAGATAATCGAATTAAATCCGTCCTACCATAACTTAAACACGGAAATCTTTCTTAAACAGAGGAAACCTCTCGGGAATAGACGAAAGAAAAGTCTGCGCCTCTTCCAAGAGACGCAGTGGTCGCTGCGCCTCTTCCCAGCCCTTCTTTGCATGATTTACGTATCTTTTTTATATCTTTCCGAGATTCACTTCCAAAGAGTCTCCGAAACCCTATTCCTTCACGTGATTAGTATAAATAGGAGCCTTTGTTCCTCATATTTCTCACGCGAGTGTCCGCCCTTCTCTTCTCCCTTTGCATTCTAGACTTCGTTCTTACTAATTGGCGCCTACGTGCTTGAACCTTCGACCACGTAAGCTCGGATCTTTCCGGGTACCAGCCTCTCCGTTGCATGACCGACCAATTTGACCACTACACTCAATCAATCTAATTAATCAACTTGTTAAATCGTTTTCCTCTCACGAGGGCATTCTTTCCTTGCATTCGCGTCGAGCATCACTAATCGATCTTCTTAGTCCATCTCGTTCCGTCAACATGTAAGTCTGAGGGTGTAATAATTCTCTTTATTTATTGTTATTTATTTTATTGTAATCACCGTTGTAAGATTTATGTCGAAAGCACCTCATTAAAACCGATTTCTAAAACCGTCTTTAAAACCTTTTTTGCGGATTTCTAGTAGACAGACAGTCGAGAAAAGACGCAGCAACTGCTGCGCCTCTTCAAAGGAGCGCAGCATCTGCCGCGCCTCTTTGTGAGGCCGCGCAGCTTCGCTTCTTTTCTTCTTCCTCCGTCCTCTGCAATTCGTATCAAATTTACTTGTTTTGTTTGTTCGTCTGTTAATTCTCCGTCATAAAATCATAATAATTAGCATGTATATTGTATCATATATTTTCATCATCCATTCACATGTTTAATTCATCTAATCCAACTTAAATCCCAAATAATTCATATTTGCGGGTTTTCGTCGTTAAGTTCAATTCGAGTTTTAGGGATTCAATTCGTTCGTATTGGGTTTCTGGGATTCATTGTTGATATATTTTTTATCATGTTCATTGTTAATCCGTCGTCAATTCATCATAATTAGTTAATTATTCGTTTCTTTATAATTCATTAATCCTTCATTAACATCGATCCTTCACATATATAATCCGTCTTAATCGTGTTTGCTATTTTATGACCTTAAATCATATGTAAATAATCTGTAAATCACTTTCATCCGACTAAGTAATCTAAATCAATCCATTAAATTCACCAATAAACGTTAACAATTGCAGTTTTGGCTTCACAGCCAGAGTTCGTCCTTGGAACAGACGCAAAGCAACTGCTGCGCCTCTTCCAAAGGGCGCAGTGTCTGCTGCGCCTGTTCCAGGACGACTTCTGTCCCTGAACTCCTCTTCGCCTTGACCTAGTTTGTTTAGTCTATGTATTAATTAACTAATATTCGTATTATCACCTGGCTTCATTCGTTAATTTGTTTTATTTATTTCTTTTATTCTTTTGTTCGTTTTCTCAAATCATCCGTTTTAAAGGTATTTTCGACATAGATCGCCTATCTCAATGTAATTAATGTATTTTCCTTTATTATAATTATTGTATCCCTTTTATTGTTTGTATGTTTTCACATGTAATCAACATTAAATCCTACTTCGACCCAATTGTTTGCCTAATTAATTGTTCACCGACTTAGTTAATTCTTCACATGCTAGGATTAATCTGTTGGATGTTGCATTGCATGCATATGGCCGACGATATATCAAGTATGAATAAACTCCCTAATCATTAGTAGAGGCCGCTATCGAGGCGGGCGGGATTAGGTGTTCGATCAAAAGAGCTTCCTAATACGTACCTCACCCTTACTCCGGATCTCCGTGAGCACCCGTGTTCATTGGCATCCGCGAGAGTCATTCTAGACATAGAATGCTAAGGGTAACGATTGCTTAGTGTTCATGTCACTACTTTGTGTCTTGACATGACACGAGGTATTCGAACGGTTCCAATTTCCCATAAAAATTGGTGGCGACTCCATACAAAATGCAAACGCTTGTTTTCGAGCCCCTTCACTCACCAAGCGCCCCCGTGGGCGGCCCGCTGTCCACAGTTTGGCGACTCCGCTGGGGAATACACTTACGTGTAGCTAGGGTGAAACTTGAACAAGGTTAGGGAATAAGTTTGTACAAGACAATTGTCGGTTTTCATAACTCGGTCTTCCTAGACCGTTTAATTCGGCCTTCCTAGGCCCAACCCAACCTATTCGACCAATCGTCCCGTCTAAACGGTCCTAATTCCTATTTGGGCCTAAAGATGGATAGCGATTGACGTCATCCATACCATGATGCTTACTCTTGTTTGTATCAAGGGCCTTCACTACTTGAGGAAATGGACTAGGAATCGGCCTTACTCTTGTTTGGCACGAGCCTCTCCACAGACTTCGGGTTTGATGGTTCGGTATGGCAACCCACCCTTTAAACCAAAACCCTTCTAAAAGCACTCAGCATCCCGTTATAATGCTTGTATAAATGTGTAAAACTCTACATGATCACCATTTCTAAACAAAACCATGACGAATTTTCAAAAAATCAAAACCCGTTTTCAATCAAGAATTTCGAAAATAGGGCCTTCAATTAGCGCAAAAATCCAGTCAAAACTCTGTCCGTTTGTCGTGTCAAAATTCGGGCCATAAGCCCATTTCAAAGCCTCACTTCGAGTCCACTCCTACAACTACACTACAGTTGGCTAGGACCCACATTTTTAAAGACCTTGTCTTTCTTCAAAACTCACTCAACACAAGTGGCACACACCCACTTCACGAGTCAAAATTTTCCTCTTTTAGCAAATGTGACAGAATGGTCGATCGTGTTTTGATTCGTCGCCGGTCTCTTATCCAGTTTCCAAGATGCCTGGGTCAAGTGATGATACGAACCTCCAGCAAATTCAAGAGAATAGTAATCAAATCCTAGCTGCGCTGGCCCAAATGCAAATTACCCAGAACCAAACCTATGACCGCCTCGAGCTCATCGAAGGCCGCATCTTTGATGTAGAGGGAAGGCTACCTCCCCCTAAAGGTGAAGTACTAGGTTTTTCCGATGACGAGTCCAAAGATGAGAATCCTCTCATGGGGACAACTGCAGCTGAGAAAAGACTCCAATACCTAGAGGAGCAATTGATGTACCTTAAGGGGGATGACATTTACAGGGAGAACAATCGTAAGTATGAAGCCGTCAATTCCAAATTGCCCACTAACTTTAGCATGACGGATATCCCTAAGTTCAAGGGGCATGAGAACCCTTTGAACCATATCCGTGCCTTCAAGGATTACATGTCTATCAAAGGCATCAAACCCGAGATGTTCTTAAGGATCTTTCCTTCATCTCTCGACACCATCCCAAAGCAATGGTTCTACACTTTAGATCACAAAAAGGTCGCTACTTGGGAGGACGCCGCGATCGAGTTCTCGAAACAATACGCGGATAATGCCGAGATCCAAGTCAACATGCGCACTCTAGAGGTTCTTACCCAAAATGACAAAGAAGGATTCACCGACTTCCTAAGTAGGTGGAGGAAGACTAGTACTCAACTAGTAGAACGTCCAGATGAGGCCACTCTTGTGGAGAAGTTCGTGGACAATCTCAAGCCCATATATGCCAACCATTTGAGATATCAAAACATCAAGACTTTCAAAGATTTAACCGTGTTAGGGACACGGATTGAAGATGACATCCGCAAAGGACTCTTGTCCAAAACGGTGGGTCGAGGATATCAAGGGTCCACAAGTCGTTCATACGGCTCTACTAGCAAGACCGACGAAGTTAACCTTCTCGAACCATCCAAGAAAACTAGCCCACCAAGGAAGTTCACAAACCTTGGGGATACATACTCCAATGCTCTAAAAAGGCTAGTGAAGCAAGGCAAACTCCAACCCATTGGACCTACTCCCGAGCCCGAAAGGAAGTCCAAATTCTGGGACGAAAATTCCTACTGTGAATACCATAGGGGTAAGGGGCACGACACCGAAAAATGCTATAAGTTGAAACACGTGCTTCAAGATATGATCGAAGATGGTCGACTTCCAATTCCACCAGGAGGTAAGCCTAATAACACTCAGAATCCTCTTGGAGTTCTAGTGATTACAAGTGACGAATCTACCTTAGATTGCTCACATCTCATTTCTCCCACCGAAAATGAAATTCACGCAATTGAGAAAGAAAGACTCTACTCTACCATCACCCCTACCATCTCCGACTTCATCGCCTGGGCAAGGAGTGTAGATAGACAAGTGTGGGAATTAGAAAGCATGGTAATGATCTTACGCGATCCCAATGCAACACCTAAAGAACGCGTACCATTGATCTTCTCTCAAAATGCTACTATGCAAGAAGTCATCACCGTGGCCGATAAGCTAGTTGATCAAATCATACAACTAGAAAGTGACATCATGAAGATGAAGGAACTAGCCACAATTAATGGGGTTTGGGCCGATGACGATGAAGACGAATACCTCATTGAAAACTCTTTGGTAAAAGAGATAGTCCAAAATGGCGAAGACCAAGATGTGGATCACCTAACTCGCTCGGGCCGTCCATACCAAAGTACTACTCAAAACAGTCCAACCAATGTCATCACACCAAATGACAACGAAGACGACCCCACCGATCATTTGCTCAAGCAATTACAAAAACCAAGGTGATCTTTCGGTCCGGCAATTAGTGGCAAGCTCATTTCCACACCGCCAAGCTTTATCGCAAGCTTTGGCCAAATTGAATGTGGCACATAACTCTACTCCCGAAGATGTAGTCAACTTGGTCTTCCAAGAATCCCCGAAACTAAGTAACCCCGTTACTTTCTCGGACGAAGATTTGCCACCTTTTGGCGCTAGTCACAACCTCGCTCTATACATCACTTTGTCATATCCTGTCTAAAGAAAAATGTGCCAATGACCTTGGTAGATGATGGCTCGCAATCAACGTCATACCTCTCAAAACGGCATATAAACCGGGCATGAAAGAGTCGGATTGGACCCCTACAAGTCAAGGTGTACGCGCATATGACGGTGACGCGACGTAAAAGTGGTTGGACTTATTAGCCTAACCATAGCTACGGGACCGATCGAACGAAAGGTCAACTTCCAAATAGTGGACATCGAAGCTTCATTCAACATACTTCTGGGAAGGCCTTGGATTCATGCTTCCAAAGCAGTAACATCCACCCTTCACCAAAAGATCAAGATCCCACTCAATGGCAAAGTTGTGACAATCACTTCGTCGCCTATCAAGGCAATAATCGAAAAGCAATCAAGCAATCAAGTCCTTGCAAATCCCATATACGAACTTGGGGGCTTCCAAAGTGTAAGTGTCATAGAAAGCGAGTTGGCACCTTTGTACTACAATCCCTACTCCAACTTGGTGGTCAACCACATTCTCAAAAACCAGGGATACTTCCCTGGAATGCCTTTGAACCCAGTTCGGGAAAACACCTTCGCGCCATACAAGAAAGGCAACTCATCGAGAATACCACTTGGACTAGGGTACAAACCCACAACGGAAGAAGTTCTCGAAATGCTCGCCCAAGTCCAAAACCGCAAGTATGTAGGAGTCCAAATGAGGCCATATCTCCCTACCTCAATGGATACTTCGTTCAAGAAGGAAGTTCGGAACTCTTTCATGGATTTCCCGAACCTTGGCATTACCTCGAAAAGAAGTTAGCCGGAATCGAGATCTTTCACGATTGCTACTTCATCCCTCCAGAAACGGTTCCTACCGTCAAAACCCGTCAAGCACCTTGCTTAGACGAACAAGCTGTTAGCCTCCTGTTTGGAGAGGATCGATTTGTTAGGGCCGCGCAGGATGAGATCATTACTACGATACTTCAAGACGATCGCTTCAACCCCACCGCTTTAATCACGTAAATCGACACCAAGCAGCAGAAGAAAGGGTGGAGAAAATCAATCAAATGGACCAACAATCAAGGAAGACTCTTCAAGCTCACCACTGGAGAAGGAGAAATGTTCAAAGAAGAACCAGAAGACGACGAATCGAATCGAGTCGGAGTCGGAGTCAGAGTCAGAGTCTAGAGAAGTAATTAGAGAGTCTACTCCTGTCGTCATCCCCACTCCCCTCGTTTCTCCTAGCTTATTTTCGAGTAGTCACAGTAGTTCGGGAAATGCCCCAATTACTGTCCCTTTGCCGCCACTATCCTTGGATCAGTTGGCTTCTTTGTTTCAACTTTACTCAAATCTTAATATGAATAAATCGGGTTCTGCTTACTCTTTGTGTTATCTTGAGTGCATTCATTTTTATGATGATACCGAGGATGACCAAAATCCAGACTTGACCGAAATACCTCCCTACGTAGCCAAAGAAATACTACAAGAAAGGGAAGGGGGACCTGTAATTGAGGACACCGAACCCATCAACGTGGGGACTGAACTAGAACCCAAAGAACTTAGGATAGGGACTACCTTGAGCTCAACCGAAAGAACCGATTTCATAGACCTCCTAAATGAATTCAAAGACGTTTTCGCTTGGTCCTACAAAGACATGCCAGGGATCGACAGGGATATCGCCGAACATAGGATTCCGATTAAGCCAGGTTTCAAACCTGTGAAACAGAAGCTTCGACGAATGAGAACAGAGTGGGCTCTGAAGATTAAGGAAGAAGTTGACAAACAATTCAAAGCCGGGTTCATCAAAGTTTCCGAGTATTCTGACTGGGTAGCTAACATAGTACCCGTACCCAAAAAGGATGGGAGAATCCGAGTTTGTGTTGACTTTAGAGATTTGAACAAAGCAAGCCCGAAAGATGACTTTCCTCTACCTCACATCGACATATTGGTAGACAATACTGCAGACCATGCACTACTATCCTTCATGGATGGATATGCGGGTTACAACCAAATCAAAATGGCCATGGAAGACATGCATAAGACCGCGTTCGTCACCCAATGGGGAACCTATTGCTATACAGTAATGCCGTTCGGATTGATCAACGCCGGAGCTACATACCAACGCACCGCAACTACACTCCTACATGACATGATGCATAAAGAAGTCGAGGTATACGTAGACGACATGATTGTCAAATCCAAGGAAAGAGAGGGACATATCGCGAACCTTCGCAAGTTCTTCGCAAGGCTACGGAAGTACAATATGAGACTCAACCCTCAAAAGTGCACATTCGGGGTGACATCCGGCAAACTCCTAGGGTACGTCGTTAGCCAACGAGGTATAGAAATAGATCCCTCAAAAATCAAAGCTCTGATTGAAATGCCACAACCTCAAACAGAAAAAAGAAGTCGAGGATTCCGGGAAAAGTGCAATACATAAGTCGATTCATATCGAAACTCACGATGATTTGCGAGCCTATCTTCAAGAAACTCAAGAAAACGGACCACACCATGTGGGACGACGACTGTCAAAAGGCATTCGACAGAATCAAGGAGATATTGGCTAAACCACCAGTGCTCATGCCACCACAACGAGATCAACCTCTTGGTTTGTATCTCACAGTAACTGAAACTGCCATGGGTGCTATGCTAGCTCAAACCGTAGGAAGCGAAGAAAGAGCTATTTACTATCTAAGTAAGAAGTTCTTGGAATACGAGTGCAAATACTCACAACTCGAAAAGACATGCCTCGCTCTTGTGTGGGCAACAAAAAAGCTACGTCATTACATGCTTAGCTACTCCGTCAAAATATTCTCCAAAATGGATCCAGTCAAATACCTCTTCGAGAAACCCGTTCTCAACGGACGTCTGGCAAGATGGACCATGATGCTCTCCGAATTTGACCTCAAATATGTGCCACTGAAAGTAATAAAGGGACGCGCCGTCGCTGAATTCTTCGCAGAAAATCCCATCAACGACGCACAAGCCATAGATACTTGGTCATTTCCCGACGAGGATATACTTCAAACAGATGTAGACTCCTGGGACCTATACTTTGATGGAGCGTCAAACCTAAGAGGATTTGGGATAGGAGTGTTGCTCATTTCTCCTGAAGGTGAGCATACACCGATCGCTGTCAAGCTCGACTTCGAGGTGACAAACAACGCTGCAGAGTATGAAGCTTGTCTCATTGGACTACAAGCGGCAGTAAGCTTAGGCGTCAAAAACCTCCGAGTGCATGGAGATTCATCACTGATCATTAACCAAGTTACGGGATCCTGGAAAATCCGAAGTGAAAGCCTAGCACCCTATCAGGCTAGGATAGACCAAGTCGCTCAATTCTTTGATCACGTAACCTACTTACACCTACCTCGAGAAGAAAATCAATTTGCAGACGCTCTTGCGAAACTTGCATCTTTGATAAACATGCCAGATTACATGATGGAAATGCCTTTGTGTATCGAACGACGGTCGGAGCCGGCTTATGTCCATCAAATTACCAATGAAGAAGAAATCGCGCAGGAACCCTGGTTCCAAGCAATCCTAAACTTCAAGCTTAACGGTACCTATCCGCCAGATATGGACAAGAGGGGACAACGAGCTATACGCCTACTAGCTTCACAATACGTCCTCATGCAAGGAGAGTTATACAAAAGAACACCTCTTGGTGTAGTCCTGCGTTGCCTTGATCATTCACAGGCACGAAAGGTGATGGAAGAAGTCCACGATGGAGAGTGCGGTCCTCATATGAGTGGACCTATGATGGCAAAGAAAATCACACGTCTAGGGTACTATTGGACCACAATGGAATCCGATTGCATCAAATATGTGAGGCACTGCCACAATTGCCAAATCTTCGGGAATGTACAACATGTCCCTCCTTCGTTGCTCTATACGATGACATCTCCTTGGCCATTCTCCGCGTGGGGAATCGACATAATTGGGAAAATAACCCCAGCAGGAACAGGAGGTCACTGTTTCATCCTAGTAGCAATTGACTACTTCACCAAGTGGGTAGAAGCGGCTTCCTACACCGCTCTTACGGCCAAAAATGTAGCCAAATTCATACAAAATAACATCATCTGCCGATATGGTTGCCCACATGAGATCATCAGCGATAATGGGTCCCACTTCCAAGCCGAAACCGAGCAATTGCTAGCCAAGTACAAGATCAAGCATCATCACTCATCGCCTTATAGACCACAGACTAACGGCGCGGTAGAAGCGGCTAACAAGAATGTCGTCACAATCCTCAAGAAAATGACTGACAATTACAGAGATTGGCCAAGCAAAATACCCTTCGCTTTGTGGGGGTATCGAACATCCGTCAGGACGCCCACCGGGGCTACTCCTTTCTATTTGACTTACGGCATGGAGGCCGACAACCAAATCGAGCTAGAAATACCATCCTTGCGTATTCTACTCGAAAGTCAAATCCCTGAAGCCGATTGGAAGAGGGATAGGTATGAAGAACTCATCCTCCTGGATGAACGTAGGCTACGTGCCTTACATAATGTCCAAACGTATCAAGCACGTATCAAACGAGCTTTCAACAAAAGGGTTAGGCCAAGAAACATCAAAGAAGGAGATTTAGTTCTCAAATCGGTTAGAGCTCTCTTACCTGTCGACCCGAGAGGGAAATTCAAACCTAATTGGGCCGGGCCATATCTAGTCAAATCCATACTCCCAGGGGGTGCGGTTAGAATCACAGACCTGGATGGAAATGAGTTTTCAAACCCCACAAATCTCGACCAACTGAAACGGTACTATGCCTAGGATAGGATGAAACGCGCCTCGCGTAAGCCTACGTGTCGCTCTTGCGGCACTAAATAAACTACCCCGGCCTATTTGAATGTCACTATGCTCTTGCATCTTGGCAAACTTGTCATCCTCATGTCATCAAACAAACTAAATTCGCACCTCCCGAGTAAGCAAAAGCTCATGCTTATTTTCTATGTTCATTACAAGCTCTTGCTCCGAACAATTATTCTTTTACATTTACTCGAACTACGCGCAAGGGTTTGATTTCGCTTTTTTAAGTGAATACGTAGGCAATCCTTCACGGGATTCAACCCACCATTTTATTTAAAATGTAAATAGAAGGACATTTGCATTGCATTTGAAATTCGACAAGAATAATTAAAGAAAATAACCACGGTTTCATAACCATTTAACTTTTTATTTCATTCAATTTCTAGTAATAATAATACGGCAAATAATAAAAAATAGATAGGCTAGGATTCTAAAAATCCCCCCTTTTATTACAACAATAATAATAATAATCAAATAATAAATAAAGACTTGGGCTATTCCTCCATCTTTCCCTTGCCCTTGTCGTTCTTGTCATATTTCTTGTCGCGACCTCGAGCCGGGCGCTCTTGCACCACTTCAGACCTAATCACCAACGGTCTTTCTCGAGGCCCGACTCTTCCGTTCTTGCCAACCACCACCTCTGCGACAGAGTAGTCTTCGATTTCTTCGAAGGATGAATGACCCGAAAGCTTCGGCTTCTTCTTCTCCTTCGGTCGATGCTTCTCTTTCTCTTTCTCTCCTTCGCGCACCTTGTAATCAACGGGCTCGCGCTTCCTCAGTCTTTCACGCTCTTCCGAAGTTGCAGCCTTCCTCCACCTCAGATAAGAATCCGACACCCACAAAGCATTGGAGGAGAAACTCAGGAACCACATGTTTCTTTGGGCCCACTTTATAGCCCACTCTCTTCGGCTCTCGGTAGTCAACGCCATAGCATCATGCGGGACGGTGTCAAGCCTAGGGATCATCTCGCTTCAACCCAACTTGCCTCATCAATCTCTCGGGAAGATGCATACCATAAACTCCAATCCAGGGATGCGCACGGACCTAGTGGGATCTAAAGAAGACACTCCCAGGAGGATGACTTGAGGTGCCACCATGGTACAACCCACCCGATCAAAGGGCCGTCATCGCCTTGACTTGTTCTTCCGCATCGCAGACCGGGTGAAGTCCACCATGTACGGCCTCGTCCTCATCGAAATCATACGGCATGATAGGAAAATGCATGAACCTGGGGCTCGAGCAACCTGAGCTGTTCCATAAGCCAAACCTACCAAAATGTATTAGACACCAAAAAAAAAAAAAAAAAAAAAAAAAAAAAAAAAAAAAAAAAAAAAAAAAAAAAAAAAAAAAAAAAAAAAAAAAAAAAAAAAAAAAAAAAAAAAAAAAAAAAAAAAAAAAAAAAAGAAAAAAAAAAAAAAAAAGAAAAGAAAAAAGGTGTCTTTTACCCGTAAGATGACGGGACTCCCCAAGAATGGAAAATCGCGATTGGATTTCCTATTATCCAAACCCAAGATGATCTCCCCTAAGCATAGACAAGCTGGGCTCCTGCGCAGCTCCATTTGCTCAACAAGACCCAATAGACGAGGATCACCTCTCAAATCTTCATCAACATGTCCCTGGAAGACATAAACATGAAGCAAACAGAAGCCAAATGCTCTCCTCCTAGCAACATAAGAGAGAGAGGGTCGGCCCCGTTGATGAATCGGCCTATAAAATCCAAAGATCCGCACGCCTTTCGGGGTAACAAGACGATCTACCTCGAGCCTAGTAAGTCCAAGCAAGTCTCTAAACTTGCTCTTATACCCTTGTGAAGTGGAGGGGATGGCGGGTAAATGTTCGTGGTCCCACCCGCCAATGGCGCAATTTCCTCTCGGAAAAGGACCAATATCACCTCCCGGAAAGGCGAATACATGATAATTTGGATCCCAATAATCAAGGCAAGCATCTAAGAACGGTTTCACTACCTTGATAAGTTTCAAACTCAATAAAGATCCAAGATTATAAGCACCCATGTCGTGCTTTTCCGTGTTCGAAAACTCATTAGTCCATTCCTTCAAGCGAACCTCCAAAGTATTCATAATGATAATTTTCTCTTGAAAATTTATTTTTAGGAGTTTTAGGAGAAGCGACGAAGAAAAGACGGAAGAATTATATGATTCAAAGCTTCGGCAGCGCTTCTATTTATACTAATTTGCTGTTTCCAAAATCCGTCGTAACAAACCCTCTCGGGAACAAAGCGCGCACTGCTGCGCCTCTTCAAAGGGACGCACTCATGTCGCGCCTTCCCCAGTGCTCACTCCCGTGATTTCCGCGTTTGGATCTTTCCTAATTCTATAACGCGCGTAATTTCCTATTCCTATGGAATTTTATTTTGGTAAACTACGGACGTTTACCATGTTTTGGAATTTCGCGGGCACGCATTTCGAGGCAACGTTGACATTCTCGCCATTTTATCACATTTGTGCATTTAATTGTCCATTTAATTCTTTTTTATTATTCAAACATTTATATACTTATTTCATTTTCTTAATTTCTTTTTCTACATTTTCTAAACTTATAAATTTCTTTTTTTTTTTTTTTTTTTTTTTTTTCGAGGGTAACCCTCCCTACCGTCCGGTCATTTCCGGTCATTTCCGGTCATTTCCGGCAAAATTTTTGCATTTTTTGCGTTCCTTTTGAGTCTCATTGTGCGCTAATTAAAGGCCTTATGTGTATATAAAATGTATGAATCACATGATTTTCTATGTAAATTTTTCGGCAAGCATAACGGCATAAACCGTTATCTACCGTAACTGTTCAAGAACTAACTCGCGGTACAAACAAACAACCCAAAGAAAGAAAGGCACTCAAGGCCATCATGTATACAACAAAAAGCAAATGTACGAGCAACCGGGGCTCGCGCCCGAACAAAGTACAAATGTACAAACAATCGGGGCTTCGCCCCAAACAAGTCAAGAAGACCAAGTAATCGGGCTTGCGCCCAAACCGAGTCAAAAAAAAAATGTTTCAAAATCGATGTACAAATCTACAAATCGACACAAGCTACCGCTGGGCACCCTCCAACTCAAGAACTCTCTCGCCATCGTAGCGGCGATCTCGGCATCCCGAAACTCGAGCTCCTCGACAAGCGAGCCGTCTCCTCCCGAGCCGGGCCAACTCTCGCCCGACTCGCCGTCACCCCGCAAACAAAGAACGAATTGGCTCATGTCAATCAACTCAAATTGGGAAACCCAAAAAATCAAAAAAAGAAGATCGAAAAATGGGTATAAAGGTTCATACCTGACGACCTCGACCGCCGACGAGTGCCTCAATGGCCGTAGCTCGTAGCCGGTTGGCCACCCTCCATAGTGCCACGAACCGGGATGGCGCGACCTGCATTTCAAAAGGAAACTCTCAACAAATTAAAATAAATTCAATCAAACGTGTTCTTACGCGAAAACCATGCAAAGTGGGAGCTCACCCTCCGAATCGATTCGCGGTCATCTAGGCCAAGATCCGTCACAGCTACGTCAAAATCACGCAGCTCGGAGATCGTCGTCCTCCCGATGAGCGTCGGTGTACTCGAGGGTCTCGGGGTACTCGGGGGCTCGATGCCCGCCGCCTCAACCTCCTGAAAAGACGAATAGCTCTCATCAATCGACGATCCGTCGCCGCAAGTCTCGAAAATCAAATCAATAAGAAAACAAAGGATGCTCACCACCATGGCCGCACGCCAACCTCCCGTAGAGGAACGCCGAGTAGTCCTCACCCAGGCGAAGAAGGAGGTCGTCGCCACCGGCACCGCCAAGTCCGCCTCCCTCTCGGCCTCGGAAGGCTCCTCGAACATCGTCCTAGGAGGATCAACGGGAACCGTCAACGCGCCCCGAGAGCACTGACGAGCCAAACGCTCGCCTAAGTACCATACCGGACCCATCGACGTCCACAGCAACAGCCGACTCGAACTCCTAGGCCGAAGGGTCTCAGCAACAAAGGGAGGCGCTCCAGCGTACTCCGCCCAAGGTCTGGGCACCCACTATAACAATGTGAAGGCCAAGGTCATTCCTAGGATCAATTGAAAACAAAATATGAGAAGATGTGAATGAATACAAATGGGATACTCACGTGCACCAAGGGCGTTCACATCCCGCCGGTAGACGTTGTGAGAAGAACGCTTGCTCTTCATCCGGCACATGACCCAATCCCTCACCACGGGATAGGCCCTCTCCAACGGCTCCGTCCTCTTGGGCGCGAGGCCCGGAAAGTAGGAGTACACCCACGCCTGTAAAACGGAATGGTCAGTGACGATCTTTGATAAAGAAAGGAATTTATTTTGCTATCAAAGGGAAGGTTCATACCTCAACAAAAGCCTGTGTCCGACAAACACCGGGAGAAGTCCCCTTCTCCATCAACTCTGGGCGAACCATGGCCCTCATGAAGCGGATGAGGACCGCAAAACCAGCAAAGTGACCCGGCCCCAACGCCCTAGGGAGCTCGGGTCGGCAAGAAAGGGAAGAAGCTTCGTCGACAGACCTCTCACCCTTGTCTCCGAGGTAAATCGAAGACAAGAACCACCAAAGCCACAGACGAGCCCCTCGCTTTGTGCAGTACAAGGAGGAGGAGCCATCTCCTCCCATCGATCACCACCGATGCCGGGGTCTTCCCGCAAAGTAATCTCGAACATAGGTACGGGTACCAAACCCGCATCGCAACAGCCTTCGGCGACGGGTTCCACCGATCAACCTCCTCGCCTCGGCCGAGTCCGCCTCATGCCAGCCTCCGGCCACACCATCTCCTCATCTCCCGCACGGCACGTAAATCATGCCGTAATCCTCCAAGGTGACCCCCACCTCACCAAAAGGCAGGTGAAACGTGGAGGTCGTATCCCAAAATCGATCCAAGAAAGCGCGGACCAGGCTAAGGTTGGCCCGCAACTTCCTCTTCACGATATCCCTCCGGACTGAACCGGAGGACCGAACGCTCCACGCTCGATCATGGCCCTCTCCTCCTCCGAACGGTACCGCTCGTAGTGCTCCATCGCCGTCGTATACCCCGAGAACGACCGGATATTCCCGGCCTCCTATTATGATTCGAAATAAAGCTATCTTTAGTTTTGAAATAAATTTGAAAGAAATTTGAAAAAAAGAAAGAGGATAAGTAATGAGTTAGGGAATTCCTATTTACCAAGCTCTTCACCGTCCTGTAGGACAGGTGACCCTCTGCAGCCCACACAAGGTGCCTGCTCTCCCAGGTCTCAGCCCACGCGGAGCTCCTCTCCGACGACCCCCTCGTCCGAGGTGGGCCCGTCGCGGAATCTCCTCCTCCTCGTGACCTCCTCCTCGGGAACCTCGTCTGCAGCAGCCCATCACCGCGTCGGTGAAAGCCCGCTCCAAAGCCTCCTCAACCGCACTGGCGTCTACCTCCATGGGAGTCCTCCCGGAAGTAGAAGCAAGATCACCCGCAACATTAAAGCAAGTTTAGGCCGCGTCACGTGACGACAAGCCCTTGTTAAGCGGTTTCGAGCCTCCGGGGCCCTGGAAGCTATCCTTCCTGGCCATCCTTGGCCATGTTCTCACCAATTCAATCGCTCATGTGACAAATTGGGTCAAGTCAAGTCAAAGTCAAAGTCTAGTTCCGAGTTCGAGTCGAAAATTCGGCAGCATTTCGCTATAATGACGATTATGCCCTAAAAGGTGTCCTGCAAAAGTCGTCACCAACCAAAATTCCGAGATGACAGGAAGTTTACCCATCACCCAAGGGTCCCAAATATCGAATTTCGTCACAAATGGGCAATCCTAAGGCCGTTTTCGAAGCCATTTTCGATCTAGCTGTGAAACCGTCTCAAAATTCGCTCAAGGGCTCGAAACTCGATGAAAATTCAAAGTAAATACATGGTTATGTTCCTAACATTGCCTACTACTCATTTCTAGCATCTATTTGGCAAGACAAATCCATTTGGGGAAAAGCCCCAAATTTTCGATCAATTGGGTCGAAAACCCTACTTATTGCAGCTCAAAATTCAACGAATATGGAAGATTAATGCAAGATTAAAGCACATACCTCGATTAGTCATATTTCAAGCAAGCTTTTGAATCCAACCTTGACGGAAATGGTGAAGATTTGAGAGAGAAATTGAAGGATTTGTGTTTCGAAATAATGAAATGAAACCCTTCTGACTTCGCGTTTTTACGCGGAATTGCTGAATTGGGGAATAGACGCAGCAGGTGCTGCGCCTCTTCCAAGAGACGCAGCTCTTCTGCGCCTCTTCCTTTGTTTCCCTCCGATGGATTTTCAAAAATCCGTTATGAGTTCGTTATTCGTGGGCCCATCTTTGGTGCGCCTCTTCCTCGATGACATTTTATCACTTTGGTCCGTTTCGACGATTTCCTTTCGCCCGCCCGCATTTTATCCAAAGGCGACGGTATTTCGCAGTATTGTCCGAGTTCGATTTATCCCTTGCCAGCAAAGATTTGCAGATTGCTCAACCATTTTGTCTAGCGCGATGTATTTTGCAGTACTGCTCATTCAAGGTTTCCCATACGACGATCAAGATGTTCCTCGTCGTCGATATGTCCCCAACAAGAGTTCGCTTGAGACCGACGCAAGCAGATTCAACTTCCAAGTTTCGCCAGAATTCGCTCAAGACTGACGCAAGCGGATTTTCCCCAGCAGTTTCTACCGACGTCCTGCTGTTTTCAATATCTCTTATTCCCCGCGAAGTTCGATTAAATCTCGGGTATGGTCTCTTCTTATGGCTGGCGAGCTTCCTTACGTAGTCTAATGGACTTTAAACGACCCTCCCGATAGTCGACAGACTCTAAAATGTTCGACGACGAGGTCCTTGGCTCGGACCCCTTGAGCGCCTCGCGTCGCCATAGTCGTCAGGTTGTAATCTTCGATTGACCTGATGGCTATACTTTGACTTTCGCCTTGTCCAAGCCTCAGTCAAAGTGGGGGCTCTGTAGACACCTCGTTTCTGCACCCCTCGCAAACCACCCGGTGATGATTGGGCCGCATGTTTGATCCGCGGAACGATTAGTGACAGTTCGTAAGATTATCGTCAAGTGATTGCTCAAAAATTAATGTCAACCTCTTAGTTGTCATCTACGTGCCGATACGGTCGTTTTGACAGTAATTAGAGTACATTCGGAGTCCGGGTCAAAAACCGTCTCCATTTTTCGATAGTAAAATCCCGAGTCGAATGTTTGGAATGTTCCAGGATATTTCTATTCCATATTTCTCAAATTTTATCTTTTGGCAAATAATATCCCGTAATATTCAAAAGATAATCGAATTAAATCCGTCCTACCATAACTTAAACACGGAAATCTTTCTTAAACAGGAGGAAACCTCCTGGGAATAGACGCAACGGCAGTCTTTGCGCCTCTTCCAAGAGACGCAGTGGCGCTGCGCCTCTTCCCAGTGCCCTTCTTTGCATGATTTACGTATCTTTTTATATCTTTCCGAGATTCACTTCCAAAGAGTCTCCGAAACCCTATTCCTTCACGTGATTAGTATAAATAGGAGCCTTTGTTCCTCATATTTCTCACGCGAGTGTCCGCCCTTCTCTTCTCCCTTTGCATTCTAGACTTCGTTCTTACTAATTGGCGCCAACGTGCTTGAACATTCGACCACGTAAGCTCGGATCTTTCCGGTACCAGCCTCTCCGTTGCATGACCGACCAATTTGACCACTACACTCAATCAATCTAATTAATCAACTTGTTAAATCGTTTTCCTCTCACGAGGGCATTCTTTCCTTGCATTCGCGTCGAGCATCACTAATCGATCTTCTTAGTCCATCTCGTTCCGTCAACATGTAAGTCTGAGGGTGTAATAATTCTCTTTATTTATTGTTATTTATTTTATTGTAATCACCGTTGTAAGATTTATGTCGAAAGCACCTCATTAAAACCGATTTCTAAAACCGTCTTTAAAACCTTTTTTGCGGATTTCTAGTAGACAGACGTCGAGAAAAGACGCAGAATCGCTGCGCCTCTTCAAAGGAGCGCAAAGCATCGCCGCGCCTCTTTGTGAGGGCCGCAGTTCTCGCTTCTTTCTTCTTCTTCCTCCGTCTCTGCAATTCGTATCAAATTTACTTGTTTTGTTTGTTCGTCTGTTAATTCTCCGTCATAAAATCATAATAATTAGCATGTATATTGTATCATATATTTTCATCATCCATTCACATGTTTAATTCATCTAATCCAACTTAAATCCCAAATAATTCATATTTGCGGGTTTTCGTCGTTAAGTTCAATTCGAGTTTTAGGGATTCAATTCGTTCGTATTGGGTTTCTGGGATTCATTGTTGATATATTTTTTATCATGTTCATTGTTAATCCGTCGTCAATTCATCATAATTAGTTAATTATTCGTTTCTTTATAATTCATTAATCCTTCATTAACATCGATCCTTCACATATATAATCCGTCTTAATCGTGTTTGCTATTTTATGACCTTAAATCATATGTAAATAATCTGTAAATCACTTTCATCCGACTAAGTAATCTAAATCAATCCATTAAATTCACCAATAAACGTTAACAATTGCAGTTTTGGCTTCACAGCCAGAGTTCGTCCTTGGAACAGACGCAGCAACTGCTGCGCCTCTTCCAAAGGGCGCAGTGTCTGCTGCGCCTGTTCCAGGACGACTTCTGTCCCTGAACTCCTCTTCTGCCTTGACCTAGTTTGTTTAGTCTATGTATTAATTAACTAATATTCGTATTATCACCTGGCTTCTGTTCGTTAATTTGTTTTATTTATTTCTTTTATTCTTTTGTTCGTTTTCTCAAATCATCCGTTTTAAAGGTATTTTCGACATAGATCGCCTATCTCAATGTAATTAATGTATTTTCCTTTATTATAATTATTGTATCCCTTTTATTGTTTGTATGTTTTCACATGTAATCAACATTAAATCCTACTTCGACCCAATTGTTTGCCTAATTAATTGTTCACCGACTTAGTTAATTCTTCACATGCTAGGATTAATCTGTTGGATGTTGCATTGCATGCATATGGCCGACGATATATCAAGTATGAATAAACTCCCTAATCATTAGTAGAGGCCGCTATCGAGGCGGGCGGGATTAGGTGTTCGATCAAAAGAGCTTCCTAATACGTACCCTCACCCCTTACTCCAGATCTCCGTGAGCACCCGTGTTCATTGGCATCCGCGAGAGTCATTCTAGACATAGAATGCTAAGGGTAACGATTGCTTAGTGTTCATGTCACTACTTTGTGTCTTGACATGACACGAGGTATTCGAACGGTTCCAATTTCCCATAAAAATTGGTGGCGACTCCATACAAAATGCAAACGCTTGTTTTCGAGCCCCTTCACTCACCAAGCGCCCCCGTGGGCGGCCCGCTGTCCACAACATGTGATCATCATGATCGACAATTGTGATCGCATTATTGTCGGGGACACTCCAACACAAACAACCGTATACAAAACAAAGAAATCTCAAATCAATTAAACAGGAACTGAGTAAGGAAACCCTACCTTATCGTCAACCATGAAAATGCATCCACAAACAGCCAAGCAAGACTCCAAGACGCCTCCTACAACGGTAATCACATCCTATTATAAGACTACCCCAAACATTCTACTGAAAAGGACAACAAAACAGCGACTTACCTAGTGACGCGGGCCGACGGTGACAAAGACGACAACCACGCACGCATCCTTCCTTCACAAACCCGTCCCCTTCCTTGGTTATGGTCTAGGTTATATGAGAGTATAGAGAGAGGTGGGTGATAGGTGAGAGAGACAAAATAGGGTTGAAGTGAAAAAGGGAACCGTCGAAATGAAATGAAACTTGCGAACTTGCATTTTATATTGACGCGTAAACAGCAGTTATACTCGTTCGAGTACTCCCATACTCGGCCGAGTAAGCTCTACTCGGTCGAGTATTCACTCTACTCGACTGAGTGGTCCCTACTAGGTCGAGTAACTGCTCACGTAAGACACTTATCTTCACCTAGTCTCTCACCTATCCCCTCCTAAGGTCTTCCCCGGGTCAAAGGGTCGGTCAAACGGGTCCTTCAATATCGTGGGTATTACAAAAAAATATACAACATCACATTTAAATATCCCACGTCACATTAAATTTTAATCTAGGTGATTTTTTGGATCCTACGTGGCTTTGTCTAGATGGCGTTTATTTGTCATTTTAGGGTAGCCTTTTAATTATATTTTATAGATTAAATATATAGAGAATACTATATTTACACCAACTTGCCCTAGTCATATTTGTAATTTGTTGTTAATATCAATCTTAATAAATTTATTACACATTAACAATGATGAATATATTTAAAACATCCGCAATAACAATCTAGCACTATTGAAAAGAGATTAAAAAAACTAAACTTACAATTTAGTCAAGTTATATTACTACGAAAACGCGGGTTACTGACGGGCAAAATCCGTCAGTAACAGCTTTTTTCCATCAGTAATTCGCTGATGATTTCCTTCACCAAATTTTGACCACCATTCGCTGATGATTATATTCAATCGTTGACGAAATCAAGTGTTTTTATATACATTCGACAATGCCTAAAACAAATTATATAATATAAATGCTTGTCAAATATTCTTCTACTTCTCTCTTGTATCTTCCTTTCTTGTCCATTTGATTCTTACACACCACAAACTAAAGATATGAGAATTGTTGAAAAATAAATCAAATAAAATAATTAGGTGAAAATAAACAAAAAAATTCATTGGTTTGTTTTTGCTAGAAATGTGCTAGAATTTTTTATCAATTTATTTTCTTTTATAAGTGAAATATTTTCATAACGGTAGAATATAAAAAAATTAGCACTAATTTATGATTATTAAGTGGAATAATGCATGATAAATGAAAATATTTAAATAAGATGAGTAATTAGTCTATTGATTAGTACTTTGCCTTTTCATTTTCTATTTTTACTTTTTTTTTAAATAAAGAATAAAAAAAATTGATCAAACATGTAAATGTAACTCGTCACGTGTTATTTTAGTAATTACTCAATCTAGGCTTTTTATGTTACTTTTTATTAATTTTTCATTAATTTGTTTTTGCTAGGAATATGCTAGAATATTATCAATTTATTTTCTTTTATAGATGAAATTCTTCATAACGGTAGAGTATAAAAAGATTAGCACTAAATAATGATTATTAAGTGGAATAATGTATGGTAAATGAAAGTGTTTAAATAAGATGAATAATTAGTCTATTGATTACTACTTTGCCTTTTCATTTTCTATTTTTACCTTTTTTTTAAAATAAATAATAAACCCCAGGCTCTAAAGAGTCGTTGCTCTCTCAATCAAGGGATTATCCTTGATTGATCCTTCCCTTATTTGTACATATAGGTGTTGCAAATAATTCATTTCCGTAAAAATATGAAGATTCTTAGCTTGTATATATAGTCGATCATATGCTTGTGTAATACCAATAATAACGTGAATAACATTCAACATATTTCCCACATATTGTTTCTAATATGGTATCTGTAACTAGGTTAACAATCCTCTAAAATCCTTTCCTCTGTTCTCCTTATTGAAAAAAAAAAAAAAAAAACAACAACAACAAGCCGTCTTCCTCAATGACGAATTCCACAGAGAAACCTTATGAATCAAAAACCGAATCCTCATATAATCTCATCCATGTCGAGAATACCGGCAGCAAAATCACTCAAATCGCATTCAACGGCACTAATTACGACGAATAGTCCCAATCCTTTAAGCTTGCTCTTCTCGCTAAGGGTAAATTGGGATACATCGATGGCACCATCAGTAAGCCGCCTGATTCCGACTCAAATATCGAATCATGGCGCAGTGCAAATACGTTGGTCACTCTTTGGATCTATAATGCCCTAGAATCCGACATTCGAAAGCAAGTCTCATTACGCCCTGAGGCAAAACAAGTATGGGACAACATCAAGAACCGTTTCTGCCAAGCCAATGACGCGCGTGTGTACCGATTGCAGGCTGACTTAATCGCCTGTCGTCAAGGCCCTACGGAATCGTTAATGTCGTACTATGGTCGCATCACAACTCTCTGGGATGAAATACTCGAAAATGATCCCCTTCTGTCCTGCTCGTGTAACCCATGTCGTGATTGGGTGACGGTCATGGATGCTCGTAGGGAGAAGAAACGGGTCCGAGATTTCTTGCTTGGTCTCGATGAGCGTTTCGACAATGCTCGGTCTCATAATCTCGGTACCAACCCTCTTCCCAATTTAAATTTTGCCTATAATCGTTTGTTACAGGAAGAAGGAGTCCGCAATTTAACTGCCCAACGAATCGAATCCAAGCCCGAACCCATGGCCTTTGCTACCCGTATTAACCAGGGCAGTCGAGGGTAAGGAGGGGTTCGTAATGATCCATCACCTACTGGTATTATTCGTACTCGTTGTATTGCCTGTAATCGTTTCGGTCATAATTATAAAATCTGTTTTCGTGTCACCGGTCTCATTCCCGAGTGGTGGGGGGACAGACCGCGTGACCTTATAGTCGTGGACGCTAGTGACCCCAACAATCCAGTCGTGGTTAAAACTGACCGTGGCAGGGATAGGCGTAATAACGCAGCTGGTCCGCAACCCCATGCTCATATGGTTGCGGGGCAGTCATCTACTTCATCACAACAGTCGGGCAATAACAGCTTCGACGTCAACAATATGACTCCAGCCGAATTGGTGGAGCTCAAACACTTGTGGGAATCACACAAGTCCGCTTCAACTGACCGTCTCAATGGTAATACTCCTTTTTCTTCTTGGATTGTGGATACCGGGGCGTCTCGACACATGTCGGGATGTCTGTCACATTTTACGAATATTCGACAAATAGCACCCTTATCCGTTGGTTTACCAAACGGAGATTTTACGCAGGCTACCAAGTGTGGTGATATATTTCTCTCATCCCGTCTTATTTTAAAAGATGTTTTATATGCCCCGAATTTACAATGTCATCTTATTTCTGTTTCGAGTCTACTTCTTGATGACTCTCTAACTATTCAATTTTCTCAAAAATTATGTCTCATTCAGGACCGTTCCTCGAGGATGCTGATTGGAGCATGTGAGCAACGTGAGGGGTTGTACTATTTGAAGGGTGTCCGCACTGACGAAGTCAAAGCTTATTCTGTGAGCCTCAATAATACCGTCGAGCTTTGGCATAGAAGGTTGGGGCATCCGTCCACAACCATTTCACATTTTTTACCGTTTATTAATACAAACTCTCGTCATAATTCTCAGTTTTTAAGTAAGACATGTGATGTTTGCCTTCGAGCAAAACAAACACGTGAACAATTTTCTTTAAGCTCAAATAATGCTATTGCACCTTTCGATCTCATTCACTGCGATTTATGGGGTAAATACTCCGCTAATGGCTCATGTGGCTCGCAATATTTTTAACTATAGTTGATTTTTCCCGTTCCACATAGGTATATCTCTTACGTCACAAAAGTGACACACAACAAACTTTGAAATTTTTTTTTGCCATGATTGAACGTCAATTTCAAAAGAAAATTAAGATTTTACGTAGTGACAATGGTAGTGAATTTACATGTCTTCAAAGTTTTTTCGTCACTAATGGCATTCTTTTTCAAAGCTCTAATGTCGACACACCCCAACAAAATGGTCGGGTCGAACGCAAACATCGACACATTTTAAACGTTGCCCGCGCTTTATTATTTCAAGCTAGCTTACCCATATTTTTTTTGGGGCGAGTGTGTCTTAGCCGCGGTCCATTTAATAAACCGCACTCCCACAAAACTTCTTAATGGTAAAACTCCTTATGAGACTCTTTTTAATAAACCCCCGTCTATGGAAAACATCCGTATTTTTGGTTGCCTTTGCTACGCCCGCAATATAAATCGCTCTCGCGACAAGTTCGCTCCTTGGAGCCGTAAATGCCTTTTCATAGGTTACCCATTTGGCAAGAAAGGGTGGCGTCTTTACGATCTTGATACCGGGATTTATTTTGAGTCTCGTGATGTAGTCTTTATTGAAGACCAATTTCCTTATCAATCTCTACACATACATGAATACATTGATGACCCCAGCTCTCTTTCACATAATACCCTCACTCCAATTGACGAGTTAGCACTCCTTAAACCAACCACTCCTGACCCACCCACAACACCCATCTCCACCGAACCCACCCCAAACACCGGCACCAACCCAGCAGGTCCAACAGACCCTAACCCACCCGTGACCACTTCCACACCCGCTACGAATGAGGTCGACACCATGGCCTCTAATCCTACTGGGACTGACCACACGACTTCGGCCCACATCGACACATCTGCCCCAACGCCAAATGACGAGACAGAATTGGGACGTGGACCATAAAATTTCCCAATTCACGACACAAAGACTTCGTCAAAATCACGCGCCCCTCATCGACCTCACAAGCTTCATCAACATCATCAGGTACCTCGTTCCCTATTACTCATTTTGTTAACTATGCTAAGTTTTCCACTAATCACAAACTTTTCTTATCGGCCGTGACCAAAGGTTACGAGCCTAGACATTTTAACGAGGCAATGCAGGTACCCGAATGGCAAGAGGCGATGCGGCTCGAAATCAAAGCCCTTGAGCAGAACAATACATGGACACTTGAACCGCTTCCTCCAAACAAGAAAGCAATTGGCTCCAAATGGGTGTATAAAATCAAGTATAATGCAGACGGATCAATAGAGCGCTATAAGGCTCGTCTTGTAGTCATGGGTAATAAGCAAATTGAAGGTATTGATTATAATGAAACATTTGCCCCTACAGTCAAACTAGTTACGGTTCGTACCTTGCTCGCCATTGCAGCTGCTAAAAAATGGTCCCTCCATCAAATGGACGTTCATAATGCGTTCTTACATGGTGACTTATCCGAAGAGGTGTACATGAAACCACCTCCTGGGTTCTCGGCAGCCACCACCGGACAAGTTTGTAGGTTGCGAAAATCCTTATACGATCTCCGCCAGGCTCCTCGATGTTGGTACGCAAAGCTTGCTTCCGCTCTCATTTCTTATGGCTTTAAACAATGTCTGTATGATCACAGCCTTTTCTCTATGCATAAAACCGACACCGAGGTCCATGTCCTTATCTACGTAGACGATCTTGTTATATGTGGCAATAATACCGTTATCATCAACAAATTCAAAGAATACTTAAGTACATGCTTTCACATGAAAGACTTGGGGAATCTCAAATACTTTCTCGGGCTCGAAATTGCTCGCAATGACATCGGGATATTCATTTCTCAACGTAAGTATGCACTCGATATTTTGTCCAAGACTGAATTACTGGGTTCCAAACCGGAAAGTACTCCTATGGAGCCGAATCATAAATTGGGCATCTCCACGGCTCCTCTTATGCAAGACCCTCAACCTTATCGTCGTCTTGTCAGGCGCCTCGTTTACTTAACCATAACACGTCCCGAACTCCTATACTCGGTCTATATCCTTGCTCAATTTATGCACGCCCCCACAACGGACCACTGGGACGCGGCACTATGGGTCGTGCATTATTTGAAAATCGCACCAGGCCAAGGTATTCTACTTAAAGCTGCCAGCGACCTACATTTGCAAGCATATTGTGATGCCGACTACTCGGCATGCCTAACTACTCGCCGTTCGATCTCGGCCTATCTCGTGCTCTTAGGCAACTCACCTATCTCATGGAAAACAAAGAAACAGAAAACGGTCTCGCTATCATCGGCCGAAGCCGAATATCGCTTCATGGCTTATGCTACTTGCGAGCTCAAATGGCTCAAAGGCCTCCTTGATTTCCTCGGCATTCCTCACTCTCGTCCCATACAACTCCATTGTGACAATCAGTCCGCACTACACATTGCCCGCAATCCCGTTTTTCACGAACGAACCAAACATATTGAAATCGACTGTCATTTCGTTCGTGACGAGATACAAAAAGGGGTCCTATATCCAAGCTACGTCCATACAAAGCATCAATTGGCGGACATTTTTACTAAAGCTTTGGGTCGTGCTCCATTCGAAGAATTACTACCCAAGTTGGGCGTCTCGAACCTCCACGCGCCAACTTGAGGGGGGGTAATAAACCCCAGGCTCTAAAGAGTCGTTGCTCTTTCAATCAAGGGATTATCCTTGATTGATCCTTCCCTTATTTGTACATATAGCTGTTGCAAATAATTCATTTCCGTAAATATGAAGATTCTTAGCTTGTATATATAGTCGATCATATGCTTGTGTAATACCAATAATAACGTGAATAACATTCAACATACTTCCCACATATTGTTTCTAATAATAAAAAATAGATCTAACATGTAAGTGTTGCGCGCCATGTGTCATTCTACTAACTACTCAATCTAGCCTTTTTATGTTATTATATAAATATCTTGAAATTATTAACTTATAGTTAATGCAAATTTTTTTATTGTAGTCACTACTACAAAACTTGTGATGGACATCAGACTTTTCGCTATATGGACATCAGATACACAACCGATGTAGAGTTTGGTCATGTCCATTGTGGATTAATGGACATCGGATTTTAAACCGATGTCCATTAGAATTTGCACATCGGATTTTTAGGAAAACTGATGTCTATTTGATCAATGGACATCGGATTTTTAGGAAAACCGATGTCTATTTGATCAATGGACATCGAATTTTTAGGAAAACCGATGTCTATTTGATCAATGGACATCAGTTTTTTGCAAAAATCCGATGTCTATAATTATTATTTTTTATAAAAAAAAAAATATTACATTGTTGCCCATATTAGTCGTACACATGATGACAATGCAAAATGATTCCATAATCAACAAAAAATATTTGCATACAATCAATCGGTTATCCAAAGCCAATTACAAAAAACTTTCATCTACATAATGTGTCAAATTTACTTAGACGACTAACCTATACAAAATATAAACCGATATGTAAACTGACTAATTGTTTAAAAAAAAAGGCCGAAGAGACAAGACTACTTGGCAGCCTCAGATTTGCTCATCTCCCATTGGGAATATTACCAAGAGAATCTGGTTCAACACAACAAAGTTAACGAGAAAACAAAATATCAACATAGAAGATCCTATATATCTAACGAGACACATACATTAATGTATTTTAAGTATCACAACTACTAGCAATACACTCACCTGAATGTGAGGAGCTTGGAACATTTCCTGTATGGCCGCTTCAACTTCTATCATACCGACAAGGGTTTTTCCTGAAGGTTCATAAAGAGTTGCATTTTCCAAAAAATTAGCTCCATCACCAACTAGCAATGGCCTCCAACAAAGACCTATAAACATATCAAGGAACTCGGATTGCTGAAGCTCCCATTCCCATAACAATATAGCATGAGCATAATACACACTAGGCAATCCGCCATTAAAGACTATTATGAGCTTATTACAATTAACTAAATTGGTGCAAACTATAACAGGCAGAAACTGACACCTAGAAACTTAGAAACTTTAACCTCGTAACTAGGAGGCAGGGATTTATATGAGAACAGCGAATATGTACAAGCATAGAAAATCCAAAACGGACCTATGACCTGGCTAGCATGATCATAAATTCACACTTGCTCACAAAACTCACCTATTGTTGAAAAAAATGACTTGTCACCTGACTCAGCGACAAAAACAAGTGCAAATGTACTAGTGACTGTGCTACCAGCAACTAGAATCCCAGCGCCCATCTGAAACTGCGAGCTCCGCCTGGTTCAAAGGAAAAGTTAGGCATTTTCAATAGATAAGTTGGGGGGACAATTCCAGTTAGTATAGAAAAAATATGAATACAACATAATTAAAATCACAATGTAACAAAAATAAATCACTTGAATGGAACATCAATATCAAAAGGAGGAAAAACTAACCAAAGACGATTTTGATAGGGTTCATGGCGATCATCACTTCCCTTTTCAAGAATGATTTATGCGGCCTGACCTGCTTCATTGATGGCCTCACCCACATCCTCAGCCTTAGAAATTACCATGGTGCCATCCAGTTTGTAGTCAGTGGGTGATGCGATTTCTTTCCCTTTTCGGCATGATACTTGATTACTTATCTAAACGGAATCAACCCGGAAGAGAATTAGCGTGTAAGATTGATTAACAAGTCTCTTCTAAATGGTTCCTTTGAACTATATTATAGTAGTGTAGATTTCTTAGATTCAGCCACTATGACATAGAAAAAGTAGATAAAAGGCCTCTGCAAGTCTTAACACTTGATCAACGATTGTACACAACAATGTTAAAGAAACATTTACAACAGTCCACCTTAAATAAGGCCAGATGAGGAAGGGAAAAAACTTACAAGAGTGGTTGTTCTTTAGTTTTAATAAGCAAGCAATTGAGCAGCTGTAGAACATGGCATTTTTCAGCTCTAACCAAATTCGACCATACTAGGTGATAAGGGTTTGGCATCATAATCATAAAGTCTGAATTCTTACTTGTTTTGTGAAACTCATGGTGTATCAAGTAACCAAGTTTTGTATATTACTAGAAATAGAACTAGACAAATTAGCCACACCAACTAATTCACCCACCTTACGGGTACCATACACACAATGGTTCACAACATGGGGTAGTGTTCACAAATATGATGAGAATCAAACACCCAGTCTAAGTCTAAGCCAAGCAGAGTTGGTGATTGGTGATGTAATACAGATGCCTGAAAATAGACGGAGCTCAAGATCTACTATTAATGATGCATCAGGCTCTATACTAGACATGAGATAGTACCTACCCGCTTTTATATGAGGAGTGACTTGCCTATGCCTGAAAACATACGCGTAGAAACAGATCATTGCAAACATGCTTTACAGTTATATTGTGTATGAATAACGTGAATGTCAACAAAGTTTCAGAATCCACAAATACTTGTGATTTTGATTGAGGCGTTGCATTTTAGCCTTATAAAACAAACACTAACCAACAACATTACCCCTATTGTAATATAAATCAAATTAAAATATAACCATGAGTGGATATGAAAATCATCATATCATATTGTCACTAATTCGCATTCGTAATCATATATCGATGATTAAAGTAAATGATTACAGGTAAACTTATTTGAATTTAAAACCCTTAAATTGATCGATCCTAATTAGCAAATCTAACCATTTAGAGCTTGATACTTCAAAAACTACGAAAATAAAGCTATACTTGTCGTTAAGAACAACAACAAAAAATCCTACAACAACCTAATTAAGAATAGATCGAACAACCGATAAACCCTAAAAAATTTAAACAAAATTGATGAAAATTGAGTACCTATTATCGAGGAACTGGCTGGAAGAGGAAGCAATCGATAGTAGGCGGCGCCGGTCTTGACGAAATGCGTTTGGTGGTGGCGATGTGCGGCGAGGTGAGTTGTTCGGCGAGGCAAAATTTAAACTGATAACTCATCATATAATAGGTGCTAAGAAACAAAACGAGTAAAAATGAGGTTTTGGGGTTAGGGTTTGGGAGTGAGAGTGAGAGGGAGGGAGATGATTTGGGGAAAAATGTATGTAGTCGAAATTAGATGGCTGCGAGGCAAGTATTTTTGCCGCCTATAATTGTCACTTTAGATGCACATCGGTTAAATGTAATGTCCCATGTCCATGACTTTTATATAGACATGACTTTTATTAAATATCACATGTCCTTTAAAATCAGAAATAATGGACATGTGTTTTTTAACGCAACCGATGTACATATAATTATATGCACATCAGTTTTTTTGCAAACAACCGATGTGCATGTTATTTACATCGGTTTTCCAGATAATCCGATGTCCATCGACTGATGTCCATAACGAGTTTTGTAGTAGTGAGTTTTTTTTAGTTAATTAAATTTAAAACTAATGAAATATGGATGGATTTTTAAAGGAAATAAGTGAATTAAATTAATTCAATATAATAATAAATTGATAATTCATGTCATATTCATTTGCCAAGTCACATTGTTATTGTCTACGTGGCTTTTTTTTTCATCCCATGTGGCATTGTCTACGTGACATTTTTAGGCTAGCCTTTTAATAATATTTTATAGATGTTAATTATGATTATTTATGATTCCTCTGTTCCGGTCATTTGTTTGCGTTTGATTTTTTGGAGGATAAAATTGTCCATCAAAAACATTCATAACATAGAAAGGCAAACAATTGATTGAGACACTCAAAGTGGAATAGGCAAACAAATGACCGAGACAGAAGAAGTAAAACTTTTTAATAACTTTTTATTGAAAATTTTAAAGATAAGTTAAAAAAAAAAAATAATAGTGATTAAACCAACTCCCCACCCCAATAACATCCATAGTATACCATTCATCATTGTTCTTAGGGTAAATTAATTATTACACCCTTATAAATTACACTTTTCAAAACTATCTACCTTATAAAAAAAATTCAAAATTTATTACCTTACTAAACATTTTTGCATAAAATTGCTACCATTTCTAGTCTCCGGCCACTTAAAAAGAAATATTCCGACGATGTTTCAAATTTCCTTCTAAAACTTATAATTTTTTACCAAAATGCCAATCTTCGTATTTCTATTTCTTTTATCCGTACCCCTGCTCTCCCATCACAAATAGGATTATACATCCAGTTGTACCATAAGCATTGTACAACCAAGGTTTAAGAATCCGAGTTTATATGTATTCTTTATAAGCTAATTCAAAGTTTATGTTTTTAATGTGTAAATGGATGGGCTCAATACTTTCTAATAAAGCTCGTATTCTTTAACATAAAACTCGGATACTTTATCACAAAGCTCATATTCTACATTGTACAACATATACAACTAGTTATATAGTCCATAAATTGCTCTCCCATATTCTTATTTGACCTTATTCTACCCAGCTTCTTCATCTACTTGTTCATTTGTTTCTATCATTCCCTCAACAACAATTAACTACAGCAACATCAACTACAACAACAAAACCATCAACAACAGGAGGCATCTACAATAACAATAACTAGAAATTAAGCAACAACATCAACAAGAATAACAATAAAAAAATGGATTAGGTCTAATTTTGAAGGAAATGTCAATGTAGCAATAAAAATTAGGATAGTTAATTTATATGCTAAATACAAATGAAATTAGGGTTTTAAATTAAAAGGATTAAATTATGGTCCATTTCAAACACAATTACAGTCTTGATATCATTCATATATATTGAACAAAAGAGGATTAAATAGCAACCAATTAGGGGATACATCCTTTGTCAAGGAGCCCAAATGCGAAATCCAGTCGCCGATTGAATTAATTGGTAAAGATGTACAATTTAAGGAGAACAAGTGTTTAAAGAGGAGAGAGAAGTAATTAAGGGAACAATGAAGGGATTGTGTTACTGAAAGGGTCGTGCTTTTTCACATATAATTTTGGGTTATTTAATGAGATTAATCCATCCTATGTCTTCTCTTCTCAAATTACTCTATCCTATGTTTTATCCCATATTAAACTTATCTTTCCACTCATTTTTCTTATATTACACTGTTGGAAGGGCAACCTGTTCAGCAGGTTACTCTTATTATTTAGTCATTTGATGAAAACCCATTTACTTCACTCAATCTTTCTAACTTCGCTTCAGCTACTTTTTCATCTCCATTACTCAATTAATTGTACTTTGCGCCTTCATCTCCATCCTTCATTTTTTTTTTATCATCTCCTGATCTGGGGAAGTTAATTTTTTTCTTAACAAAGGATACTAATTTTCATTCTAGCTTATTCCTATCATTAGTCCAGCTGACAGCAATGGTGAAGACCGCAATTGAACATCCATTTTAGGCGTTGGTTGATTGTCATGGAGTTTGATGGTGTTGATGTACAGAAGGGGGCTTGATTCTTCTTCTGGGTTGTTTACCATTGCCATTCCTTCTCCACTTTTCCTTTCAAATACCTCGATTTGATCAATTAAAGATCGCACAGCCCATCACGCCGTCTACCATCCCCGAACACCATAATCGATCCCCACTCTTACGCCATTGCCCTCGCCGTTACCGTACCGTCGCACACCAGGCCACCATAATTGTTCTCCACTACTCTTACGCCCTTGCCCTCGATTTGTTGTTTACATAGCAAAATGTTTCGTGGGATTTTAGCTGGTTGAAATCGATGGAGATGAAGAAGAAAAAATACCCTTTTAATTATGTGAAGAACTTGGGGAAAATATGGTAAATAAAAGGAGAAAGATAATTAAAGTAAAAAAAAAAGGACTGTTGAAAGCCTGAAAATGACGAAGGAAAAAAGAAGAAAGAAGAAAGGTGAAGAAGATAATGGAGGGATAAGAAGAGGTATTAAAAAATGAAGGAAACTGGTTTGCAAGTAACTCCCACTTGTTACAACAGGTAAACAATAGGTCTGGTGTGATATGAGATAAATGAGTGGAAAAATAAGGTTAATATGAGATAAAATATAGGATGGGGTAATCTGAGAAGGGGAGGCATAGGATAGATTAATCCTATTAAATAACCCTATAATTTTTACTCTTTCACATACACATTTTACGACTTTACCCTTGTCATTTTTTCCCCTACTCCCAATTGATTTTTTCTTTCATCTCCCTCTATTCACCAGCAAGCAGCAACCCTGGCATCCAGCAAGTCGGCAACCCATCCTCCGGCGACCATCATCCATTCATACCCTTCTCTGACTACCCTAGTCCGGTATCCGATCTCCCGCACCAATTGTGTTTGTTGAGACTTTGTAATATGTTTGATGCGGTAGCAATGCTGGAGTACAGAAAACTCATTGAATTCTTAGATGGTTGACTAATTGCATAAAAACAAGGTCATGAAAACATTAAACGCGGATCAAGCATACGAGAAATGTGAATTTCCAAATTGACAATATGATCACTAATTGTGTTTGTTGTTCAATCAATGCCTTACGAATTAGATGGTCCACTTGTTTTAGCCAAATGGTGCTACAACGTTATTACATTTTATGATGTTATTTAAGTGAAAGATTTATGTCCTGTTATTCAATTTATTCATGTCGCACCACCTTCTACCCACCGCGGACAATTCAAAATTACCGCTCACTATCCAGAGCCACCATCTACCATTCTAACCACCACGCTTTCCGCCGACAATAAGCCCTAATTGATAATAATTGATAAACAAGTGAACATTAAGTGATAAACCTTAATAATTTATTTGAACAATTAGATTCGATTTTACTAAGTGATATACCCTATTAATAATTCGATTAGATCTAATTTTGAAGGAAATGTCAATGTAGCAATAAAAATTAGGATAACTAATTTAATTATATACTAAATACAAATGAAATTAGGGTTTCAAATTAAAAGGATTAAATTAGGGTCCATTTCAAACACAATTACAGTCTTGAATATCATTCATATTGAACAAAAGAGGATTAAATAGCAACCAATTAGGGGATACATCCTTTGTCAAGGAGCTCAAATGCGAAATCCAGTCGTCGATTGAATTAATTAGTAAAGATGTACAATTTAAGGAGAACAAGTGTTTAAAGAGGAGAGAGAAGTAATTAAGGGAACAACGAAGGGATTCTGTTTACTGAAAATTTTCACAATTGCTAAATCTTACACACCATTTTACTACATCCTACACATTTTGTCACTTTTTTCCCCTCATACCCTTTCTCTTAAAACACAAAAAAAATAACTCTCTCCCCTCAATAGCCCCCATACCCAATGACCCAAACCCCTCCCGCCGGCGCCGCCACCTAGCAACAGTCACCGCCTCTGGTCCCACCAATTGATGTATCGGAAGTCGGAGATTTCGCCGGTGTCCTTATGTGTTATCGTCTCCTTATTCCCAAAAATAGCACCCCACCATAAAATTTGAAACCCCACCATTTATGGCTCCAAACCGTCGCCGTCACATCAAAATCGAGACTAATAATGACAGATCTGCAAAAAACGGCGTTGTGGGTCACTATTAGAGGGAGTTAGCGTGACCGGAGGAGTGCTGGCGTCAGGGTTGTCGTCATCGGAGATATACTAGCATGAGTCCCCTATAATACAATCGATTTGTGTGACGTAGATTGCATCAGCAAGAGACGTTCTTTTCATTACTGGTAAAATTTTACACACCAGAGAAATTAATGGTCAAATTGGATTCGTCGTTTATGCTCGCCGGAGGCGTCCCTGACACCGTGAATTTGAAGCAGTAGAACACCAGAAGACGTTCTTCTTTTCTCTCTCTATTAAGGGTTGTTTGTGGGTATGGAATGAGAGGGGCAAAGTCGAAAAAATTGTAAATTTTATGTAGGATTTAGTAAAAGTGTGTGTAGGATTTAGAAAGTTCCAAAATTTTAACATATTTATCTATTTAAGTGAAGGAGTATTTTCGTAAGTTACTCACCGGAAAGGGGTAATGGTAGCAATTTTATGCAAAAATGCTTAGTAAAGTAGTAAATTTAGAAGTTTTTTTATAAGGTAGTAAGTTTTGAAAAGTGTTATTTATAATGGTGTAATAATTAATTTACCCTTATCTTTACTTCGTATTTTTTCAATCGATTTTATTTTCGCATTTCGCGGTAGACTTCTTTAGTAAACGCAATATTCCTTTGCACTACTCTTCTTACTATTTGCATGCACCTAAAAAAACTTCAAGCCTAACCATCTCAATTTCAAAATTAAAATATGACATCTCAAATTAATCAAATTTCTCAAGTTATAATAATACGAGTAACTAGAGTGCAAAATATGTACTTGATTCGTTAATAGAAAAATATTATTCAAAATGATTTCGATTTTGCTAAGTTGTAATAAACTTTGCTAAATTGAGGTTGCCTTAATTTGTAGAAAACTACGACTTTGCTAAGTTGTAATAAACTAGTAAGACATTGTAAGAATTTGAGAGAATTTCTATGTAAATAACTTTGTTTTTCCAATCGCGTTCCATTTTTTTTGGCTACTCTTGATTCCCGCACTTGCGGTCGACATGAAAATGGATTTCTGCTTCGCAGTCGACGATGGATTGTATATTGTGTTCTGCAGGTGGCATGTATACGACAGATGATCTGGAAGGACTTTTTGGTAACAGTGCAGTTCTAACGGAAATTCCATCAGGATTGTGGTCATTACTGACGGTTTTTCCGTTAGCACTTGCAAAATTCAATTTTTTGGGCCTATTACAGGTGACACGTGTGACGGTATATCCGTCAGAAATCCGTCAGTATTGCTTAGTACTGACGATATTCCGTCAGAAGCTCCTTTTGACTGTATGATGGATAATCCGTCAGTTAGCCATTAGTAAATAGAAATATTGATAGATTTTCCGTCAGGAAGGCGTTTTTAGTGACGAAACGTAGCGACGTACCTTAGTGACGAAATTTCCATCAGGATTGCGCTTTTCTGACGGATAAGTAGCGTTCCTGATGGAAAATTTTTGTCGGTAATCCGCACTTTCCTTGTAGTGATGGTTGCTTTTAACTAGTGTGTGTGTTTTGGTTGGGTGGGGGGGTGCCACCCGGTGCACAACCTCGTGCGGCAGTCACTGTGAAAGTGTTACCATATTTTAGTTACTAGATCGGTTTCGTCGTGCTTGAGAACTGTTAATAATGATAACGACTCGTTCTCATCCACTATCCAGAAATAAGAGTAAGAGGTAAGTAAGGTCAAGTATTGAGAGGATCTCTAATCGAAGACCTAGTCCCGTCCGCTCGAAGCAGCTTTTAGTCGAAAACTTTATTGTTTTTTTTTTGGTCAATCGAAGCGCGCACTTAGTCGCACTACAATAGATGTTTTTTTTTTGGTCAATCGAAGCGCACTTAGTCGCATTACAATAGATGGGGGAGGGGGGATTCGAACCTGAGACCTATTGTCCACAATACCTCCGTCTTAACCACTAGACTAAGACATCTTCGGTATAATCTAAAACAATAGAAGTATTACCTCTTATGTATAATCTATGAATTGGGGTATTTTGTGTAGTCTAGGGTAATTTGAAAGACGAAAGATTAAAAGAAGTGAAATTGTCGTAATATCTCAATCTTATCCACTAAGATTAAAAAAAAATAGATCCAAAAACATTAATATCGGCCCAAATACATAGCCGTGCAAAATTGCACGGGTTTAAAACTAGTTATCGTAAATCTCAATCTTATCCACTAAATTAAGACTTGTTTAATGAGACGGTTTTAACACAGGTAACAAGCGTCTCCCCTTGTTTTAATTATGGGTTATTCTACATGGTAACCCTGTGTTTTTTCAAATTCTTCATGGTAACCCTACTTTTCAGAGAACACGCATGGTGACCCTCAACTCTGTTAATACTCATTGCCGTGACCCTTAAATTTTTTTCCGTCAATTTTGTCCGTTAAGTATGTGACGTGGCAAATTGAATTTTGAGATTTTCTATAAGGTAACCCTCTGTTTTTTTAAATCCTACAAAATAACCATATTCATTTTTTTTACAAGATAAACACTCTTAAAAATACTCCCTTAGTTCATAAATTTGTCATTCTTGGTACATTTTTCACTCGATTACTCCAAAAAACGTCAACTCCTAATGTCATCATCTGTTTAAGGTATTATTACCATATATTTCCAAAAACCGGGTTCAATAATTAATAAAGAAATCCACTATTAAGTCAATATTTTCAAATGAGTTTCCACTCCTTAATTTTACCCAACTTTATTGTGTCAATTTATTGTGTAAATTTGTCGAATAGTTGAAGTAAGTTATTATTGTGTTTACAACATTTTTAATTTTGTCGTATTTGATGAGGTTTTGAAAACAAAAGTTTATTAATTAGATAAATCCTATGAATCAAATTTGGGATTGATTATTATAATGCTCGGAATAGAGTACTTCTACTTGGTATTTAGAATATCTTATTGGGAATTTTTTGATATTGAACAAAGTTCTTATTGGATTTTTCTTTAAAAACTCGGTTAATTAAAGGGTAATGAGGGTGGATATGACAACTTGGGAGTAATCGAGTAAAATTGTGAAAAAAAGGATTGATTAAGGGATTATATTTTTATGCACATGTGATCTGTAGAAAAAGTAGGGTTAATTTGTAGAATTTTTAAAAATATAGGGTTACCTTATAGAAAATCTCAAAATTCAATTGGCCACGTCACACTTAACGGATAAAACTGACGGAAAAAAAGTTAAGGGTCACGGCAATGCGTATTAACAGAGTTAAGGGTTACCATGTGTGTTCTCTGAAAAGTAGGGTTACCATGTAGAATTTGAGAAAATATAGGGTTACCATGTAGAAAAACCCTTTAATTATTTACGTTCCCTACTTCCCTGGTCAGTATAAGTGTATAACACACTTTCTAAACCTTTTGTAATTGTGAATTAATACTCTCTTATTAATTCCCCCACTTCCTAGTTCATCAATCGCGTAAGAGTTTCTTTAATTTACCCCAAAAACAAAACAGATTAATTTCTTGTCTTTTCTTTGATGAAATCAAACTCATTTGACACCACCTTGATAATTCAACAATGGCGGGTCTTCACCATTCAATAAGACCCAACACATCATTCTCATCAGTTTCTTTACATTTTTCACAACATTTACTCTACAAACTTGTATTACTCCTCACTCTTCTCCCTCTTTTCCTTGCCATCTTTGCTTTCTTCCTTCAATGGCGAGGCGACAACAACGGAGACGTCCAGAAATCACAATTGTTTTTTTTATCGTCATGAGTTTCCTGGCATGGTTGGCTCCTCGGATCACAATGCTGATAATATTGCCAAGAATTCGTCGTCAATCTCTACTGATAATTACGCCCTAAATGTATTAAGACAGAGCAGTTCCCCTGTTTTCCCTTATTTTAGGACATGGGAATTTAATTACAATAATAATTACTCTAATCTTCAACCTAAGGTTAATTTCTTTTATTTAGTTTTCGAGTTTTACTCCAATTCTTAATTAATCTCTGGATCAACAACGTAAATTTCGGGTTATATATTACAGATTTACACTTGAATTCTTGATTAGATGAACGAGATCATTTAACTTAATTAAGAAATTAATTCTTGATTAGATGAAGGATGATATCATTATTGTAGTTTTAACTTTTGAAATTAATTCTTAGTTGTTTAAATTGTAGATATTTTGGAAGAAGGCCTATGTTTTGAACCAAACTGCACGAATTTAACTTTGCTTAACTGCCTGGTTATGGTTGTTGAAATTGTAGATATGTATCACTTCGAGTACTTCAGCGGGTTTAGAGCAACTTCTTCCATGGATATTCTATCACAAAGTTATTGGCATTACAAACTTTTTTCTGTTTTTAGAAGGGAAGGCTGCCACCACTAATGTATCTAAAGTTCTCGAATCTATTCAGGCGAGTTTTCTTGACTATCTTACCTAGGGTATGTTATTCGTTCCATCGATATTTCATGTATTTCATATCATTTGTTTCACAGGGTGTCAAACTTGTGTTTAGAACTACAGAATTAGAGGATCAACAAGCAAAGAGGTTAGTTTCGGCTTTTAATCCATGCTTAAAATTTGCGACTTATCATTTTAAGTGTGTACTGTTTAGTTCAACATAAGGTTAATTAATGAACTCAGATCACTTCTTTACTTTGCTCTATATGTTGATTATCAGCCGAATATGGAACGAGACTTGGCTGTCAAGTTTCTTCTACAAGCCATGCAACAACGAGTTATTTGTAAAGCAAACTCTTAATATGAAAATGGCTATAGTCATGGCAAGGGTATGTATGATCAATTTTATCAGTTCAACTACTTTTTAATGTGATTAGTCAGAAATTGATTATACAATCTGTAGTGAGTGACTCGCTTTGCTGTACGAATGTGGACTTGTTCTAGGAAGCTGGCATGGACTGGATTTTCCATCTGGACACCGATGAACTCCTGCATCCTGCAGGAGCTAGAGAGTACTCAATCAGAGAGTTACTGCTAGACATTCCTCGAGATGTTGACATGGTTATTTTCCCTAATTATGTGAGTAACCATTCAATGCGATCATTTCATTGTTTCAAAATTTTATTAATTTTGTGAGGTAATTAGTAACAAATTGTTTCATTTCAGAAAAGTGCCATTGAGAGAAATGACATTAAAGAGCCTTTTAGCGAGGTAAATTTATATGCCTCATATCAGCGCGCAACTGTCAAATGCTAGATAGATTAATTCCAAGTCCTTTATTTTCTGACATCTATCTACTGCTAATCAACGATGTATAGGTTTCAATGTTAAAAAAAAATCATGACCACCTTCCAAGGGATACATACTTTGGGCATTACAGGGAGGCAACTCGAGGTAATCCAAACTATTTCTTAACTTACGGAAATGGGAAAGCAGCTGCCATAATTAAAGATCATCTTCGCCCCAATGGTGCTCACCGATGGCATAACTACATGAAAACACCCAAGTATGTGTTTTATTGCCTCATATCAGCCTACATATTGGATAGACCCATCAAAAAGTCATGTCTATTAGAACTAAAAATGTACTCCGTATATGCCTAACATTAATGTTGAGAGGTTCTTGGTAAATTAATGACAGAGAGGTAAAAACGGAAGAGGCTGCAGTTCTGCACTACACGTATTCAAGATTCTCCGACTTGACATCAAGGCGGGATAGGTGTGGATGTAAGCCTACAAAGGAGGATGTGAAATGATGCTTCATGTTGGAATTTGATAGATCTGTAAGTTCAATTTTTCTTCATCTTTAGCAAACTCGATTATCTCTTGGCATGCAATAGACCCTCTAAATCTCTAATGTTACTGTTAATGGTGGATATTATTCAGGCCTTTATCATTGCGTCAACTGCCACCGATGAAGAAATGCTACAATGGTGAGTAATTGGACATTTGCTTTACTTCAACAGTTGAAGTAAATCAACACGATACTTACAGAGTTACAGAACAGCAATAGATGATGTTTTGTTACTTGTCTAGTAAAAGTCTCATATGAGACGGTCTTACAACAACTAATTGCGAGACCAATCATAATTGAAAGTTGAAACTGAAATGGTTCCTTTTAGTTGTCAAATGATCCTTAATGACAGAAGGGCTAACTCATGGAGTAAAAGGATCATTAGAGAATGTTTGTTTCTTGAATATATATATCTCAGGTATGAAGAACAGGTGGTGTGGAGTAACAAAACTCTGAGACTTAAACTCTTAAAATACGGCATTCTGACAAGGATTTATGCTCCCATGGTAATTGTATCCTTTTGATCATATACCTGTCTTTGTTAGTACAAATGTTCCTTAAACGTTTGTATCAGTTAATATATAGACCGCATTTAATTTGACATTTTTTGGTATGTCTTGGCAGGTGATAATCGAGGGATTAAGAGAATCCGGGATTTTTGCTTCAGTTATTGCATCAGCACAGAAAGTTTCATCAGAAGTCATGAAATCATCGGAGGCCAACAAGACCAAGTCAAGGGAAAAAGTGGAGGTAGGAAGATCATTGTCGAGAAAAGTGCTAGAAATCGAAGGGAGTGATGAATTACAGGCAATCCCACCCTTGTCTCCTCCGGGAATTGATTCAATGTGATTCTGATTGATTGAGTATTTGATTCATATTCGTTCTTCTCCTCATGTTCTAGCCAATACACACAATTCGACACAAATATGTACATTGAATCTTTAGGCTTTAGAGAGTACACACATTTGATGCACAACAACTTGTATTGTAAATGAATAATGCAATTTTTGTCGCCTTTTCCGATTTAAATTCTTGTAACACAGAAACATCACCTCCTTTAATTCTCTTGCACTTGTTCTTTTGTCATCCGTAAAAATGATGCATATACGTACAAAGTATATGTAGTACATAGAAGACGGTAAGTATTGGACTTACAAGTTACATATGCTTTTAATATAAAGTAGAGAGTAAACATACCAAAAAATTAAAAGTGTAAACCATTGATTGAGACTCCAAAAATAAGAAAAGTGTAACCTATTAACGGGACAAAGAAAGTATATCTTCATCTTAACGTTAGTCGGCTGAATTCTATACATTTATTTAATGATTAAGGGGGCGTTTAGTTCAATAACATGGAATGGAATGAATTGGAATATGAATCCATAATGGTATGGAGTTCTAAATTCATTCCCTCTTAAACTTATTTGGTTCTGTTAAAATTGTAGAAGAGAGGAATAGAGTTCGATACAAGGGGGAAGTTGGGTATGAGATTCTAGGGGTTGGAATGGAGTTAGAATTCATCGGGTATCTAACTCTATTCCAAAGGACTCCAACCAAACATTGAAATGAAGCAAATTCATTTCAAGAGAACCAATCAAACACCCCTAAAAGTGATAATTAAATTATATAGTGGAGCTCATATTGTGAGTTTGTGACGGTACCTTTAGGCTCTGTTTGGCAAAACTACCAGTAGCTGAAACCTGAAAAGGTAGCTGAAAATTGAAAAGTTAATTGAAACCTGAAAAGGTAACTGATAAGGTAACTGAAAATTAGGAGCTGATAAGGTAACTGATTATATAAAAAATGTGTTTGGCAAACTAGCGAAAAAGGTAGCTGATTTTGGTTAAATGACGTAAAAGGATATGAAAATCTATCTATATAAAATTATAAAACAGAACGTAGTTGCTCATTCATGTACGGGTTTTACTCATTCACGGACTTTTTTTCATTATTTTTCCATAGTATGCCCCTTGGCTCAAAAAAAAAAAAAAATCTCTCTAATTCTCTCCCTCACAAAATTAATCAAATCAACAGAATTAATCAAATCCGTTAAATTACACAATTATAGATGCTAATTCTTAATTTTATTAATTCCAAATTCTGAGTTTTATTAACTATATTTATCAAATTAAGGAATTATTTTACGTTAATTAAATTAGGGTTTGTTTAAACAGTCACCAGAGTTGAGTGAGGGATGGTCGCCGTCGCCGATATTGGTCAGAGACACGGCGTCCGTTGGTTGTTGTGGCGGTGTCGCTGGTGGTGATAGGGTAGGGTGTAGAGAGTAGCGTCATTTGTTTAAACCGTCGCCGACGTTGGGGTGATGGGTGGAGGCAGTCACTGATGTTTAGTGTGTGGCCCGCCGGCAGTGTTGCCGGGGTCGCTGCTTGCCGGTGGTTGCATGGTGGGCCGTGGGGCGTTAAGGGTTGTTGCCGAATGCCGACATGAACACAATTCTCTATTTGCTTCAATTCTCTACGTTCTGCTAGTCGTTAGTGTTTTTAATTTTCTTTTTTTTTGGATAAATGTTTTTTTTTTTTTGCTATTTTAGTAATTTAACTATTTTCTTTAGATGAGTTTGAGGTTTTTTTTTTTTTTGCAAAAATGATAAATATGTACTCAGTGGTGGTGAAGGTGGTGGATGGTGGGTGGCGAGTGGTGGTTGGATGGTGGTAGTTAGAGTGAGAAAATAGTAAATGAAGAAGAGAGAGGGACACTATGAAAGAAGGGTATTAAAATGAAATCACTAAAATAAAAGGGGTAATATGGTCATTTACGTCCATGAATGAGTAAAATCCGTACATAAATGAGCACCACCCAAACAGAAACCAGGACACGTCATCCTAGCCATGTGTCATTCTCTCATTAATTATTTTCCCGCCCAAAAAAATGTGTAACCCTAAAATTATTCACAGAGTAGTTTTATCTTTTACTTAGCCGTCTAACCCTTCCTGTCAAATTGCTCTCATCAACTCCATTTTTCATTCTCTTTTCATGGCAAAATTCATTTTCATGGTGAAAATCGATCTTCTGCTGCCATTTTATATTTGCTAGCCATTGAAGATTCACATAAAAACGATCAAACAATTTTTTCCCATCACCTGCCTTTCAAAAACATTCAATCTCATGATTGGCTGACGGTCTTCTCCGATCTTATGAAATATCTCAACTGGTGACATATCGTTTGCGAAGAAGACTTCTCCTTTCTTTCTGTTAGGCCCCTCTTTGAATGATATCTCGATTCCAGCGATCGGTTCCTCCTGTTCGAACGGGGGTTTGAAACCAAATTTATCCTCCTCTTGGTAATAATACTTCTCGCTTTATCCAAACATTGTTTTAAGTACAGAGTATTTTGTATGCATCCTTTCATGTACGGGTAGTTGAAGTAGATTACTATTTCCTTTTGATAGTAATAAAAATATAATTGAAATTTCACCATCGACACTCATATGCATAAATATGATACTGCGGAATCGGAAGTTTGCTTCAAGTAATCAAGAAATTTTACCGTAAAAGAATATTGAAGACAAAGGATAAGTGGCCAGATGAGTCATATTATGAGCTTTTTAGTTCGAGGCATTATAGGAATACATATCTATTCACCCAAATTTTACATCACTCCATGATTCACCCCGAACTCGCACATTCTATGGCTAAGCTTGGTCATGCTTTGACTGCTGATGAACTGAACTCACTTATGGGATTATCAAGGAAGCCGATATCCATGGCAATGGTTGTATCGGTTTTCATGGGTTTTCTATGGCTGTTACTTCTACTGCTTTTGATAATTCTTGGGCTTAACCATAAACCGGTATTTATTCTTTTGTTTTAGTGTTATCAATTCTCATTTCTCAATACTGTACGCCAGTGCAAAAGGAAAGTGTTATGGAGTAGAATGCAAAACTTAAATTTTTTTTAAACAATTGATACATTTGAAAAAACTATGCAATTTAGCATGGTCAATACCAAAATTTTGGTGATCTTCATAATGATTTTCTTAACAAAATCTTTTAACCATGGGTCATTAAATATGTATTTAGCTAACTCTTTTGGTTGTCAAGTTGCCAGTTGCCACTATCACTACAAAAGTCACATCTCTTACGGTCTGGTAAGACCGATAAAAATGGTTGTCAATAGTCCTATAGCAAAAATTGAGTCGAATGTAACTAAGTGCAATACTGGAATGTACACAAACTGACCAGCTTTCCATTTAGCTCTAATATAGTAATTCTTACTACTACTATTTAGTTCCACTAAATGTATTACAGAGTATGTTTCATTGAGTTTTAGCTGTTGATTTTTCCAATTAATCAAGATTTGGTTTTCTGCTCTCAATACTATCTTCATTTGAAAAATCATTTACCTTTTACTTGGATTGAGGATTAGGAGAAAAAGGAGGACTGACAAAGTCATTTGATTGGAGTGTCTTAGAGGGTGCGGGAATTGTTAGCAATATGGCCTAAACAAAATCCAACTTACTACAAATCTTATTTAAACCTTTTTATACACAACCTTGGTCTGTTTCACCCATTGTCGATTCATTCGTAGAGTAATCTCTCCATGTTATATGCAATTTGGCTTTAAAGTTTAAAAGTGCGTTATTTCCAATCTTTTTTTTTCCAGTGGTTAAGTTTACTTTGAAAAAAAATAGTTGGACTATAAGAAAAACAAAGTTTGACACCGATTATAAGAACAAAAAGACCTAGACAACAAAATCAAGGCACCTGAAGGGACTATTCAAAGATGGAAAGTAGTGCAAAGAAGGGATGGGGAATGGCACTATGGCGAAGGGACTATTTGTATTCTGTATGAAGATTTTAGTTTGTCGACGGGTGATTAAATGCTTATGTCGAGTATGAGTAGTAATCGAATTATCTTTATTAAATGGAAAATAATGGCCTTCTCACTTTTGTGTGCAGATTTTATAAGACGAGTTTATGCGGAGAATGTCACAAGATTATGAAACACGAGAATAGTACCCTACGTGAGCAAGATTGCTACTAAATAGATTTCTCTCGAGTCTGGATTATGGATAATATCAGGTAAATCGAGAGTGCCATTTTGCACTATTTATAACTTTGAGTCTTCAAATTTCAATCAATTTATCTCATGTGCACTTCATATTTCGTTACAACGTTTAATTTATATCCGGAAACAACAAGGATCGATATGCCTTCGGAATTGGTAAATTCGATTTTTATAAAATTATTCAATTATGTGGGAAGTTTAACCAGGTTTGGATTTTGCCTTAGTGTTATACCTTCTCCATCTCAAGAAAAGCTAATGAAATGGCAAGCATGAGTGATTTATATTGTAAAACGGTTAATACTTACTAACGGGATGATAATTTTTGAAAAACTTTTAAGGGAGGAGAGGACAGTGAAACTGCCATGGAGGGGAGAAATTATGAGACTCTAAATTCAGTAAACACAAAATGGAATTGTTATTTCCCATTTCTCATCAATATGAGTATGTGACCCAAGTGTTTTTCATCAACGTGACTTAAATATTTCTCACTTAATTTATTTATTATACAACTTTCTGTTAGAAGTTATCCATAGTTGGTGAATTAGTGAATTACTATGTACTCCTTAGTTTGGACAGAGTGATTAGTTTGGAGTTGGGCAAATTACAAACCTATTGTTCAAAATTCTAAGATAATTTATATATATAATATGTTATATACCTATACTATAGTCATGTATTAACTATTTTTTCTTTTAAAATTCTCCTAAACATACCCGTGCAACTTTGCACGGGTCCTAAACTAGTTATTTAATATTATAGAATAAAGGGATAAAAAATGGAAAATAAGTCATTTCAGGTACTTGATTTCTCAATGCTAGCATTTCATTTCAGGTACCTTAACCAAATAAGCTACTTGCCAAACACTTGCAAAAAAATCAGGTAGCTGAAATTTTGGTCAAATAAGCTACTTTGGTCAAATAAGCTACCTGAAGTGTCGTACCAAACGGAGGTATGTCCTCAATGTTGGCGGTTTCACTACCACACCTCTCCCGCCAAACATCATGCCACTAGGGTTACCACATTTGAGGTCACAATTTCAACATCTCTCCCATTTTTCTCTTCAATTTAATTACGGAGTATTCCTTTATATTTATATGCTCAATTATTAATATACATTACGTGTTTATTGTTTCCTTCAGATTATTTAGGTTTTCAAGTAGTTTGTTTTTTCGCCCTAAATTATTCCCAATTCAACTGCGAGCTATGGCTTCTGCTAAAAGAGTTAAAATCGATAATTCATCACTTGCTGCAACTACTCCAAACTCTCTCAAAAATGTATGCATTGCTGCTTCTTCATTCTTATTTATTGCCTTTTCTATTTTTATTTTTTTTATTTTTTCTGTTTTGGTTGATGAATTAATGTTAATTTTGATCAGCAGGAGAATAAATTAGCTGATATTTTAAGTATTAAGAATGAGCCCGGCAGAATTGAGTCTATGACGGTCCAACAACTTCGAAATGCATTAAGGTCGGCTCATATTTCTATTGTTTCACCGAAATAGAGTCGAAATTTCACAGCTTTTTTAATGGATTGAGCTACATTATAGTATCTCTAGTGCTTAATTGCTTGTGTGATGTCATGTACTCCTATGGAATATCTCTCAAGGCAAGAGGAGGATTCTGGTTCAACGTGTGAGCCGCGCTCTTTTGGGAGCGCCCTATGTTCATGTTCTACCAGATACCCGTTTCCTAGTCTGCTTAGAGTTTTGCTATCAATATGTTTTGATATAAACCCAATGGTTAGTAGAATGCCATACACAATTATGCTTGTCTTCTGTTAGAGATTAGCCCGGCAAATTGGGCACGTGGATTTCTCGACTAAGTTAATCGTAGCTTAAAGTAATGCAATTTTGTTCAATATGATACCTTTTCTGTGGATTTCATAAATTGGGTTCATGTCACACACAATGGAGGGGATAAAGTCGTTTACTTCATAAACAAATCAAGACTGCATTCCAAAACTAACTGACTATGAGGGGAATAACTCATTCACTTATAGATTCATCAAATCTTTACTTTTTCATGTGGCACACTACATAAGTTGTTCAAATGGCCGTGAGTTTTTAACACCCCTCGCATATAAGGCCTTTCGTATGCAAATGAGGGCTCATACGGTGAATCCTTCTACAGTTGCAAGGACACATAATGAACCAATAAGAGGAACAGTTCTCGTCTAGCTGCAAATATTTGGCGTAGTTTCATACTTTCATATCATCAATCCAGGTTCAAGTCATGAAACCTAATACCATTTTTAATTATAAAATGAGCCTGTGCTACATCCACAAGAAAGAGTGTCTCAAGTTGTCCCAAGACGAATTGGCAATGGGAGGGGTAACCTCTTATTTTATATAGTCTTAATTTCTTTTTCGTTTTCTTTTAATCAGCATCATGTGACAATCAGATGGGCTAGAGTTTTTAAACACTTCTTCCCATTCCTTTCTCTAGTCAACGTTAATTTCAGTTATAGTGTCATTATTGTTTACATGGATTTCTACTCTAGGTCAAGATCCTGCTCTACCTATGTCTTCGGTTGTATTGTGAAATAGAGAAAATATGTTAATGAGTGTTTATTTATATTCAAAACTAAAGTTCCTTCTGTTACATCTGTGATGAGTCAGAAATGCTGGAGCTTCTACCCAGGGCCGTAAACAAGAGCTTGTTTCAGCGTTGAAAACTATTTTGGATAAAGAAATTGATGGTATGACTATATTTGATGGTGAACATGGATTAAATAAGTATTGCATGGAGTTTGTTTCATATGTATTATGTCTTAAATGCCTTATTTGGGCAAGCAATACTCTTTTTGTAGATGACAAACAATCTCCTGATGAGCACGTCACAGATGAAACTGTATTGACGAAACGGCTGCCTAGCAAAAGAAATAAAAAGGCTGTTAACTCTGACATTGTGGAGGTTACTACAGATATCGAAATTGTGAAGCGAGTACAACAAAAAAGCGATGATCTTTCTGCAATCGTTTTCTCCCATCATGTTTAAGTTTGATTTTCTATAATATAGTGGAGCACTTTAGTGTTGCATGCCTTTCTCTATTTACACTTGTGTGCTTTGCATGTCTGAGTTGGCTCAGCATTGCTTCTCTTTCTTATAATATGTATACATGTTTGTATTCATTCCCAAATTCACGGGTGTCCGGGTCGTTTAACCGACTTAAGCTTTGCGGGTAAAAAGCGATCTGTTAAGAGAAAAGTAGCTCTAGAAGCTGTTAGCATTCATGACGACGTTGCTCAAGCGGTTGATAAATCTGCCTCTGAAAAAGAGCCATGGACCATATTTGCCCACAAAAAACCTCAGAAAGGATGGGTTGCTTACAATCCAAGAATAATGAGGCCACCGCCTCTAACACGTGATGCTCATTTCGTGAAGCTGATGTCTTGGAATGTAAATGGTCTGCGGGCATTATTGAAGTTAGAGAGTTTCTCTGCACTCCAGCTCGCACAAAGAGAGGATTTCGATATCTTGTGTTTGCAAGAGACGAAATTACAGGCAAGTTTAGAATTATGTTTTTGTCCATCTTTACAGCTTGATAGTTACTTCTTTTGAATAGTTTGTGGTATTTAGTGAACCTAGTGGGCCCAAGTAAATCATACTCTTGTGTGTTGAAATGATAGCAAACAACATGAAGCGGTATTTACAACCATCAATATTTTGCTCACTCTCAAATTATTATCTCTCTAGTTTCAACTGTATGTCGAAGCCCAGGAAAAACTATTTGCTTCTTTTTGGTCCTATAATGCTAACTTGTGAAATCTCTCTCTAAATTTGTAAGGGACCCTAGTGTCTCATATGAATTCTATCTGTATGCACTAGCCTGCTCCAGCTGAAACTGATCTATTTATTTATATATTTATTAATTTATTTTTAATTCAAACACTTGGGACTTAAGGAGGGTGAAAAACTTAGAGGACGAAATTTGGGTGTTGTTTCACGCTTTAATTAACAGCATAGGTTCAGCTTTCACCATATTACAGTGGCATCAAATTTGGAGTTAATATGTAAATGCAGATAGATATGTAATGATGCATGATAGGTAGCTAGAAAAAATCTCAAGACTCCAAAGTTATTGTCTTAAGTTCTTAACAAGGCAACTGGATTTGATATTTTGTTTTTTGGTTATTGTTATGCTATTAGTTTATTACTCTGTGTTGGTTTCTGAAGAACTGCTTTCTGCAGAACTATGACCATGTAACCCAACACCTGAAACAAATGTCAGGTGCACCACTCCTTACCTGAGGCACGAATGACTGATGTTTGTTGTGAACAAGTTAGTTAGACACTTGGTTAAGACATGAAACAATATTACTTCTGTTTTATTTTACTTTTCTTTGTGTCATTTGGTATCGATAAAGTTTGATCACTTAAACATTGCTATTGTGCATGTTTTGAGGTTAAGTTAGAATTCTAATTTGTAGGGGAATGACTAAGAGTTATCGTATGTTTTGTTGGATCTTTGACTAGGAGAAGGACGTTGAACGATCGAGATCTTTTGGAAGGCTTTGAAAATAGCTTTTGGACTTGCGGTGTAGTAAAAAGTGGATACTGCATGCAAAGAATTGTTTCACGGGTATGTTCCTAATGACTCTAGGAGAATATCCCATGTTGTGTACAGTGTTTTTCCTATTTTGAATAATTCCTTTTCTCATCCAACACTTTATTACGTGAGATTTTGAAAAAGCCGATATACCACGTATTGTCAATTTCAGAAGTATTCTTAGCTGATAAACTTTTTGAGACTATGACATTAGGCCCCGTTCTTTTGGATTAAATTAATTAAGTTAGGTTAGATTAAGTTAACTAAATTAATATTGATTAAACTAGTATAGATCCCGCGCAATCGCGCATGCATGCGCGGTACATAGGGCCTTTACATTTTAATGCATTATATATAGATTTTAAATTGACGCTTCATTAAATTTTCATATCATCCCTTTTATTTTAGTATGAAAAAAATAGTGGAAAAGTTATCAAGAGCTATGTTACTCAGACACGGGAGAGGTGTATCGTATCCGATACGTATCGGAGTATCGGATACGCGATTGTGAAAATTCAATAATGCGGGAATACGGTCAAACATGTATCTTGATCAATTTTACAGTACGGATACGACACCGCATCTCTAAATATTGAAGGAGATTCATTGCCACTAGGGTTTTTTTTTACATTGTTATTATATGTTTAATTATTAATATTAATATTATATGTTAATAGCGACAAGTGTATGGCAAATAGGCGTACAGCTAGCACCCACTTGGAAGTTTAAATCAGAAAGTCAAAGAAAGAGAGAGTAGAATTATAAAATATCATTGGTAAAAGACCAAAACGCCCCCTTTAAACCCTAATTATTTGGGTAACAGCCGCAATAGTTCACAAGTCACAACTTTGCAACTCTCCTTCCATGTGCCTCATCTCTTTCTCTTCGCCGGCGACTGTCCTCCATCTGAGGCGAACTCCGGCGATGTTATCAAAGTTTGGATGATTATTTATGAGCAAAGCAACAACCCAGGTAAGAGTGTTAAATATGTTCAATACTGTACCGGTGTCGTGTCCTTTTCCGGCGTGTCTGACACGTATCACGTGTCGTATTACGTATCGACACGTGATACGCCGGTGAGGTGCCGTGTGACGTGTCGGAGTATCCCTGATCAAGAGAAATGAGTGAAGTCATGAAATGTGTATATTAATGATTTTTCAAATGATTTCAATTTAAATTTTCTCCAAAAAAATTGTTTTTTTTTTCACAGAAATAATAATATAAAATATAAATTTAATTTTTGTATACGAAGTTTGTATGTGTTAAATCATTCACTTCTCTAGTACTCCCTCCATTCAACTCCAAATGGTACATTTCTTTTTTCACGTTTGCCAACGCACGTTTTGCATCGTAAATATCTTTAGCTACACTGTTTTAAAAATTATAAAAATTTGATATTTTTAATGTACTCCTAAAGACGAATATAACAAGATCCCACATGAATATATTTTATCTTATATATCGGGAGAAAATGAGAAGATTCTTCTTACTTGTGAATAGTGTACAAAAGAGAAACATACCATTTGGAGTTGAATGGAGGGAGTATATAACAACAGCACTTATAAAAGATTTAGCAAATTATAATTTTTAGATTTATATCAGTTTTGTTTTTATTTTAATTAGACGATACGCAATATCATTTAGAGTTTAGAAAATATCATAGTTATTAAAAGATTATATATTAATGAAAAAATAATAATTTATTAAAGCAAAGTTTTGTTTCCTTATTTAAGAGATTCCTTTCGGAGGGAAAAGTTTTGAGAAATTTATTCTCTTAGGGGGGCGTTTGGTTGGGGGTAATTAGGAAAGGGTAAGAGAATAGGGAGTGATGATTCCCTTTGTTATTGTTTGGTTAAGTAAATTAATGATACCCTTTACCCATCTATCCTATTAACAAACCTCCTAATAAGGGGGCGTTTGGTATGGGAAAGAGAAAAAGAATGAGATCAAGAAAGGGAAATAAGGGGTAAGGTATAGAATTACCTTGAATTAAACTTGTTGTTTGGTTATGATCTTGTAAGGGAATGGTTTATCCCCTTATTCCCTTTGTGGTTGTTTGGTTGTTAAAGAAATGAATCAATCTAATATTACGATTTTTTTTCCTAAACAATTTCTTTCATTCGTTTTTTTTGTTACGACTTCATAACTATTTTTTCCAGTCCATTTTTTTTTCTACCCTTTTTTTGTGATTTTTTTTTTGTTACTTTTTTTTTCTTTTATCTTATTCAATATTTTTTTTTGCTATGCAACCTTTTTCAAGTAAACATATTTTTTTTAATACAACTTTTTTTCGAGATAACTTTATTTAGTAACGCAAAATATTACTTCTTGTCCAAAACACGAAACATTGTTCCACATGACAACCATTAAAAAGTTCAAAAGCAAAAAAAGATTATAAGTTCAACCTACTAGTTTTTCATAGACTCGAACATCGACATCATTTTAAGCCAAAAGACTTTTGACATATACGCATTTCAATTCATCAGGACACTTTGAAGAAAATCATGAGCTTATTTGGTTGGGCCGTCAAGATCGGAGCTACTTCTAAAGTTTCTTGCGGAGTAATACCTTCCAAAGCAAGTAGTACATCTAGCACTTTTTCACCCTTCTCGCTTATTTCTTGCTCACATCCATCAGCACGTTGCTCACGTTCATCAGCTCGGGACATCACATTAGCCATGGTAAAAAGATGAACATTCATGTCTTTCATAAAACCTTGTAAAGAAGCCAACTCCGAATTGCTAGAATTATTAGGTTATTCTAAACTGATACCACTACCCCCCAAGGTTTAGAATTTCATTCCCTTCCTTACCCATCTTTTTTTCTCTTTCACTCATAACAACGTAACTTTCAGGAAAAAAAACCCAACGCTCCTGTCAATAATTCTAGCAAGTCTAGCAAGTCTGAGTTAGCTTCTTTGCAAGGTTTTATGAAAGACATGAATGTTCATCTTTCTACCATGGCTAATGTGATGTCCCGAGCTGATGAACCTGAGCAACGTGCTGATGAACGTGAGCAAGAAATAAGCGAAAAGGGTGAAAAAGTGCTAGATGTACTACTTGCTTTGGAAGGTATTACTCCGCAAGAAACTTTGGAAGTAGCTTCGATCTTGACGGCCTAACCAAATAAGCTCATGATTTTTTTCAAAGTGTCCTGATGAATCGAAATGCGTATATGTCAAAAGTCTTTTGGCTTAAAATGATGTCGATGTTCGAGTCTATGAAAAACTAGTAGGTTGAACTTATGATCTTTTTTTGCTTTTGAACTTTTTTATGGTTGTCATGTGGAACAATGTTTCGTGTTTTGGACAAGAAGTAATATTTTGTGTTGCTGAATAAAGCTATCTCGAAAAAAAATTGTATTAAAAAAAATATGTTTACTTGAAAAAGGTTGCATAACAAAATAAATATTGAATAAGATAAAAGAAAAAAAAGTAACAAAAAAAAGGGTAGAAAAAAAATGGACTGGAAATAATAGTTGGGAAGTCGTAACAAAAAAAACGTATGAAAAATATTGTTTAGAAAAAAAAATCGTAATATTAGAATGATTCATTTCTTAAACAACCACAAAGGGAATAAGGGGATAAACCATTCCCTTACAAGATCATAACCAAACAACAAGTTTAATTCAAGGTAATTCTATACCTTACCCCTTATTTCCCTTTCTTGATCTCATTCTCTTTCCCTTTCCCATACCAAACGCCCCTTAGTATATAAGGGGATTAAGTTAAGTTTAATTAAGGTGTTATTTGGCCTAGCTTTAGAAGTGCTTTTGTAAATGAAAAAGTAGAAGTTAGGCCAAATACTATTTTTTAGGGAGTGTAAAACTACTTTTGAAAGGCCATAAACTACCCATTAGGCCAGTAGAAGTAACAAATTGGTGCTTCTACTTCTAATTTTTCTTTGTATTCGTAAGATTTTAGCACATGCAAAAAATAATATTTGGGTATCTATACAAAATATTTCCAAATTTCGTCAATATAAATATCATTCAAATGATAATATTTGGGGTACATTTGATTTTTAAAAGAAAAACCAAAAATTGCTCACTAATTGGCCAAACATATCAAACAATGAAAACAATTTTTTTAAAAATTTGGCCAGACCCCGATAAATTTTCTAAGTAGTAGTTTATGAAGAAATCCTTTTAAAAAAAATTTGGCCAAACAAAAAATTGCTCACTTTTTTATAAAAGCAAGGCCAAACACCCCCTAAACTAAGTTAAGTTAAGTAATTTAAGGTTATTTAAGTCAATTAAGTTAATTAAGTTAATTAAGTTTTAAGTTAAGTCAAATTTAATTATGTTGACTTAAGTTAATCATGTTTGATTAAGTTCATTTCACGTCAGGTCTATTAAGCTCTCGGTAGTCGATTCGGTTCAGACGGGTTCAGTCCAAATGAACACGGCTGTAGTTGTTATCCTTCCATATATGTCCATTGCATGCTACGTTTGGAATGTTGTTCTTCTTTTACCGTCTCCTCTTCTTTTATTTACGTATGGCATGTGATGTTCTGTCTTGAGAAGTTGGTTTTACATAATGTTTTGGTTTTTGTATTCTGATTGTCCTACTCATGTTCTTGGATTGTGTATTGTTAATGTGCACTTTATTTTCACATGCTTTAATTGTGTGAAAAGAAATAGGAAAGAGAAAAATTTATGCATGCTTAAGTTGTGACCAATGCTGGGTAATTGTGTCTCTGCTGATTTTATTTGTTTGTCTCTCAGATAAAACCACTTTCCGTAAGATATGGCCTTGGCATACCCAACCACGATGCCGAGGGGCGTGTGGTGACTGCAGAGTTTGACTCTTTTTATTTACTGTGTGTATATGTTCCTAATTCTGGGGATGGACTAAGGAGACTGGTAATTGATTGCTTCTAATCTTCACTACCCTGGTATTCTTTAGATTAAGGAGTTTGTCATCAAAATATATATTCATTCAGAACTTCTGAGAAGTGCTCTTTTGTTTTAGTCGTACAGAACTACAGAATGGGACCCATCTCTCAGCCATTACATTAAGGTAAGAATTTATCCTTTATTAAACTTTAAATTTCGCTGCTGGTTGGTAAATGTTTGTTGTACTCCTGACACTTTTTAAATGCTAGCGCATCACGTTTTACCACTGATTGGTTTTCTGTGTGTTGATAATATATTCTTCAGGGTCTAGCCGGTCTACGGATGAATTATACGCATGAATTTCATGATTATAAATTGATAATATTATATTAGAGGCTAATGGCTAAGAAATTTATGTAGCTCTTTTGCTTTTGGGATTAAAGCTATTACGATGTTGTATCATGCTTTTATAAGTTGTTTCGTTATCTCAACATTATCTAAATAGTATTTCCTTTAAAATTTCCATATTCACTTGATCAAACATGTGTATTTTTTGGCATAAGCTTTTTATAAGTTTGCTGCACATTCTACTTCTGTTTACTTCAAGGTATCACATCAGCTGTATTAATTTCTGCAACTTCCATCTTTTCATATCTCAATAATTGATTAGTCATGCAGACTATAAGGCTCTACATGGGCAATTGGAAACCCTAAGGTGGAGTTTAAGGTGTTTAAGCATGGTGATATACCCACTGATCACTGTATTGTTCTGGACCTCTCACATATGGTGTCCGTTTTTTTTCCTTTTAATATGGAATAGTTACCCACCTGTTTTAGATGAGTGGATGCTCATTTTTTGTGTAGTAGTATTCATCATTTTCTTGTTGCTTAGTAGTTTCATTACCTTCATATGTTACTTTCTTATCTGCCCCTTACGGATCACTGGCTGGTATCACGTGGAGTAGTAGGACCTCAGGGGCCATTTAGTATTGCAATGGTATTTTGTTGGAAGGGAAAGTAGGTGGATTGGAGAGCTGGTTTTTGCTTATAGGCCTCTCTCCAAAGATGTTTTCATAGTTACAGCTTTATGTTGCTCTATCAGTTTGCATTAGATCCTCATTTCATTTTGGGACTTTGGCTTTGTTCTTTTCATGCTTTAGATTTGCTTGTCTGCTCTGACACTGTATATATGTGGTGGAGATGTTAGATCTAAATTATCTACAGGGTGTCTACCAAAGTTATTGATTGGCGTTCGTATTATGCAGGAACTAGAAAAGTCAAAACTGTAATATTATTGGTGGTGATACGAATTGTGCACATCAAGAGATCGACATTTACAACCCTGCGGTAAGTTTGTAGCAAAATTTGGTACAATCCACTTGTTTAATATGAGTAGCTAATACCTATTTGTTATGGTCCGGATTTTGTGCGGATCATCACACTATGCCAGTTGGTTTTAAATTGTTTATCTTTAGAAGTTTTGGCTTATTTTCATTTGTGATTATTTTAACAGTTTGCCATTAAACATAATACTATGAAACAGGATAAATGGTCCTCTTTTTTCGTGAAGTAGTGGAAAACCATCTAGGCTTTGTGAAGAGTCAATAAAAAATATTTTCCTTACAATTTCAGTGAAAAGGTTGTCTAGATTCAACCATTCCATATCACCTTGGAGCGAAAGCCTTTGTTGAGGCAACAGGGTAAATATGATGAATCATGGTGGTAAACGGCAAAAATATGTGGATTAAATAGAGTTGAAACTTATAAAATTATTTTGGATTATACTAAGACAAGTCAAATGCTCCAACTTACATCATTTAGCTTTTTATCCTTCAACATTAGTCATCCTGGTACTATATTGCTTTAATTCAATTCTATAGTTATAACACTGAAAGGAAGTCGCTTGGCTAAAAACACGACAGCATTACCTTTTTGTACATGTCCCCTTTCTCCATCTTGTTGAGAGTAGCACCTCTTCCACAATTTAAATAGTTGATTATTTGGTTTTAAATACTTAGGGAAACAAAAGAAGTGCTGGATTCACAATTGAGGAAAGGGAATCATTTGAGAACAACTTTCTATCAAAAGGATTTGTGGATACGTTTAGAAAGCAGCATCCAGATGTTGTTGGCTATACTTACTGGGGCTACCGACATGGTGGACGTAAAACTAATAGAGGTATTGATCTTATTTGCTCAATGGATAATCAGTGCATCTATGGATTGAACTATTGAAGTGGTCATATTGGTCTATGCGGTCATTTACTTGGAAGTGTGTAGGGCCTCGATGCTTTGTAGCGTGCAGCGGCCTCTTAACTATGTTCTGCGTTTTTGAAATTTAAGCAGAGTTGTAGTTTATCATATGTTCCTTTTCTGTGTCTGCATTCAATTTTGTGAAGAAGGAAAACAAAATAAGAAGAGAGACTACTAACATGGTGGAAGCAATTAGTCTTTTGAGAGACTGTTACATTAATATAATGCGACTCCAGCCCATAAAAATAGGAAGCCTACCCATATACCCATTAACCAAAAAATAAAATCAAGGATAATCTTAGGAGTCTTCTCACAAGACCTGTAAAAAGTTGACTTATTATATTGTAATGATGAAATAATAAAATTTAATGTGATGCAATGTTTTTCTTAACGTACATTACTAGGGTTCTAGTTTTTGCATATGCCAATTACATGTTCTTGCTAGCTTCAAACCTCGTTCTTGTATTTTTATTTGCTCATCCATATTTGAATCACAGGATGGAGACTTGACTATTTCCTAGTTTCGGAATCACTTGCGGACAGAGTTCACGACTCTTACATCCTCCCTGATGTCCTTGGTAGTGATCATTGTCCCATCGGCCTTGTACTAAAGCAGTAGCCTACAGACACGTTCTGATCATCTGGATTCGCGCGTTCTCTCCAAAGATGCCGGTTTTGTTTGCTTTTGTAGTATTTAAGACATTTTCTTCAACAACCTCACTTTGGGACATTTGGTGTGGAGGGAGCCGCATGCCTAATTTTGATGCTGATGTGTTTCGAACCACGTCATGTCACCCTTAATGACTTTTCTAGTTAAGTTGGTTGACCTGTGCCATTTTGGGACATTGTAGAGGTGGCAAGATGGTACAAAGAAATGTCTTAAAAGAGGCAAGACAATCATCTATATGCGTTGCCTAGTTCAAATTTGCGCAAAGCAGATTTTTCTACTTGTTTTGATGTATAGAATATCATTAACACTAGTGTAATTTATCTTGAAATTGCCTTTTGTCTGTCCTTTATCTCGGCGCACCGTGTTAAATTCATTCGGGCTCTTATAGTCTTATCGATAGAAAGGGTGTGACTTTTTGTTTGGTCCAAAGTCCAAACCAAAAAATTGGAGACTGTGTTGGTTAAAACTGGAAAGCGGTAGTAGTTAAAGAAAAGTAGTCGCAAATGGTGGGTAAGCAGATAGTCCATGTCCCCATATCCAACGTGCATTTGTTTTGATTCCTAGAGGCATACAAAGTTGAACTAAAATACAAATTATGTTCATGTTAATTCCTACAGTGTATATATCTAAAACCCTCTAAATGTGTGAACTTGGGTAAATGTTGAACAGTAGAGCAGTGTTCCACCCTTTCCTCACGTGATGAACAGCCTTTCACGCTTTACCTCCCTCTTTCTTCTTTGTTTTTTGCATCTGTTTACTCCTCTTTCTTCTTTGTTTTTTTCACTGCTCTTTGCTCTTCCATTTCTTTTCTTTCTTCCTTCCCTGCTTCTTCCTTCAATATCTCCTCATAACTTGATGGCTTAATTTAATTTTTATTCTGCTATCTATGATCCATTCCCTTTCATTCTCCATCATGTGTTTAAAATTTGATTGTTGATGCTCCATTATATCCATCAAGACGAGTCTCTTCTGAGTTGCCGGCCATTCGGATTATTCACTACTCGGAGATGATTTCTGGGGTCTTTCTATGTAAGCACATTGCATCGCTTTATTTGAGTTGATTTTTGGGTTTTTGGGGTTGACGGATCCCAATTTAAGGGTTTTAGAGTTGATTTTTGGGTTTTTGGGGTTGACGGATCCCAATTTTAGGGTTTTATAGGTGATTTATTCAGTTTTATAGTTGATTTTTGGGTTTTTGGGATTGACTGATACCATCTCTTAGCTTATTGTTAGTGTATAACAACCATTGATTGCTTTAATTGAACTCATGCTCCGGTTTTGATTTCCTATTTTAGTGCGTTGTTCATTTGGTGCGTTTTGAAACGACGGATTTAACTTATACGGAGTAAAGTTATAAGTAGATGATATCATTCTGAAATTTGTTTTGTTGATCTGATTGAATTTATGTTTTTATACCATGAAATTAATCACAAGGAACTGTAACTGTTGTAGGGTTTAAGCACTGTGTGATTCTAATCTGATGTCTTCTTCATCGAGCAAGAGAAGAGAGTTAGATGTTATGAAATTATAAGTAGATTTTTTTTTTAATGTTCTATTCATGGCTGCCTATATCTTGTGTATATTTCTCACATGATTCCATTTGGGTTGCCATTAATTAAAAAAAAAAATTCTTTTTTGTTTTCATTTGGAATGGGGGTGAAAGATTCAATCTTTTTCAGCTTCGGAATGTAGTCGAATAAAGGAAATAGTTCAGTAAACTCTGTATGATTCCGAAATTACAAAATTGGAGAGTGTTGTCGCAAATTATGATTGCAGTTTTCATCATGGGTCATCCCGGAAAAGCCTATCTATGTTTTTAACATAGGGTTAAAGGTTGAGTGCATACCGTCTTCCCCACCTGTGGCCAAGCGCCATTCACTCATGGAGTCACTTGGGTAATGATGTTGTTCGGAAAGAGATTCTTTTTCATTGCAGGGTGTGAAACGTATTCGTTAACTAATGAACTATTGCTTCTGCTTTCTCTTTTGGTGTTTTCATTTGAATCTAACCATTTCGTTCACGGGTTTGAAGTGTTAATGTTAGCATCTTAGTTACTGAATTTTTCCTGTCAAATTGTTGTTTATTTCATAGAGGCACAATTTAGCAAGTTTCCTTTCAAAAGTTGTGCCTTTTGATGTGATGGAAAATGATTGCTCTGATGATAACACTACTTTAATGCATGGTTCATGAAGGATGATGAGCAATTTCGCTGTGGAGCTTAAAGATGATAGAATTGATGAATTCACTGTGGTTTTTCATGGACCAAAGGAGAGTAAGTGAATGCTCTCTTCTCTTTTTTGTTTGTCGCCCCACATTCCTTTGTCAAACTTTTTTTTTATCTCGGCCAATCAACATGACACATCATTTGTCCATATCCAAAGATGGGGAAACCAGATGACAACTTTGTTCAGTTAAGACTTACCCGTTGTTTGGATGAAGGGAAAAGGATGGGGACAATTTCTATGTTCGGTTAGCAAGTCAAGTAGTTGAGATATGGATCAGAGGGATCAATTTCCCTGCCTCCAAGCGATATCAAAATCCCTCTTGACCTAGAAAAATTTGGAAGGAATACATCCTTGTTTCATCCCCTCCACCATCCCTTGTTTCCTCCATTCTCCTCCGCCTTATATCCAAATTCCAAACAAGGCTCTTGGAGAACAATTGAATGGTAACGGTCTTTTGTATTTGGAAATTATTACATTTGTCGATTTTGTGGTGGCAGGCCTTTACGAGGGTGGAGTCTGGAAACTACATGTTCGGCTTTCAGATGCATATCCTTTCAAACCTCCTTAAATTACATTCATGAACAGAATTTTCCACCCAAATATTGATGAGCAGTGAGTCTCCGATACATCTTATGAGCTAATTTTAAATTGCTACTTAGAAAGCACTCGGAGGCGACCATTGTGCATTCTCTTAAACTTCAGCTCAGGTTCCATATGCTCATGGTTATGGTTCCTTTGGTGTATTTATTTTACTTTGCTGCTTTTACGATTTTCATTACATGTTTTAGTGCTACCTCCCTCTTTCTTATTTGTTTCTTGCATTTGTTTTACTTCGAGGTGGGAGGTTCGTTCTCTGCATTTTGGGTTTAGTTGTTGGTGTTCGAATAAAACCACCTTAAATTGAAAAAAAACAAGTTAATCATACCTGAGGAACCAAAAAAAAATTGATGGTTCTGGAGGCTTAATTGATTAAAATTGGGTAAATAGACATTCTTCAGGAAAGTGACTGTCATATCATTAGCAGAATAAACACGGCTTGGCATACCTGTAGCACTACTTTGTTTATGGTTTATTTTAGTGCTGTGAAATTAGAGTTTTGACTAAGGTTATATTATGTCCATCACTACAGCATGACTGATCCTACAACAATGGCGTCGTTCTAGCGACATATGATGGTGAAGTTTGATTTTAATGAGTAAATTTACTGTGTTCAATGGTTCAAAATAGGCGGTGTTCCATTTATTTTGAGGCTAAGTGGTCTTTCCTAAGTTTGTGCTAATCTTTGGAGCAGGGAGATGCGGCTGGGGGGTAGTTCACATAATTAGGGTAATGACCCTTTCTCAATTTACTATCTTCTTGATTCTTAAATCATCTTTCATGCTGTTTTATTGCCTTTTTTTACATTATTATAACAAAACTGAAGGCTCGATTCAGTTTGAACTTCACTGTGCTACACCGTTTTACAATTTTTGTTGTTCCATTTATTGACGCTAAGTGGTCTTTGCTAGGGTTGTGCTAATATTTGGAGGAGGGAAGTGCAGCTGGGAGATGGTTCACATAATTAGGGTAATGACCCTTTCTCAATTAACTATTTTCTTGCTCTTTGCCATTCATTTGATTGTTTAGCTCATTGGCGGTTGTTTGATTTACATATTAGTTTATGTGAACGACGATGCGGTGTGGCGGCTCAAATGACGACGGTTAGTAAACTTGCCTTTTTAATTAGTGCGTAATAAACGGATTCAAGAAAGGCATAGCAAATTAATTAACCAAATGCTATTCAAGAAAGGCATAACAAACTAACAACCAGCTACTAATGAGTCTTAACAAACGGTTCCTAACCAACGTAATACGTTGTTCTAACTGTACGTGTTGATTCTTGGTATCATGAGAAAGGTATGCATTTGAAACTCACGGCCAAATATGAAAAGAAAATAGACGGGTTGGGCCAGCCAGCGCAAGACGAATGAATGCTATCAAACTTGGATGTCTTAAAAAAGTGGTCTATATTTAGACGGGTTTAGCGTAAAATGAGGTAACTTTACACAGTTAAATTGTTTTTACCTAAAATTTAGAGGCGGTGACTTAAAAGAGTGGACTATATATTTCATCCTGAAGATGATGTCAGAATTGATGACGTTAGATCTTATAAGATAGATACTCCATAATTGTTTTGCCTACTCTTAAGTGAATTAAGATAAAACCAAATCGCTTTGCTGAACTGAAATAAGATAAACCAAAATGAATTAAGATAGACAGAATGAATTGCATTAAACAACAAATAAACAAAATATGTATTCTTATTCTAATCAACATAAACATTCTTGTCTGTAGATTTCAGAAGCTGAATTGTTCTAAGCTAAGAAGTGAATCACTTTGGAGGTGCTTGATTGTTGACTCTAAACCTCACATCTGAATATGATCCAAAGCTTGTTATCACAAACTAATCAGTTCATTTATTGTCCAGTATTTGGTTAGGGCAACATGAATTCGAGCTCCAAGGAATAGATGGTTAAAAGATTGCAACGTCACTTTGCTTCACAGGTGTGCCACCTCTTTCCATTTCCCATATTTTTGAACTGACTCACAAAACGACCTGAAGTTCATCTAATTATGAAGTAACTTGATCGAAAATGAACACTCTGACTCTAATACATGTCTTAGGTTTATACAAATTGCGTCTTTGTATCAAGTTTCTATGTCAAAGATGCAAGCATGCTGGTTATAAGTTTGTCAAGGCTGAGTTGGTGTTTGGTATTGTTAACGGTAAAACCATGCAATACCAGCCACCGTATGGATATTTACAAGACACGCTTTAGCGTGAAAAAAACTCAATTACTGCTATTTAATTTGTATAGTGATATTTAAATTGTATAGATGTTTCTTGACATGAATACAGAAATATTGTGAGGCAAAGGGTCAAGACGATGATCTTGCGAATCTTAAACCACAGGTCCACAATATAAGGGCAGTAAGTCGGATAATTAAGTGAATACTATTATTGAAGCATATAACCATATAAGTCTTTAGAGGATAAAGTTCTTATCTTATAGAGCAGGTCATAGAAGGTGTCTAGGGAATTCATCCTATATGATTTTGGTCAATGATGTCCTTCTTTGCTGCCGTGAGTAACAGTTTCTAAACCGAATTGTTGTTTTCATGATATTGTACCTTGATAAGTGGTGATGGTTTGTTAGTTTTAATGATTTATGATATAATAGTGGTCCGGTAGTGATAAAATATGGCCGCTTTTACTCGCAATCCTTGCTATATAGCAGAAAGAAAAGAGATACTGATTGCTTATCTGCTGTAACATGCATGATTAAGGTCATTACTTGAGCGCCACTGCACAAATGTGGTCTAGCACTCACAATGAGACACTCAGGGCAAAGAGCCAAAGATGACCATATTAGTATCTGCTCTAAAGCAGTGTCACGATGCAATGGTAACGGGATACCTTTCGGCGTTTCTGCATAAGCTATTTGATAGATTTGAAGCTGTGCAACCTGTGTGGGCACCCGATTACACTATCCACAAGCTATACATTGTTCTGGATTTTTGAAATTTGCAAATTATTTGGCTTCACCATTTCTTAAGTTAGCGGTTACTTTGCGTTTGCGGGTGCCTTCGAGGCACTGTAATAATGCTGTTTTTCTTCCCATTTTATGGAGGTCTAACTGTTTGTCTCAATTGATAGATAATGGCAGGACTTTTAGGCCAGTATAACCGTGCTGGAAGCGCTGAACCTCTAAAGATGGTGACACTGATGGCTGATTACTTTTACAAGCGTGTACAGAATGTGGTTATGACTTATGAGGTACACCCTCGAACAACATTGGTTGTCTTTAAATGAAGAAACCGGTGGGATGAATGATCTCCTATATCACTTGTTTCGTATCTGCTCAGTCAATTGCCTAACTAAATATCTTTAAATGCGAAACATGAAACATTCAGGGCCAAATATCTTTAAGTTGCTGTATTGAACTGCTACTGTTGATTGTATACAAAATTATCAAAAGCACCTGCTGATGGCTCATCTCTTCGACAAACCATGTTTTTGAGGATTACTTGCATTGAAGGTACTCAACATCCTTCCTACACAACTTTTCTTCGGTATTTTGTATAAGATTGAGAAAAACTGTTGTTGGGCCTCACATTTCGATGGTAAAAGCTTTCATGCAAACACACCTTCCGATGGTCAATGGTGCTCAAATGCGATATGGCGTAACCGGGAATGAGCTGTATAAGGTCAATGGTATATTGTTGTTGGCACATCTTGCCCTGTGTTAAGAGTATAATGATCTGCTTCCAACAAGGGGGAGTAAGATATGTTCATTTACTTGGCCGAGTTCTTTAATTAATTGAGCAGGAAATTGGGACATTTTTCTTGGATGCTGTAAACTCAACACTCAGCTTCGCAACCGGTGGGAGTTCAGTGTCTGAATTCTGGTACTCCCTCGATAACTAAAAATAGTTACTACTACCCAAATGTTTTGCACTTATATCGTGTAGTCAGGTCATTTTAGTGTATTATTTAACCAATAAGGGTTGGTCAGATCAGGTCCGCCATTTGTCGGCGAGTTTTAGAATGGCCAGGTCGGAATCAATAATATTAAGAATCAATGTGGTTCCTCAACAGGGCTGATCCGAAGAGGTTAGGTGACAGGCTACACACTGAGAATGAAGAAATCGACTGGTGGCTATGGCATCTAAGGGGAGCACAGAAATCGACTTTAGATTGGATTACCTCAACTCCAGCCGTCTACAATGTCTCATTACGTGGCCTTAGCCTTAGTAAATGCTGTATCTGGTGTCACCCATGATGGCATGTCTTCCGTTATTAGGAGGCATATGGAGCTTGAGAAACTTGATATAACTGAGTTTCTGTTTAGTTTGCAGCGAAGTCATTATTCTAGCAAAGTTTGACATTTTTCAGTTTTTTATGTATATGATGACGAGTATCTGTAAAATTTTTGTTTAGTTCGAAATTACAATCAGAAGTCACATACTCGCAGCCAATGAGAGGTCTATATCCCTCAATGCACATCTCACCATAGAGTCCTCTTAAATGGCTTAGTTATCTTTCTGAATTATATGCAAGCTTGATATTTGAAAAGAAACGGAGATGGGCCTTGGGACTCCGAATTATCATTTTTTACCTTAGAGTTTGTACCCAAGGCAATTGTTACATAAGCAAATATTATCAAAAAAATCATTTTGAGTTATATGCAAGCTTAATATTTTCAATCTAGACGGAGATTGTCCTTGGAACTCCGCCCGCGTTGCGCGCGGAGGAACAACTAGTCTATGAAAGTGGATGCTATTTCTGAATGGAGGAATAGATGTTATATTATTTCATTTCCACATGTATAGATATATTATTTGGTAGGATGTATTATTTTTCAATATTATGTTATTACCTATGAAAATGAAATAAATGAACGAAGTATTCGTTTTAATACTCAAATACTAACACATGACAATGACATGGTGATAATAGGACAATTTTTTTTTTGCATTTTTTTAGACAAGTTTTATAGTGGGGCTTAAAAATGTCATTACTTTTAAGTATATTTGACCCGTCTTTCCCTATAGACAGATATCCGTCTTTAGTGAGACTAATTACTTATTATTAAGGTTTAAGAGGGATACTTGGGTCTTAAATACTCCTCCCATTCAGACCAAAGATAATATGAATTCACTTTTTGTGAGGAGAAAAGTACTCCCTCTATTCAACAATTATCACCTCATTTCTCCATTATATGTGAGAGGTATTATATTGAAATGAGGTGATAATTGTTGAATGGAGGGAGTAAGTATTTGGGTGAGAGGGAGTAAGAATTTAGATTAGCCAAATTGTAGATATGATGATTCACAATTCTGTGATTGGTCCGGAAGATGTGGCTGGCCTCAACACCGTCGGATCTCAACATTATTATTATTACAAACCAAAAGTGGTCTAGTGTTCTCATTTTTTATTTTTTTTTTTAAAAAAAAACACCAGTAGTAAGTTATACGTCAGGTGACGTTGATTGATAGCCGCAATGACATCCCGCCGTCGTACGCCGGCGAAACCAACCTCCTCGCCGGAGAAACCACAACCGGTGGAATCCTCATCGACGGCGCCATCAAAGTGGCCTAAAATCCTGTGTCTATCCTCCATACTCCTCCTCCCGTACGCCTACCTCTTACTATTCCACTTCAACATCGACGCCCAACTAAAGCGATCCATCCTCATCAACGCCGCCCTCAGTGTCGCCGGATTTTTGGTAACAGTAAAGTTGATACCGGTGGCTTCTCGTTACGTCATTCGTCGTAATTTGTTCGGTTTTGATATTAATAAAAGAGGAACTGCACAAGGTCTCATCAAAGTGTCAGTCACTCTTTCCCTCTTTTTCATTTTCGACCTCATCAATGCACTCTGAATTGCAATTAATCTTAATTCCTCCAAATTCTGGGAATGTTGCGCATTATTTAGTTGATTTTGTAGCTTTGTGGATTCTTGACATTCAGCATGATATTTTTCGATTGGAATTGTTTGATTAACATCAAACTGTCTAATTTTTATATCTCTTTTAAATGTCGGTCCAGTTTAATGAACAACTTTTGAATTTTGACTGTATTTGTTGAGTGCAATTGTACTGAGTTTCATAATGTTTCATCTTGGCTATTGAAACTAAGAAATTTGATGCTTTAATTTTGATTGGATTAGTTAGTTATACCTATAATGCTTTAAAATTTGATTCGCATTTGGGAACTGTGTAAATCTTTCGAGTGCCTGTTCGTTTACACGGCGAATCCAAACGGAACATTATGAAACTCAGTACAGTTGATACGAGTGTCTACTTCTTCCAAACGGAACAAGTCACTTACCTAGTCCCCGGGAAACTTCAACTACTTTATGTCAATACGCAAACAGCTTCAGCCAAATTCTTGGGCATTCCTTGTCTTGGTTCAGTAATTTTGGATATTTTCTGTTGGAGCATTTAACTTACATCAATATATTGATTTTAGACCGTCCCTTCTTCAATTAAAGATCTTAAGATTTCAAGTTTACTGATTTCAGATAGTTATACCCATCATTTGCCTTGATTTCGGTTTGTTTATAAGAAAATGCAATACTTTCCGAACAATTGTTGACACCTATTGCACTTTCCGTCTCTTTTCTCCCCTTCTGCTTCTGAAATTTCATTGGAACATGATAATCTGCGAGGGATGTAGAGAGTTAAACCACGTTGTGACTAAATTCGTCAAGTTTTTGAAGATTCAACCTCTGAAAACTACATTTCCTCATCGTAGACTGTCTCACCTAGTTTATGGGATTCATTTTTAGCTTCAGATGGTTATATTTCCCTTTTTTCTGGTGGATAATACGAAAAGATTTGTGAAATTGATGGGTCGGACTTTTCATGGAATTTCAAAAATGGGCCTTATTGACTCGGATAGAGGGAGTAAGTTGTTTATGTTGGTTTTTGGAATTTTTGTTTTACTAGAAATTTTTTGGTTAAGATTATGCTGTATTATATTGCTAGACCTCATTTTAGCCTAGTGTAGCATTATCTTACACTGGATAAGAAATGTTTTACAATGCCTCATTTTGATTTGCAGACCGGAGTCACTGGGTATAGTTATTGGGATTGTCTTCTTATTAGTGGCCATATTGTTTCAACACTTTAACTTCACGGCTGACTCTGTTGTAAGTTCAAATTTCTGAATCTGTTGTTTTCGTTTACCCTTCGTATTTCTAGTTTTGTGTGACTTGCCAATATTTTATATTTTTCCAATTCATTGAGAACAAAATAATATAGTACGTTGTTACACGTGAATAGGTTTAGGAGGAAAAGCTTTTAATTTAGTTATGTTAAATGACTAATATTATAGATCACTAATTGGTATTCCATTGCATTACTTATATGACAGGCTGTTATGCACCCATTTTGATATTGATATGAGTATTTGAATAGTAGTTGAGGTGACTTTTGATATTCTTTCTCAATCATACCTTAAAGCTGAAATGTTGCACTGATTTTCTTTGTCGAGGATCTTATATTTATAAACAATAACCCTTCTGCCCCTAGCAAGTGCAATGAGTTGGTACTTAGCAGAGAGTTGCTATGAGAGTCAGGGTGATTTGATGACTTTAAACTCTTTCTAAGTTTTATAATCATGAACTTTCAGCAGTTAAAGGCAACAACTATCCCGCAAATAGGGGGAAAGGAGGGATAGGATGCACGCAGCTTTACCCCTTGTTTGCAATTCAAAATCTTGATAGAATATCTTGTTACAGTCGACGTCAAGCTGAAGGTGCCTGTGAAAAAAAAAATCTAAGATAGTGTTCCTGTACAATTTCTATATTTTATTTGTGTGAATTATACTCTGATCTGCTCAACTGCTTATCAACCACCCCCATTAGAGAGGGAGTAAATAAGGAAAGTATGGAGAAAGACTTGCTTCAGAAAGAAATTTGACTCATAAGGTGACAAAGAATTACAATGGGAGTGGCTGGATTAGGACTGAGATAGAGAAAGCAATGGTCCACTTATATTTTTTGGGGAAGCATGAAACTCAAGTTAGTTACAACGTGATGTGTTCTGTTTGTTTACATATTTTTGCTTATTATCATTGGCAAGTCAGCCAGGCAGATTTATGAAGACAAGTTCTGTAACTATGGCGATAAATTGTGCAGTGGCTAGTTGAGTATAATGCTGCTTTGGCTTCCATATGTTTCATGATCTTGCTCGGATTTGTCGATGATGTTCTAGATGTGCCATGGAGGGTGTGAGTGCCATACTCCAAATCGTCTTTCTCATGTACCTTGAACATAAATTTATATTCTGTTCTCTTTCTGATTAAGTTTGATACTCTGACTCTGTACCAATATGCTGACGCAGAAAGCTTGTGTTGCCTTCATTTGCTGCTCTTCCTTTGTTGATGGCTTATGCCGGCCACACAACAATTGTAATCCCGAAGCCTCTTGTTTCATATGTCGGCTTGGAGGTTTTGGATCTAGGTAAATGTTCAGGGCGTGCTTTCTTGTTATATACTAATTGTGTTTGTGTTGCCTGACGCACAACTACAACCATATGGCAACTTTTGAGCTTCATAAGTCCAAGGGAGAGTATGTTTACTCATTAGTTCGTGAAATGTTTTGTTTTTGGTTCTTCTGGCAGTTGCCATTATTAACATAAAATTCAACTACTGTACCACTAACTACAGTGGTACAGTAGTTGAACTTACTTCAGATAGTGGTGCGGTAGTTGAATTTACTTCAGATAGTGACATCCTTCTAATATTCAGACAACCGCCTTCATCTTGATGATTAAACAGGATGGATATACAGACTATATATGGGACTTCTGGCAGTATTTTGCACCAATTCTATCAATATCCATGCGGGCATAAATGGTCTTGAAGTTGGGCAAACAGTTGTGATTGCAGCTGCAGTAAGCCTTCAGGAATTTCCCTTTTTTCTTGACCTCACTTGTTCTACATGTACAATAATTAAGTTTGTATACAATCTGATCATTTTAAATTCACAGATTTTAATACATAATATTATGCAAATTGGAGCATCCAAAGACAATCCTGAGTATCAACAAGCTCACGCGTTCTCAATTTATTTAGTGCAACCTTTTTTGGCTACTTCACTGGCTTTACTCTCTTTCAACTGGTACTGATGCTGTCAACACTTTATTGAAAGTTATCTTTTTCACATTTTTTTATCTTTGTAAAGTGTAAATTTTTTTTGCTATTTATCTTAGGTATCCTTCTTCCGTGTTTGTTGGGGACACCTACACATATTTTGCAGGAATGACAATGGCTGTAGTTGGAATTTTAGGCCATTTCAGGTGAATTTTATGGCGCTTCTTCATGTCCTTCGATATGTATTAACCATAATTGCTACTTTATGAGGTAGTATCATTCTAGTTACTCTTTACTGAACTATATTCCCTTTTTATTTTCTGTCTGGACTCTGACAGTGAAACATTGTTGATCTTCTTTGCTCCTCAAGTTCTGAATTTCCTCTTGTCACTTCCCCAGGTTTGATATTCCCTTCAACTCCCTTCCTTTTTCTGTCCACTAATCATCTCCCATTTTATTTGTCTAATGTAATCTAACATGTGAGGAGTTTTGTATTAGCTTGCTGGCATAATCCCTTGCCCACGACATCGGCTCCCACGGTAATCATGTGTACTCTTTCAACCGGTAGTTCCATATATGGGCCATGGCCCACTTTTATCTGATATTGGCTTGTGTGAATGACAGATTTGATCCTCAGACTGGGCTCTTAACTGGGACTAATGATGGGACACTGGTGAACTTCACTTTAAGGATACTTGGGAGGATGTCCGAACAATCACTCTGCATCGTGCTTCTGGGGCTCCAGGTGAATCTACTTACTAGCTCTACACCCTAACCCAACACTGCCAGTATAATCAAGTATAGCTTTCATCAGTAGGCTTTGAGTTGACATTGTTCACTGAATTATTGATCTAAAATTACTCATTTCCCCAAAAGCTTCCGTGTATGGTGGTGGGTAAGTCTGTAAGGTGGTGGGGTTTTGGGTTCATGACCAATTTTAGAATTGTGTTACCTCATGCTACCGTACATTATATGTAGTGGGTTCGGTCTAGTTAGTTATTTTACTTTATCCACCAAAACCCTCCTAATAACAGTAAAATTAAAAAATTTCACTATAGAAAAAAGAAAAAAAATTCACAATAGATATAGATTCAGCTACACTTGATTATTCAAATCAAGTAAACCTTTTTTTGGTTTTAAGTTACTAGTGCATAACTGCATATGCGTGACTACTAAATGTTATGCAGGCTCTTGCATGCTGTTTCTGTTTCTTGCTCCGGTGGCTCCTCACTGGCTGGTACAAATGAGATTGCGACTCTGCCAACAAAAGAATTGTGGTTGGTAGCTTCATTGCTGTTGTCTGACACGACAATGCAATCAGATAATCTTGTGGGAGAATTTTGTTTAGAGCCATGCCTGGTAATCATAGTTTCAGATATATAGCATTGTATACTTTCTAACGTGAGCTGCAACAGGCACCGAAGGAGTTTTTTTTACCTTAACTTCATTATTTACTTGTGTTTTACAAGTATTAAAAGAATTTTTGCCGGTGTATTTTAGTTACCATCTATACTCCTGACTTGTGAGCAAGTAGAGTTTTTTTATCCTAAAGTTGGAAGAGTTGGTGGAAGTTTTCTTGTTGATGCCGAGCAAGTTAATCGTCAGGCATCAGTGACTTCCTGCGGTAATCTGATATGAGGTCTTTGGTTAATTGTTCATTTCTTTGGTTTGATTCTTCAAATTATAAGCCTTCTGGGATAACTTCTTGTTATGCTTATTATGCCCCAAAAATACATCCAACTATTCCACCATCTACTTCAAACACAGTTGTTAATTTTCACCTTCTTGTAAAGGGGTACTTTAAAGAGAATTCAAGAGGAAACCAACATCGTATTGAGGGCCATAGAGCAATTCTCCTATATTGGGCAAGTGTCCTTGTTTTCAACATTCCCTTGTTTACTAAACACCAATTCTTATTTGCGACAATTGGCAATCGATTTAAACAATGTTAAAAAAGACACGTCACAAACTTGTGACCGTGACAAACAAGACTTATTGCTTACCGAACAATTAAAGCTTCCATGATCCTTCCATGATCCTCAACAAAACAACGAGTTGGCACCAATTTTTTGTGGAGATTAAATTAAAATATTAAGTTGAGATTAAATTATTCACTAATAGAATTAACTATCCACTAGTACTAAAACCTCCCAATAAAAATGTATGGTAACACAAATCGTGGCCAAATAACCATATTGGTAAAAAAAAAATGGCACTTATGTGACATATTGGTAAAAAAAAATTACACGTATGACATATTAGTAAAAAAAGTAGAGTGCAACTGCCATATTGGTAAAAAAATTGATGAGGCATATTCTGCACCGCTGACCAAGTCAACACACTGAGCAAGGTCAAAGATATCCACAGCAAAGTCAACGACTTAGGCAGCCTAGCCGATGAAGCCCATCGGCCTGCCACCCGGGTCTCGGCGTGACAGCCCACCAGCCGGGACACATATCCGCGTACTCATATCCAAGACCCCTCGGCGGTGAGTCAACATCGTCCGCCGGCCTGCCATAGGTCCCTCGGCCGAGGGGTAGATCAGTCTTTCCACCTGCTAGCCACTTGGCCACTACGTGACAAAAAGGTGAAAGTCTATAAATACTCCTCAACCTTCATTGAGGAAAGGATCCCACAACTAAAACCTAAATACACTATTCATCTGGTAATATCTCCCTTATCTCTCTACAATACATATCTAGCCAAGCAACACAGCTTAATCCTTTAAGTTTACTGACTTGAGCGTCGGAGTGAGTACGCTTGGCACACAGCCAAGCCCTCAGTTCGTTCATTGTTGCAGGAGAGGCCGCAAGGGACGATAGAAGCAAGCAGGATTCAGCTCAAGACATTATTCTACAAGCCACGGGTGGTAACTAATAACTGCTCTGGAATTACACCCGGAACAATTGGCGCCGTCTGTGGGGAAGACACTAGAAGCTAATCACATTCACTCCCAAAAAAAAAAAAAATATAATAATAAAAACCCACCCAAAAAGCTAAGAAAATGTCGAAACAGCAAGACGCAGTCGTCACCGACGAAACCGCGTTCTACCAAGATGACGCTTTCAATAACTCCGGAGTCATGCAGCCCTCCACCGGCGGGGTAATCCAACCAGAGTTCGGGATGCCAATAATACCCGACGCACCGGTGCCAGCCAACCAGGTCACCATCATGGGACATGTGGTTGACGTAGCAAGGCTGAAAATGCTCTTGGACCTAATCAGCAATACGCCTGCTCACACTGTCACGCCGACAAGAGCGGCGGAAACCGTCCAGGAGACCAGGGCCCAAAACGTGACTCCGAGAAATTTGAACGGAGCACTAGGAGAAGCTGACCCAGCCAGGACGCCGGGGGAGCCCAAAGTGGGCGCGGTAGACCTAAGTCCTTCCCGTACTCGCGGGAGGACAGCGTCCCCGCCACACGAACGAGGCATACCCCAAAGGAGCCAGAGGAGTCCGACTCAACAGAGTTGGAGAAGAAGTAATAGTCGAAGAAGGAGCCCCTCCCGTTACGGGGGGAGGAGCCAGGATAGGGATGCAAGGAGCCGATCGCCACGTGTCGTTCGACACGTGGTCAGGCAACCCCTCAACGCCTACGTCCTAGAAGTCCCGGTGCCGACTAAGCTCAAGTTCCCACCTCTGTCATACAAGGGGGATAGTGATCCAGCCGACCACGCTGAGGCTTTCGAGTCTTACATGTCGGTATGGGAACAGCCCGATGAGGTCTGGTGCCGGATTTTCCCAACAACTTTACATGGGATGGCTCAGAGCTGGTACAAAGGGCTTCCTGATGGCTCGGTGTACTATTACGCCGACCTAAAGGACGCTTTCCTAGCCCAGTACTCCTGCAATAAGAGAAGGGCCGTAGAGACATCTGACCTCCTGACTATCAGACAGGAAGGGGGGGAGTCTCTCCGAAGCTATGTGAAGAGGTTTGATGGAAAGGTCCAGCAGATTCGAGAAATTAATCCCGAGCTGGCGGCCTTCGCGCTGATGAAGGGCCTCCCAAGGGGAGCCTTAAAAAACGAGCTCATCAAGAGCAGGGGCCTAGGCTTGGACGCCGCCAGGAAGCTGGCTGACCAAGCCATCAAGGTAGAAGACTATCACAAGACCTGGGTAGATCCCAGCGAAGCCGAGCACTCAGAGAAGAAGAGTCACAGGCAGGACAGCCAGGACGAAGGACGCCGCGACAACAACGGTTCGCGGTCCGATGGAAAACGCCGTGAGAATAATAGATCACGGTCGGACAGATCCGACCGGAGGCAAGACTCGGCGGGCGCCGGATGGAACTCAGGAACGTACCACCAGAGGCGGTATAGTGAAAAAACCCCTCTCGTCGTATCAGCCGCCGAGGTCTTCGCCCGAGCAAAAACGAGGGCCGAAGTGGGAGAGACCCCCAAGCCAAAAAGTGACGGTGACACGAGCCGATCTTTGTGAGTACCACGGCCACACCGGCCATTTAACCAACGACCGCCGCCATCCGAAGAATGCCATAGAGGAACCGATCGGGAAGGGAAGCCTCGGCAAGTACGTTGCAAAAGGCCAAAAGACCGACGCCAGCAGTTCAGATAAGAAGTCCGTCTTCGAGCGGATAGGAGTGATTCATGTTGTCATCGGGGGCAACGAGAACGGAGGGTCCGCTCATGGGCACAAACGGCACCTAAACGAGCTGTATCAGGCCATCAACTTTGTGCCCAACTCGGGGATCCCCCTCGCAAACATCCCCCGACATGACTATTGGAAGAAAGGACTACGAAGGGGTCATCGCCCCTCACCCGACCGCCGGTAGTCAATTTGGACATATCCAACCATACGGTCAAAAGGTGCCGATTGACACGGGCGCGTACACTAACGTCATGTTTAGAGAATGCTTTCTCGGCCTCGGCACGAAGATCAAGGACTTGAGCCCCCGCACCAACCCCTATCTGACTTCTCGGGGGGCCTGGTGCCACCGGGATCAATCGGACTCCGGTGACATTCGGCGAAAAGAACGCGGCTAAAAACGTCCTAACTGAGTTCGTGGTCATTGACGGCTCGTCCGCTCACAACGTTCTCATAGGCCGAGTCACCCTGAGCGAGGCCGACGCGGTGATGTCCATCCGGGCTCTAACACTGATGTATGTCTCGGACCGGGGGGAAGCGCATAAGCTCGTCTCCAAAGACGAGAAGGATGAGGTGATCAACGTCCAGATAGCTGCCCGAGGATGCAACATGCAATCCCTCAAAGAGGCAAGAAAGTCCGAAAAGGGGAAAAGTCCGTCCTTACAGCAGGAGGGCGACCAAATGGATATAACTAGTGGCTGACTGGGGAGGTGTGCCTGTGATGAGCCGTTAGGGCTTCGGTAATCTCGTAGAAATTTATGTAGCCGCGGAGGTGTCCGGAATAGCTGTGGACACCCCAACGCATGTTTCCACCTAATGAAAAACCATCCAAGCTTTCCATCAAAGCAAAAATGTTCCCATCAGTTATCTATCAAGAAACAGACGCCGGCTCACACTGTCATACCGACAAGAGCGGCAGTCGTTATGAAGAACTACAACACTGCCGCAGATCACCCCAAGTAGTAGACGCCACGGCGATCACCCCAAGAGGTAGACGCCGTCGCAGATCACTCCAAGCGGTAGACGCCACGTAACACGCTATCAAGAAACAGTACGCCAAGCTCACACTGTCATACCGACAAGAGCGGCGGTCGTTATGAAGAACTACGCGCCGTCGCAGATCACCCAAGTAGTAGTAGACGCCACGGCAGTCACCCCAAGAGGTAGACGCCGTCGCAGTCACTCCAAGCGGTAGACGCCACGTAACACGCTATCAAGAAACAGACGCCGGCTCACACTGTCATACCGACAAGAGCGGCAGTCTCCGTCAAGAAACCAACGCCGGCTCCCCCGGTCAATCCGACAAGAGCCATCGCACATTACACTCGCAAAAGCATTCGAAGTGTCTTGGAAGCGTTGAAACACAGTTGAGATACGCACTCTAAAACGGCCCCGGCCAAGCCAAGGCGAAAACAAAGGGGGCGCTCAATTAAGAATACAAGAAAACAACTCTGACAAAGATGAGATGAAGACCTCGGCCAGGCCGAAGGCGAAAGAAACGAACTATTATTAGAAGATAAGTTACAAGATTTACAAGTTAAAAGAATACAGACGACGGCCGTCCCCACAGGGATAAGCCGAAGCACAACCTACCAAAGTTGTACAAAAAGAAAAAGCTACAATTATGTTCATACACCAAGAGATAGTGGGGGGGAAAGGTTGAATAATTGGCCCTCGAACAGCTGAAGCAGGTCTGCTATAAACTTGTTCTCATCAAGCAGCACCTGGTAGTGAGGAGCCGAAACAGATCTGCTGTAAACTTGCTCCCCTAAGCCTGTTGATGCCTGCCATCAGTATCGGTAGCCGCATCTTCCCCAGTAGGCAACCCAGCAGCTTCTCTAGCAGCCTCAGCCTTGGCCTCGGCATCCTCAGCTGCCCTCATCCTTTCGGCTTCTTCCTTAGCCACCCTAGCCGTCTCAGCAAGAGCTGCTTTCTCCGCGGCCACCTCCCTCTCCATCTTCGCCTTCGCCACCTCCTTGGCCTTCTCCACCGCGGCTTCCTCCTTAGCCCCGAGCTTGTCATCAAGCAGCACGTCGAACCTGCCCCACGGGAAGGAACCTTCAAGAGGGAAAAGCTCCCCGATAACTTCCCTAGCAGCATCTTCGGCCAAATCCCGAAACTCGGCGCACAGTTTGGGGAGCATGGCGGTTTGGAGCATATCGATGTCCATCTCCTTCTGCTTGATGATGGCCTCTTTGCCCCGAATCACCTCCGCCTGGGCCTTAAACACACCCCTGTATTCATCCCTCTGCTGGAGACAGAGGTCAGCACGCCTCTGCGCAAGGTTATATTTCTCCAGCAGCTTCGCAGCTTCGGCCGTCGCAGCCTCGGCCTTGGCTCTCTCAGCAAGGACCTTCTTTTCAGCGTCCTCCCGGAGTTTTCTCTCAGCCGAGAGCGTCTTCTCAGCATCTCCCCTAAGCCTCTGCTCATTAAGGAGATCCAGCTTCGCCGACGCAGCCACCTGCTTAGTGGCATTACGCTCGGAAACAGCTCGAGCAATGACCCTCTCCTGCTCCATGAGGCGAGCCCCGGTAACCACGTTCCACCTCGCCAACTCCTTAATCAGCTTCGTGCCTTCCTCTATAAGCTGGGAGACAGAAGCCTTCTGGGGGGGAGGAACGGTGGGAGTACTTTGGCCACCAACCTGCGGCCGGGAGAAGGAAACCTTCTGGGATGAAGAATTGACGGTGACGCCCTGATCACCAACCTGCGCAGAGAAACCCACCGCCTGCTGCCCAGCGTGAGCGATAGCCGACTGCGGCTGGTCTGCAAAAATTCAATTAAAACATCAGTATCAACACTGACTTATCCGGAACACCTAATGGCACGGCTAAGTTCAAGCCACAGGACAGACGGATACCATGCTTGGCCTTCTTGGCCGGAGAAGGCACTTCCTTGCCAGCGGTAGAAGCCATCCTTTTCCTCCTACAGATAAGGGGAGATCCCTCTGCATCAGAGTCCCCCTCATCGGGAATATCAACAATCTCCACCTTCTTAGGGGAGGGGACGGGATTTGGAACTTGTGTCGACGCCGTTTTCCGCGTCCGACGCACTACGCCGCTAACAACCCTCGCCTGCGCCTCCTCCTTGCTCAAGGCCTTCAGCCGCTGTTCCATAAGGTCATTCGGCGACGCCCTGCGATCATGGGCTAGAGCCTTGGGATGCAAGTTAGCAACGGTTTTATCTTTGTGCAGCCCCATTCTCCGAAGAAGATCCTCAGATAGGTCCGGTCCAAAGTGGTCTGCAAAAGAAACAAAGCAAGAGTCAAGTAGAGGAAATAAATCGAGGTCCGAGAAAACAGGAACATTGAGAGCGGTGACGGGCCTCACACCGACCCCACTCACCCTGCGCTAGGGCCGGTATGAGGCCGACATAGCAAAGCGGCTCATCCTGAAGAATGATCTGCGTCGGGGGAATCCATCTTTTCGGCATCCCACTCCTGTCCACCTCGAAGAGCCTCATCGCCAGCCTCTCGTCCTCCTTCAGATGGACCATGCTGGCATCCATTTTCAGATGTTTCCGGGTGACCCATCTGTCATGCTCCGCCCTAGTCTCACACCGCAAATTAACCTGGTGCTGGAAGGAGCGGGGCAGCGGATAGTCGTCCGGCACTTTAACGTACACCCACCGACCCTGCCAGTCCTTGCAAGAAGAGAGTTTGTCAACAGAGACGTAACCCTGCTCCGTTTGCACACTATACCATCCGACGCGGCCAGAGATTGATGGTTTAAGATGATGAAGTCGGCGGAACAAATTCACCGTCGGAGCCTCCCCCTTAAAGAGACAAAGCCAGACGAAACCAATTATGGTTCTCATGGCCAACGGGTGCAGTTGGGCAACGGCAACGTTCATAGCCCTAATTATGGCCATAACATACCCGTTCAACGGAAACCGGAGCCCGTACTCCAAATGCCGCATGTACACGCCGGCGTGGCCCGGTGGAGGACAACAGACGGACTGACCCTCCCCGGGGATAACAATTTCGTACCCCCTACCAAAGAAAAAATGGCCCTCGAAAAATTTCTCGCCGGAACAACTGGCAAGCTTATGGGACCAAACACGGTCAAGGCGAGCCTTACAGGCATCACCGTGATCCATGACGTACTGTCTCCCCTCGCTAGGGCGAGACCTTTCCTCCTCCTCACCGAAGTCATCACCAAAATCACCATAAGAATCTTCATCCTCCCATTCCTCCAGAATTTGAGGATCAACTTCAGGAGAAGGAGATCTATGGCCCTCCGACACAAGTTTACTGGGTCCAGCATCAGCAGAAGACATGTTCACAACAAATTACTAACAAGATAAAAGAAAAGTTTGATTGTTTACCTTAAAGAAAAAACACTCGCCGGATCAAAGATTCTGAAGATTGGAAGAAAAGGAAACCCTTGAAAGTTTAGAAAGATGAAGATTTCAGGAAAAATTTGAGAAAATGAAATTAGTGACCAAAATCACGGAAAAACTGCCCTATTTATAGGGAAAAAGCCCATAAAGAAGGGCCAATCAGAGCACAGCCCATGAAGCGATAGCCAATCAGCGAGCAGACACGTGTCGAGCATGCAACCACGGAATGTCAATCGTCGCAACAGTTAAACGTCAATCAACGCAACAGTGACCAAGCGTCTTCAACACGCCCACTCACATCTCTTCGACTATTCATTTTCCTCAACAAACTCCTAGGTATCCGGTCTCCGCCGGCCACTCGATCAACCAAGCTAGGACGCACCGGCCGGGGGCAATCAAAATCAACCGGCACTCTCAGCTTTGGTCTCGGCCAACGTCATGTTCTTTTCCACATCGGATGCCCTTTACGCATCCATGTGGAGGGGGGATATGGTATACCATACGGCCTAACAAGAGCTACGCCGATGCAGAAGCAGAAGCCGATGCAGAAAAATTTTCTAAAAATACTTATGCAGAATATACGCTCAACGTACATCGGAGCCCATACCACGGCATAGACTACGCTGGGGGCAAATTGATGGGGCATATTCTGCACCGCTGACCAAGTCAACACACTGAGCAAGGTCAAAGATATCCACAGCAAAGTCAACGACTTAGGCAGCCTAGCCGATGAAGCCCATCGGCCTGCCACCCGGGTCTCGGCGTGATGACCGCGGTAGGGACACATATCCGCGTACTCATATCCAAGACCCTCGGCGGTGAGTCAACATCGTCCGCCGGCTGCCATAGGTCCCTCGGTAGGGGTAGATCGATCTTTCCACTGCTAGCCACTTGGCCACTACGTGACAAAAGGTGAAAGTCTATAAATACTCCTCAACCTTCATTGAGGAAAGGATCCCACAACTAAAACCTAAATACACTATTCAGCTGGTAATATCTCCCTTATCTCTCTACAATACATATCTAGCCAAGCAACACAGCTTAATCCTTTAAGTTTACTGACTTGAGCGTCGGAGTGAGTACGCTTGGCACACAGCCAAGCCCTCAGTTCGTTCATTGTTGCAGGAGAGGCCGCAAGGGACGATAGAAGCAAGCAGGATTCAGCTCAAGACATTATTCTACAAGCCACGGGTGGTAACTAATAACTGCTCTGGAATTACACCCGGAACAAAAATGATCGCAAATAAATCCACTCATGGTTGCTATTTTTTATACGCTTCGGTTTTATCAACTTGTAAATCGCCTTAATTTTAGAATTTATTATGTGTGTACATGGAAATTATAACCAAAACAATAAGATTGATCATAATTACCACCTTGCAAATCGAAAAAAATTGAGTTACTCCTTTTTTTTTCTTTTTTTTTTCATCTGTTTTTCGACTCATAAATATGAAAAAAATAAGTGAAGAACAAAGTTGTTGCAAAGCTTTTGTATTAATCAGTTGCTTCAATTTAGTATAAAGTTGGTGATTCAACTACTTTGTTACGGCTGCAAAAAAAAATACTTTATGATAAGTCCATTTTATATACATTTTAACCCCCTACTTTAGCTCTATTTTACATGACATTTGCACTATGTTAGTGATTTAATGAGCTAATATTGTATTCTGGTTGTCTTTGCATGGTTTGTCACATTTTGTAGAAACTTGAGCTTTTAGGAGCTTATTTCTAACAAATTTGCAAGAGCTAGTATACAAGGCTAAGTGTGGAGCATGAGTTGGAGTGTTGGACCGACATTGTAGTGTTACATGGATTTGCATGCATAAATATATGGATTAAAATGAGAAATGCAAAATAGTCTTATGCAAAGTCAAGCCCAAGATTTGAAGTCCAACTAAGGTGGAAACTTTGGATGCTTAGTGAAGCTTAGGATGCTAATTGAAGAGCTTAACCGGGTGATTAAACAAGGCATTAAACATCAACATTGGATTCTTGTGCTAACTAATCACGAATTAAAGAGGAAAAGTTGGAAACATCACGACCCCGATCGGGGTGTGGTGTCCCCGATCGGGGTTAGCCCCCTATATGCCCGAACGTTACTTCCTTGTTCCCCTATAAATAGAAGCTTTGGTCGCCACTTTTGACACACCGTTTTCCACATAGAGTTCTCTCTAAACTTCAGTAGTTAGATTAGCTTAGTGTAGTTTAGTTTTCATTAGTTTGTTATCATTTCCTTTAAGTATTACAAATTACAATTTCATTTCCAAGTTTTTTCCTTTTGCACTGTTCTTCAATTCCAATTTCATTTCCATTGTTGAGGTAATTTATTTCTAGTATTATTTCTTTATCATTATGTTTATCATTTTGTTCATCATTAGCTTAATTTACATAATGCAAGAGTAGTATATCTTGTCTAGGGGATAAAGGGAGTCATGCATAAAAAGTATTTGTAACATGATAAATTAGGATGCTTAGTGATCACATAATAGTTTCTATAACATGGTTGTACCTTATTGTTAATCTTTGATTATTGGCCATTGTCTTAGATTAAATTTGTTAATTCGTTTTTATAAGTCGAGAGGCACGAAAATGAATTAAACTAAATATGTTTTAGTAGACGACCTAGTCATATCGAGAGATTGTTATGACCCGTTCTATGGTTCACTAATATCGAGAGATGGGTGTCTTTAAGCCTAAACAATATTCATTACTATCTAATCCGAGTTTGACATAAAGCATTTACATATATTTGCATGTGCGACCCGACTTCCCTGGACTCTTTCTTTATTTTTTTTTTTATATCAACATAAATCAAATCAATCAATCAACCCAATCGACTCAAGATAAAATTCACTCCATAACAACTTGATGGGGCATATTCTGCACCGCTGACCAAGTCAACATATTGAGCAAGGTCAAAGATATCCACAGCAAGTCAACGACCTAGACAGCCTAGCCGATGCAGCCCATCGGCCTGTCACCTGGATCTCGGCATGGCAACCAGCCAGCCGGGGCACATATCCGCGTACTCATATCCAAGACCCCTCGGCCGGCCTGTCATGGGTCCATCGGCCGAGGGTAGAACGGTCTTTCCACCTGCTAGCCACTTGGCCACTTGGCCACTACGTGACAAAAGGTGAAAGTCTATAAATACTCCTCAACCCTCATTGAGGAAAGGATCCACAATTTAACCTAAGAATCACTATTCATCTGGTAATATCTTCTTTATCTCTCTACAACATATACTTCGCCAAGTAACAACAACTTATCTCTCTAAGTTTACTGACTTGAGCGTCGGAGTGAGTTCGCTCGGTCACCAGCCGAGCCCTCAGTTTGTTCATCGTTTCAGGAGACCGAAAGGAGGATCCAAGCAAGACGTCATTCTACAAGCTACGGGTGGTAACAATATCTGCTCTGAAATTACACCCGGAACACAACTAATTAACAACTACCGTATCTCTGTGGATTCGACCCCTACGTACTACATTCATTTGAATCTAGGGAATTTATCTTTGTTAGGTACACGACAAGCCTATCAAATTTTGGCGCCGTTGTCGGGGAGACGGTTTTGTTTGCTAATTAGTTGTTGAATTTTATCTTGTTTTATTTTGTCTCAGGGAACACTTGTTCCTTGAGATCTTCTCACGGTTTCTTTGTAGTTTTAGTGCCTATTTTGTAGGTAATAAAGCTTGGCCTTTCATAATGAATTACGAATTCGTCCCACAACTCCAAGATGAGCCTTTTCATGACTATCTTGGCCGGTTCTACTACTTTTGCGATGGTCTCATCTCCCTTGGGCATGTCCTTGATGGGGATTACTTGGGTCATTTCGTGCTTGGTGGCATGGATTTTGAGACCCGTGGAGTGGCTCTAAAGTTGAGTAATGGGAGTGTCTACTACATGGTTGGGCATGAACTTTGGAATTTCTTAGATTCCATGGCTACTGAATGTCGGGAGTTAGCGCGACAATTCAATGTGTGTCGTATGCAAGAGGAGCTCAAAGTGCTTCAAACTCGTTTGGAATAACTTCCTCAAAAAGACGCGAACCAATGTGAGCTTATTACCTCTCCTTATGTTCTCCCAACTTCCCAATGTGAGTCTTTTGATCCTAACCATTTTGAATTATTGGATGACGATGACGATGATCCAACTTCCATTATTGAAATGTCTCCTATTGTCATTCCAATTAACCATTTCGTGGAGGAAGTAGTTGACACACGTGCCATGGATGAGCTTGAGCCCGACCATAATGTAACGGATGTGGTTTTACCCGAGTCATGTGAAACCTTTGAAAATCCTTTCACATGGGATGTAGTTGACCCATTCGAAGTTGATGGAGGACTTAGTGATGCTAACATAGAGGTTAAGTGGGATGCACATCCCATTTTTGATGAGTCCTACCACTTAGGGTTTTCATACCACCAACTTGAGACCTTTCATGATTATAATTTGTGCACTAACGGTTATTTTTATGGTCTTAAGCATGATGCCCCTACTCTTGCTGACGAGTGGAGTACGGTAGTTCTATTTGAAATCTCTCATGGGCATTTTGATAAGATTAATCATTTCTTGCCTTTGATCTTTCATGTTTATATCTTATCAATTGCTTACATATACTTGTGTATTGCTCATGCGCAGGAATACGATCAACTTCTACTGGCGTTGACATGCTTTTTAAGGGACGATGGATATTCATTTAGGAAAATTTGTTTCATTTATGCTTTTTAAGAAAATTTACAGTTTTTGGACAATTGCAATTTCAATTTGGTTTTGATGTAATAATAGTTAAGACAATAAGAAATTTAGCTTGCTTTCGTATGTAGTAGCTTGTCTTTCGTAGGTACTTTGCTACTTGGATTGGACTTTACCCTGTTTTCAAGCTAACTTGAGGGAGTTTCTACGCGGTTGTATGCTTTCTTTCCTTTCTTTATTTCCGCATGTGTCGTCCCATCTCCCCTCGTTAGATGTCCTTCTTTATTTTACACATTGAGGACAATATGTTATTCTAGCTTGGGGGGGGGGGGGAGGGGGGGGATTTAGTGAGTTTAGTTAGGGGAAATTTATAAAACCTAAAAATTTGAGTATTGAAAAAAATTCATAAGAAGTTGTTCGTTGTATCCACCCTTTTGTCTTGTGCATAATGTCATATTTCCTTGCATTTTCCTTTTTATAAGCTAATGAATCGCGCATTTTACGGGTTTGATTACACGGGGATGTCTTGACATAGTGGGCGAGAGATGAATTTTGGACAAAATAGACTTGATATTGACATTGGTAAGCTACATATAAATGATAAGGTAGAGCCTCTAAAAAGGCCGGTACATCTTTACCCGGTCTCATTTAGGTGTGTGTAGTTTCTTCTCTTGGTATGCGTTACATCAAAACGCACAAGTATGACATTGGTATTTTTGCATAGGTGTGCGATAGCCTATCAACATTCATTTGTGTTTAGGAAATTTATCTTTGTTAGGTACACGACAAGCCTATCACTTTATTAGGATAACTTTATTTACGCTTCTTAGTCTCTAATCCCTAGAGTTGGCATTGGGTCGTGCTGGACCGGCCCGTGTGCCGGCCCATCATGCCTTCCCGCCAAAAATGGCCCGGCCCAGGCATGGATATTGGACTTATCGTGTCGTGCTGTGCCTGACCCACTCACCCAAACCCCCGTCGCGGCCCGCTCCTGGCACGCCCAATTTCGAGAACAGGCCGTGCCTGGCCCATGGGCTAATCGTGCCTAGCACGTGGGCCGACACAATTGCCTTAGTATTTTTTTTTTCTAAATACATTTTGATTTATATAAATAATGAATATTAATGATTTAAATATATATTTTATTAAATATTAATGTACTTGATGTCTTGATTAGTTGATTACTTGTATTTTTAATGTACTAGATTTAATTAAATAATTAAAAATGATATTAAAAAAAGGAATTTAATTAAATAATTAAGTAACATGCTAAATCTCGAGCCGTGCCGTGCCAAACCCGCCATGCCTGGTTTGTGCTGGACCCTCCGTGCTTGGGCCGTGTCATGCCTGGGCACGGGAATTCCCAAAAAAAATGCAGCCGCGACCCGCCTCCAACCCGTTCGTGCCGTGCTTGTGCCGTCAGTATTGTTTATCTGTCCCGTGTCGTGCATGTGCCTGACTCGTGCCGTGCCCGTGCCGCCCGCCTTAGCCCGGCCTAGATTGCCATCTCTTTACTCGAAGCCCTGGAATGAGTGACTTTACACCATTTCTGCAAAACCAATCATTCATGGAGCGATTTATGTGGACAAGCTTCAAATTTTGATAAATTTATTATTTTCAATATTTCCACTGGCAGCGAGTTACGTCGGTTTTAGCTATACAATATACATAAACCACTTTATAAAATGTCGTTAATAAATCAATTACAAGTTGATATAATAACAGTAATAAAACTCAGGTTTGTTTCTACACAATAATAAAGCACAAATTTTTATTTGTGACGGATATATCCGTCGCAGGCTTGTGACGGGTTAAATATTACCCATGTGAGTAGGTGAAGACAAACACTTTGTGATTTACTAGACTTGTCTTATCTACACAAGTGGGAGATACTTAACCCGTCATAAGCTTGTGACGGATATACCTGTCATGTCACAAGTAGGGATGGCAGTGGGTCGGGGACCTGACCCAGACCCTTCGGGTCGGGTTTGGGTTTGAATTTTTGAGACCCAAACGGGTATGAGTCGACTATGGGTTTTAATAAAATATTTTGGGTCCGGGTCCAATTTATGGGACCCGAACCCGACTCTTAGAGCATCCGCAAAGGAGAGAAATCACCTCCCCATTTGTCTTCTCTTTCCTTAAATGAGCAACCCCATTGTTGCACCAACCTCCCCATAAAATGGGGCTCCACTGTTTTTAGGGGAACTCCCCAAAAAAAAGTAAAGTAATTTGTGTAACTTTTGGGAAGGTTCCCAAAATTTTGTGTGTGAATTGGGGAACCTCATTGTTGCATAAATGTAATTATGAAATGGGGAGGGTAAATGGAAAAGTTAGTGGAAAATGAGGTGCACGAATAAGAAAAGAAAAGAGAAGATATGGGGAGCCTCACTTTTGCGGATGCTCTTAGACCTGCAATTTTTTTTTTAAAAAAAAAAAAAAAAAAAATTAGACCAACAAAAGAAACACACGCCGATCCTCTTTAATTTTTCACAAATAAACCCAAAGTCTAAACCCAATTTCATCCCCCAAAACACTAAACTGACACATTGAAAAGTGGCAACGGCGATTCGGCGACCGCCAAGGACGACGAGCGCAAGGAGTTCGACATCTCCGGCCAAACTAACAGATCTTCAACTCCTGTCAGAGCACCGATGACCGGCCAGATCTTGAACTCCGTTGCTTTCACAAGTTAACCCATTTTTTTTAAGGTTTGTTTAATGTTTTTGATTAATTTCAGTCAATACTGAAATGTTTTAGGGTAATTTGGTTTCGATTTGCCTATTATACTTTAGGCTAATTTGCTATTCAATTAATTTTAGGCATATTGATTTGATTTTGGGTATGTGTTATTCAATTAGCTCTGATTTGTATACTAATATGGAACATTAAGTTGTGTTTTGTTTACTAATTTGCATCAGTGAAAGTTTGAAGGGCAAAAAAAAAGCTACTTTAATAATAATAAAAAAAAAAAAAAAAAAAAACTAAAAATGGTCATCCTATTGTCAGACCCGCGGGTATACCCGGACCCGACCTGGATCCTTACGGTATGGGTCCGATGATTTTAGACCCTACTGGCCGGGTAAGGGTTCAAGGTCAAGGTGACGGGTCAGGGTCCGGGTCACATTGGACCGACCCATACCTGACCCGTTGCTATCCCTCTATAAACCCACGTCTCATTTGTATCAACAAATAATAATAAAAAAACTATCTAGAATATCCTATTATGTTTGACTTATTAAACACGCTATACTTACCAAATATAAACACGCTATAATTACCGAATATAAAACTGTGTACTTTCTAATAGACTAATTCGAAAGTCCGACCATTGCCATGAATACTTCCTATTTACCATTCGAATGAATTTCCTTTATAAATAGTCTGACTGCTCATTTTCAATGGATTGCAGAGGAGAAAAACGAGGGCTGCTCATTTTCAATGGATTGCAGAGGAGAAAAACGACGGCTCAAGCGTGATCGAAACGTGTTATTGAGTGTCAGTAGCTTCCTTGCCTTCTCCTAAAGCCAGAAAAATCGAGCATGTTTTGAAAATTAATTCGGATTTAGGTTCATTGTTTTGATGGTATTTTGTTATTTAATTAGCTATTTTTTGTTTTAAATTCGAGTTAAACCTTACTTAGAGTGAACAAATTTTCAGTTATTTCATTCAAATTTAGGGTGGTTATTCGTATATTGAGACTAAAAATAAAAATGTGTTAATCGATTGTGATAATTTTTAAAGCGATTATGGTTTTTATTTGGTTTTTAATTGTGTTGTTTGGTCCCTCATTTGAGGTGTTTGGTTTTGATTTGTCTACCTTTATGATGATATGAGCTAAGTTACCCGACGAAATAGTGAACTAATTCACCCGAATTGGAAACTCGAATTACATCGATTTATGGTGCTTGTTATAACTTCTACCGAATTATGCTTTATTTTTCAGCGAATTGCGTATTTTTATTACGGATTCGTTATTTTTATCTAATGCATTAGAGTCGTCTTGACGTAGATGTCAGGATTGAACGGCGCAGGATGAAACAACAGAGCTTACAATCTCATTTACTTACTCTCCTTGAAAAATCAATGACCTGCGAAATAGTTTTGGTAGGAGGGCTAAGCGACGAGGAGTTTTGGAAATCGTTTACGGAAAGACTGAACTTACTCATTAGAGAATCACCGTTACCCCATCAGCAGTAATTTTTCGGAGATTTTGCCCCGTATGAAGTTACGGAGTATGGAGACAGTTTACGAAACACTTATTTTGATAATAAGATCATTACTTACTCCATAATATTTTATTTCTTCCTTTTCTTTTTTGGTAATATGTAAGCTTATCTAAAACTTTTTTTTCTTCATTTTGCCCATATATTGTAGGATAAGCTTGATGTAGACCAACATATCTCACACTTCCCAGTGTATAGGAAGGTGATCATAGGTTTCCTTCATTTCTAGGAAGGTGATCATAGGTTTCCTTCATTTCTATCTGAAGATAGGATGCTAGACATCAAAACTAAAAGGTCAAAGTTATACGCTATCTAGCATATGTGTTTGACCTTTTAGTTTTGATGCCTAGCATCCTATCTTCAGATAGAAATGAAGGAAACCTATGATCACCTTCCTATACACTGGGAAGTGCAAGATATGTTGGTCGCCATCAAGCTTATCCTACAATATATGGGCAGAATGAAGAAAAAAAAAAAGTTTTAGATAAGTTTACATATTACCAAAAAAAGAAAAGGAAGAAATGAAATATTATGGAGTAAGTAATGATCTTATTATCAAAATAAGTGTTTCGTAAACTCTTTCCATACTCCGTAACTTCATACGGGGCAAAATCTTCGAAAAATTCGTGCTGATGGGGTAACGGTGATTCTCTAATGGATAAGTTCAGCCTTTCAGTAAACGATTTCCAAAACTCCTCGTCGTTTAGCCTTCCTACCAAAACTATCTCGCGGGTCATTGTTTTTTCAAAGAGAGTCGAGTAAACGAGATTGTAAGCTCCGTTGTTCCATCCTGCGCCGTTCAATCCTGACATCTACGTCAAGACGACTAATGCATTAGATAAAGATAACGAATCCGTAATAAAAATACGCAATTCGCTCAAAAATAAAGCATAATTCGGTAAAAGTTATAACCAATCACTATAAATCGATGTAATTCGAATTTCTAATTCGGGTGATTCAGTTTACTATTTCGTCGGTTGACTTAGCTCATATCATCACAAAGTAGACAAATAAAACCAAACACCTCACATGAAGGACCAAACAACACAATTAAAACTAAATAAAACCAAAACCACTTTAAAAATTATCACAATCGATTAAGACATTTTTATTTTTAGTGTTAATATACGAATAACAACGCTAAATTTGAATGAAACAAACTGAAAATTTGCTCACTCTAGGTAGATTTAACTCGGATTTAAAACAAAAAAATAACTCTTTAAATAATAAAATACCATAAAAAAAATGAACCTAAATCTGAGTTAATTTTCAAAACATACCATGGCTTTTCTGGCTTTAGGAGAAGGCAAGGGGAGCTACTGACACTCGATAAACGTTTCGATCACGATTGAGCTCTTGTTTTATATTCGGTAACTATTTATAAAGGAAATTCATTCGAACATTAAATAGGAAGTATTCATGGCAGTGTTTGGGACTTCCGAATTAGTTCATTCCAACAGTAGAGGAAGTACACAGTTTTATATTCGGTAACTACGTGTTTATATTTGGTAAGTACAACGTATTTTAATATTGGAGAGTAAGTTAACATACTAGGATATTCTAGATAGTTTTTTATTATTATTTGTTGATACACATGAGACGTGGGTTTATATCAATAAGTCTCCCTTGTGATAGGTATATCCGTCAGAAGCTTATGACGGGTCAAGTATTTCCCACTTGTGTAGATAAGACAAGTCTAGTAAATCACAAAGTGTTTGTCTTTACCTGCTTAAGTGGGTAATATTTGAGCCGTCACAAGCCTGTGACGAATATGTGCGTCACAAATGAGAATTTGTGCTTTATTATTGTGTAGAAACAAACCTGAGTTTTATTACCGTTATTGTATCAACTTGTAATTGATTTATTAATGACATTTTTATAAAGTGGTTTATGTATACTCTATAGCTAAAACCAACGTAACTCGCTGCCATGGGAAATATTGAAAGTAGTAAATTTATCAAAATTTGAACGGATAATTCACGCGGTACCCGTGAGGTTTGCCACTTTGCACGAAATACCTAAAATTTTGATCCAAAAAATTTAAAGAGGTCATAACAAGTGTTTACGAGTTCAGAAAGTGACGAATTTTTTTTCCAAATCGCTCGTCTTTACGAGAACTACAATTTGAAAAAAAAATTGTCGCATTTGGATCCCGTTGCTAGAAGTTATTGTGCGTCAGTTTTTTCGACCGAACAAACTTTGAGTGATCATATCCCTTGGTCACGAGTTCCAAACTTGTCAACATTCGTTTTCAAATCGTAGTTTTCGGAAAGATGATCGATTTGAAAAAAAAAAATCTTCGCTTTCTGAGTTCGTAAACACGAGTTATAGCCATTTTAAGTTTTCCGGATCAAAAATTTGGGTATTTCGTGCAAAGTTGCAAAGTTCAAGGGTACCGTTATCCGAAATTTGAAACTTGTCCCCAGAAATCGCTCCATGAATGATTGGTTTTGCGGAAATGGTGTAAAGTCGCTCATTCCATGGCTTCGAGTAAAATCGTTAAAAATCCATTGTTTAAAAAGTCCAAAGATGACTTACTCTATCTCTTGCTGTAAGAGCTGTAACAGTAATCTTGCTATTTTCTGCCCCTCTCTCTCATTCTTGTTACTTCCCTGCCACCTTTCTGGTACTCCGTATATACTCCTTTCTGGTACTCCGTATATACTGTCTTCGTTGCTTCTCTCTCTCTCTCCTTCTCAGTCTTCTCTTTCCTTTCGACTTTGGCACAAAACGATCACCATAATTCCTCTTTCCTCTTTCCTCTTTGAGAAAGCAATTCACTAATCAAATCAAATTAACAACAATGACGATAACGAATTGAATCTGGCTGATACAGTAAGTAACCCTGTTTATTTTTGTGATTTTATAAATTGAGGTAGATTATTGATTGTGAATTAAATTAAATAATTTAGGGTTTAATTTTTGAGTTTAAATTGATTGCATGCAATAATTTGGTGCTTTTTTTAGGTTTAAACTTTAAATTGATTGCATGCAATAATTTGAGCCAAATTTAATTTCTGGTAGTTGGTAGTTATTATTTACTGTGATGCATGAATGGAAATTCTTGCTACCCATTTCTATTGTTTGGATTTATGATAAATTTGCGGTCCAGCAATCCGTTGACACCCGTTTTTCTCGTTGGTAGGGTGTCGAGGGTCAGATGCTCACAACAGGAGACAACGAAACTGGTAGTTGCTGAAAGTGGTGAGCAACAAGTGAAAATTTGTGTGTTTTTTCTTTTTGCAAAGTTATGGGTCTTGGGTTTGACTGAAGTTGGTATTCTCTTAATTTGTGGGGGTGGTTTTTTTTTGGCAAATTTAGTGTTGTTGCTTCCCTAATTTCAGTAAACTTTATATCCTGATCTTCACTGCTTCCCTTGTAATATCAGTTTGATAAATAGTACTACGATATCACGAAGAAGTGTGAGGATGGCCTCTGCTATGACTTTTCGAACATGAAGTTTTTAAATCAGGATTCAGTAAAGGCAAGATTTGGGTGTTGAGAAAGTCGATTTTGTATCGTGTAGAACAGAGGTATACGAGGCTTATGCAAATGGACTGGATGAGAAACCTTGAAGTAAAAAGGCTGCACTACTCAAGGACGAGATCAAGACTCTGATTTGTGTCGGGGGAATATGATCTTAACTGGCTAGGTATGACATGCAAACTCGAACTCGATTTAGTCTTTCGTATGTCTTTATACTGCTGATTCTTTCGTCAGTGGTGTTTTATATGAGTTTGAAGTTGAGTTTGCTTTGTTGACATTAAATTTCACGGTCATCTAAGGGATACCAATCTTGAGGAATATTGCAAGGTTCACAAATCTATTACACCCATGTGATCTTAGTGGGTATCTAATTCACAAATTATTGTTTAAGAATTAGATGAATGTGACAAAAAGTAGAATGCTTTGTTTTATATTCCAGATATAAACCGCTGTTTGAAAAAGTATTTGGGCACCTCCACATTATGCTCTTGAATTCTATTCACCCCATAATAATTGGATTTCAATAGTGTAAGTGTCTGCAGATTATATACATGACTTAATATAACACGAGAAAAAAAATAAGGGAGGTCAAATGATACATCAAAACTATATAAGGATGAGTGATCAACTTATATGGGATAACATATGACTTTGGATCTATAAGCTACCTTACGAGTGCAAAGCTAATAAAATCAAACTTTTCAGGTGACGAACAACGCACCGACAAGAGGAGCGCTGGAAAAGCACTTGTGTTGTTTAATTTCATTTTCCGTGAACTTGAGGTATGATCATCTGTGTTACTCAGACACGCCGGCACGTGTCGGTGTCCGACACGTGTCCGCGTGTCGGACACGGCTATTTGGGGTGAATTTTCCCGTTTTGTGGTCTATATTGAAGTGTCGAAGTGTCGAAGTGTCGTGTCGTGTCGGACACCGACATGTGTCTGACACGCGACACTGCAGTTAAGTGAAGTGTCGGAGTAACATAGACGATCATTCAAAAATTGATTTAATGCGATTAAGTATGAGGTGATTACCATGTTATTTTACGAGTTTTGATGAGAGAAAGCTCCCGGATGCATTACTTTTTTCCCTCTCAACCTAGAAATAGCTAAGTTTGATATTCAAATCAGAGGCTCTTCAAATGTTTGAAATTGATAAGAGCCTGTTTTTTTTAAGATTAGTACTTCTTTCATGTAGGGTCTCTTCTTTCCATCTGAGCTTCTATCTTCTTCCACTGTAGACCTTATTGCCTTTTGTTAGAAGTTTGACTAAGACCACCCCCGAAGTTGTAAACATCGCTTTTTTCAGTAAACAAGAGGCTTGACTGAAAGTACTCGGGATCCAAATACCCAAATGTACCCTTGACCGCCTTGTCCGAGTATTCTATTCTCATTGAAATGGTCTGTGGCTCTGCCTAATTCATCAGCACTGAAAAGTCTAATTCTTTCTGCACTGTTTTGTCCTTTTGTCGCCTGTCATTTGCTGTTGCAACAATAATCTGCTATTTTGCTCAAAAATTTTAACTTTCGGCCTGATAATTCTTTTTTATTTATGAACCAGTAGAGCCACCAGTCTATTAGCAGCATAAGTATTATTCCCAATGATAGAAGGTAAATTGAGCGTGTATTGAAACTCAAAGTCCTCCTACTGTGCCTGGAACAGTGTTTTGCGTGCTATCACGTGCGTCGTCCCTCATTTCTGTACCCTTTAATTCAGTCACTCAATTTCCCACTTTACCAATCTCCCACACTCAATTTCCCTTTACCAATTTCCCATTTTCTGCTGCTACTCTAATTTACTCTATCAATCAATTCCTTCCTCTTAATTATTTTACATCTATTTATCACTGTTCCTCATAATCATCTTAATCATTTTTCAATTTACATCTATTTATTTTAATTTTCTTTCACTTTCTCCGGTTGATTCTTACAATTTCAGTGCTTGTTCGTTGGTTCATACTAAGAAATACTGCATCGACTGATCACTTACTAAGGTAACTTTCGTATTTACATGCACTGTTGATCTCTTTCAATTTTGGGATTTAGATCCCGCAATAGTCCTGTTGCTTTATATACGTACTATTTTTGATAAACCATTATTCACTTGATGCATGAATATAAATTATTGCTACCCATTATTGTTTGGATTTATGATTTCCGATTATAACCGTTGTTGAAGCCAGTGAGATAGTTTTTACACTAAATAACCATTTATCTAGGAGATTTAGGGATTTTATTTTAACTGTCATTGCTATTAGTTATTGAGCTGCATGTTTTTGGTTTCAATGGGCTGGCATTTGATAAGCTTGTTGAGTTGAAAAGGGTGAAATAAGTGAAAGTCCAACAAAAGAATTGTGCTTTAGTCTATAGCAGATTGGCAGTTATATTGATGCATTAATAAAGCAAGGTAGAAAAAGTTGTAGCCATATACAAGATTACTAATGAGGCCTTGCCATGGGGGTTGTAAAAACTTGTAATTTACGGGTCACATTGAGCTCATGACCAACAGTCAACATGGGCGAACCTAGAAATAAAATTTTTTGGTAGCGAAATTTTCTAATATTGTTTTATACTTATGTAAGGTCCATATATAAGAATTTTGGGTAGCGAGTGCTACCCTTTGCTACTAGCTAATATTTGCTCACGACCTGTAAAATCCCACTTATAGTTTTATAATTAACTTATTAGGAGTATTTGGTAAGACTTTACGTGAGATGGCATGATGTGTGTTCTGCTTATTATCAATGTTAATTACTAACTTTTTTAGTGTAATTTTATTGGTCTTGCTTCAGACGGGCCATATTTTGATCTGAACCAATAAGACGGAATTTTGTAACCATTTTACAGCCAAATGTGACCACTATTGAAAAATAAGTTACCATAAACACTGGCTCGACCATTGTATTTATATTTAACCATAAAATGGTCACATATGCCCGTCTGAAGCTTTAGACGAAAATAAGTTGTCTGAAACAAGAATTTGCTAATTTTATTTGGGCAACACACTTATATTGTATTAAAAGACTCCTGTGGGAATTGGGTACTCTTAGTCAGCTGTTATTACTGGCTACGATACGATACAGTCTGTGATGTTGTTACAAGTAATTAATAATGCTAATTATGTATTCTAATAGGTATAGCCTATGTTAGCCTGACTTGGCCGGAAGTGTTGGACACTGTTATTTGTGGAAAGTTCTAATTTTTGTAAGTCTAAAATGAAGTGTTGTTTGTCGTTTTGCGCTGGACACTAAAGTGTCTGATACTCGACACACAACCAAACGGAAGTGTCGGAGTAACATAGGTTTTAAGATTTAAGTTTTACTCCCATGTAGTAGGAATGTAGGATCAAATGTCCGACTGTGCTATTACTGTTCTTTTCGACAACTCATATTGTAAGCTATGGTGTTTAATCAAGTCGGCTAAAATTTTCTTTCTTGTATGTTCTTACAGCAGTAGAGTCAAATGACGACGTTGATCAAGAGAATGAGATCGATGGTACTCCTCATGTTGCTGAAAAGCAGGAAAAGGCTCCAAGTGTATGTGAAACAGGTAGGTTATCCATTTAAGAAACTCCTTTTGTGCACTTTTGTTGTGTTTCTCTAGGATCGCTATTTGGAAAACTGATATTTTGGAATATAATAGGTGAACCAGTTCAGCCACCAATTAACGCTAAGAAACTTTGTATTGATCAAGCTGGTTGATGAGCTCCTATTTCTACTACATTTTGGCACTATTTTGAGCTCATTTGGTAGCATTTAGGGGTGGTTTGTGACGATTTTTACATTGTTTAACCAATTCCGAAGGCTTCACCATTTAGCATGGTTCAAGTGAAGATTAAGAAGCCAATAGATAGAAGAGAAGTGTCCAAGGAAGTGCCAAGAACAAGCTTGAAGAAACACCACAAGAAAGCCTTCCAAAGGATCAAAGGAAGAACGAAAGAAAGACGCACTCCAGCAGAGAAACCGCACGGTGCGACTTTCCAGGCACCAGAACTCGCACCGTGAGAGTTTTCTGGGTTTGATAGCGTTTTGTAGTACGGGCCTTTCCTTTGTTAAACCCATAAGTATTAGGTTACGGTAGACTATAAAGGGGATGTTTGCAAATAGGTTAAGCATCTTTTGTTTACTTTAATTAATCAAGTTGTAATTTGGGAATATTTTCATCTTTTGAATTGGGTTTTAGATCTAAGTATGGAGAACTAATCTCCTTTTCTTAATCCGACTCAAGGCTTAATCTTTGGTTGTAAGACTCTTTGATCCTTCCTTAATTATTATTATTGTTCTTAATCTCTTTTGTTTAAATTGCTTAATTTTGGAATCCTTGTTAGATTATTGTGATTAAGTGTGATTTCCTTGTTGCATAATCTTTCCAAGTTCCTTAATTTATTGTTGTTGGGATTATTAAGTGTGATTTTCTTGTAATTCCATGTTGCAACAACTTGTTATTAGACTAATGAATGTGATTTCTTCTTGGTTTAATTAACATTAGAGAGATTTAGTTGTAATTGCTCATTAATTGTGATTTCATTGTGAGTAATTTCACCTATTAGATTCCTATTGCTTCATCTTCCTGTTAATGAATTTATGTGTGTGATTTCCACTAGAGTAATTGATAAGTTGGGTCATATCATTAAGTGTGATTTCCTTGTGATTAACTTTTAATTAAGGGAATTTGGAGATTTAATCTCACTAATAGGACAATAATATTGATTAGAAGGATTGATTGGAAAGTTTTATTAACTAAAGTGCCTAACTTTGGGTCGGATTAAGTCTCTCTCAAATTGATAAATTTCCATCTTTGAGCTCTTGCTTGATTAATTATTGCTTGCCTCATACTCTTGTTTGAATTTTCTTTAATTGTTCTTAAAAACCAAACCAACCCCCCTCCCCCCCCCCCCCTTTTTACATATTGTTGTTACTTTGTCACAATTGTTCCAATTAGTCTTTTAATTTCACTATTGCAAAACCCATCTTCTCTTGGGTTCGACCCCTTGCTTGCTATTTTACTAGTTTATAATTAGTGCTAATTAGTGTGTTTAGTGGTATATAAATTGTTAATTTGGCCGTCTTTTAGTGCGACATTTTAGGCGTGTCAAATTTTGGCGCCGTTGCCGGGGAAGGTAACGGTTTTGCTAGTGTTGTTATTTGTGTTTTTAGGATAGTTGTGTTAGTTAATCTTTGTTTCTTGTTGTTAGTGTCTTGTTCATCACTTGTGTGAACTTTTTGATTGTGTGCTCTTGTGTAGAAGTGTTTATGGTCAATACTAGGAATTCAAGTGAACCACTTTTTCAATTCAATCCGGAGATTCAAAGATCACTTGCTTGGATAGGAGGAGGTATTAGAAGAGACAACCTGGTTATTGAAGAAATTAATCCCGGTTTTCAACAAGACCAAAGAGAAGATAACAACATCCCTTTTGAACAACCCATACCCATTCAAATCTTCATGGGTGATCGTGAGGAAGAACAACCACATGGTGAGAGGGAGAGAGAGAACCCTCCATGGCCTAGAACCATTAAAGAACTTACCGCCCCGGATCTCACACAAGTGCCCTTGTGTATCTCCTTTCCGGCCTTGGCGGAAAATGCCACCTTTGAATTGAAATCCGGGCTCATTCACCAATTGCCCTAATTTCATGGACTTAGTACGAAAGATCCCAACAAGCATCTAAACAAATTTCATGTTGTTTGCTCAAGCATGAAGCCTAATGGGGTTACCGATGAGCAACTTCAACTAAGGGCCTTCCCTTTTTCACTCAAGGACGCGGCAAACGATTGGCTTTATTATCTTCCTACCGGGAGCATCACCACTTGGAATTTAATGAAGAACGCTTTCTTAGAAAAGTATTTTCCCGCTAGTCTCTCATCTCAATTGAAGAAAGAAATAAGTAATGTTGAACAAATGGATGGGGAGAACTTGTATGAGTATTGGGAGAGGTTTAAACAACTTGCTAGTTGCCCATACCATTGGTATACCGACCACGACCTTCTCTTGAACTTTTGTGGTGGTCTACTTGAGGATGATGCTAGGATGATTAAAGCCGCCACCCAAGGTGGAATTGAATACATGTCGGTCCAAGAAGCAAATGAGTTGATTGAAAGGTTGGTAGGAAGCTCTAGGAATTTTGGGAGGAGAATTAAGAAGTCAAGTGGAACATTCTCTTCAAGGCAAGGCTCCAACCATATGGAGGAGAAAGTTGATTTTCTTACCAATTTGGTCAAAGAACTTACAAAAGGAGGTGGGAGTGCTTCTCATGTGAAATTTTGTGGTCTTTGTAATGACCCAACTCATCCTACCGATGGGTGTCCATCTTTGAAAACGGAGGAGGCAATTGAAGCGGTGAAGGCTATTGGTTTTAGGAAGTTTGACCCCTATTCTAACACTTACAATGAAGGGTGGAAATCTCATCCAAATATGGGTTGGGGTGGAAACCAAAATCAAAACCAAAATCAAAATAAAAAAGGAGCTTCAAACTCTTCATTTCAAAAGCCAAATCAAAATCAAAACCAATCACAAAATTCCTTGGAGGAAATGATGAAAACTCTTACCATGAATCAAATGGCAATGCAACAAAATACCAAGGAATTTCAATCCGCCGTGCTTCAACGAAATCGACTCACCGACTCTAGGTTTGTTAACCTTGAGACCCAAGTTGGTCAAATCCTCACTACACTCAATTCTCAACCAAACCAAGGAGGGAGTCTCCCTTCTCACACCATTCCTCCACCCAACAAGGAACAAGCAAAAGCGGTCTCTTTGAGGAATGGTAGGGAGTTGGTAGAGGCACCCAAGGCTCCTAAGAAGACAACACCACTTCCTATTGTTTATGAAGTGAAGGATGTGATTGAAGATGAAATTGAAGTGGTAGTGGAACAAGGGGAAGCATCTACACCTCAACAAGTGAGGATCCATGAACCTCTTCCGGAATATGAGCCACAAGCTCCATTTCCAAGTGCTTTAATGATACGAGAATAATTGACAAGAAAACTTCAAGCCTTTACGATATCTTTCGTAAAGTGGAGGTAAATATTTCTCTTCTTGACCTTCTTAGTAGTGTACCCAAGCATGCAAAGTTTTTGAAAGAGTTATGCACTACTAAGAGGTCCAATAAGGCAAAGAGCATGAAAAAGGTAAGGGCTAGTGAACATGTGTCGGCAATTTTTCAAAAACGGTTGCCACAAAAATGTAGTGACCCGGGCATGTTCACCATCCCTTGTAAAATCGGTGATTTGGAATGCCAACATGCTATGCTTGATTTAAGTGCATCCATTAATGTCTTGCCCAATTACCTTTATGAGTCACTCAAGTTAGGGCCTTTGAAACCTACTTGTACGGTCATTTCATTGGCCGATAGGTCCAATATTTATCCTAAAGGGGTTGTGGAAGATGTCTTGGTGAAGGTGGGGGAAATGCTTTTCCCCGCCGACTTCTATGTGATTGAAATGGAACCCGAGAAAGGCTCCACTCCCATTTTGTTGGGAAGGCCTTTCATGAGAACTTCCAACACCAAGACTGATGTATCTAGTGGTCGCCTCACAATGGAATTTGAAGGGGAAAAGATTGAGTATAGCATACATGAGGCTATGAAATACCCATCCGAGACTTCATCCTTGTGTTTTCTTGAAATTTTTGAGCCAATTGTGCAAACCGTGTATGAATTTGCAAAATTGATGCATTAAATGTTGTTTTGACTAATGGATTGGTTGGAGAGAATTCGAGGTATGCTTTGTCTTGTGATTTGCAGGAAACAATCAAGGACCTAGAGGAAAATCCCCCAATGGAAGAATGGGAAGAAAAGGAAGAAATCCGGAAGGCATCAAAGAACTCGCACCGTGCGAGTTCTGGGGATGGAAAACTCGCACCGTGCGAGTTTTCCCCTGTCCAGGAAATTTTCTTCCTTTCTTCCAAATTATTAGAAGAGCTACCAAAAGAGAAACCCGTTCCCTCTATTGTCAAGCCTCCTATTGTTGAATTGAAGCCCTTACCAAGCCACTTGAAGTATGCATTTCTAGGAAATGAAGAAACTTTACTGGTAATTATTTCAAGCAAGCTTACTAAGGAGCAAGAAGAGGCTCTCATCCGGGTTCTTAAACAACACAAGGAAGCAATTGGGTGGACAATGGCCGATATCAAAGGCATTAGTCCCACTTTATGCATGCACCGGATTCTTCTTGAAGATGAAGTAAAGCCCGTTCGACAACCACAAAGGCGTTTGAATCCTCCAATGATGGATGTTGTAAAGAAAGAGGTACTCAAACTCCTTCATGTAGGTATGATCTATCCTATCTCCGATAGTCAATGGGTTAGTCCAACCCAAGTTGTCCCAAAGAAATCCGGTCTAACGGTAGTCGAGAATCATGAAGGTGTTTTGACCCCCACTCGAGTTCAAAATGGGTGGAGGGTATCTATCGACTACCGTAGGCTCAATGCTGTGATCCGAAAAGATCACTTTCCGCTTCCCTTCATGGATCAAATGTTGGAGAGGTTAGCGAGAAAAGCTTTTATTGCTTTTTGGATGGCTACTCGGGTTATTTTCAAATCCCAATTGCACCCGAGGACCAAACAAAAACAACCTTCACATGTCCCTTTGGAACGTTTGCCTATAGAAAGATGCCTTTCGGTCTTTGTAATGCTCCGGGAACGTTCCAAAGGTGCATGATGAGTATCTTTTCGGATCATGTTGAGGACTTTATTGAGGTATTCATGGACGATTTCACCGTTCATGGCCAATCTTTTGAGGATTGTTTGAGTCATCTCACTTGGGTCTTGCAAAGATGTATTGAAACCAACCTTGTACTCAACCATGAAAAGTGTCATTTTATGGTTGAGGAAGGAATAGTGTTGGGACATATTGTTTCCTCTAGGGGAATTGAGGTCGATAAGGCCAAGGTCGATACCATTCGCACCTTGCCTTATCTTACTAATGTGCGTGAAGTGAGATCTTTCCTAGGACATGCCGGGTTTTACCGGCGTTTTATTAAGGATTTCTCCAAGATTGCCGCTCCTCTATGCAAGCTACTTCAAAAGGATTGCGAATTTATCATGAGTGAAGAATGCAAGGGAGCTTTTGATATGCTCAAGGAGAAGCTTATTTCGGCACCTATAATTCAACCTCCCAATTGGAATGAACCGTTTGAGATAATGTCGGATGCAAGCAATTATGCCCTTGGCGCGGTACTTGGCCAAAGGGTAGGAATATCACCTCATGTTATTCAATATGCGTCGACGATGATGAATGAGGCTCAAAAAAATTATACAACCACCGAGAAAGAATTTCTTGCGGTGGTGTTTGCCTTAGAGAAATTCCGACCCTATATTATTGGAGCCAAGGTCATCATCTTCACGGATCATGCCGCTTTGAGGCACCTTGTCTCTAAGAAACAATCCAAGCCCCGTTTGATGAGATGGGTACTACTTTTGAGTGAGTTTGACGTTGAACTCAAAGACAAGAAAGGCTCCACCAACACGGTGGCGGACCATCTTAGTAGAATCATCCAAGAAGACTCCTTAGTGCCACAAAGTTCAATAAAGGAGACCTTCCCGGATGAAGCCCTTCTTGCCTTGATGTCTACCGAACCTTGGTATGTACACATCGTGAATTACTTGGTCTTGGACAAATTTCCACCGGGTTTGACTCGACATCAAAGAGACAAAATCAAGAGTGATTCCAAGTACTATGTGTGGGATGATCCTTATTTGTGGAAATTTTGTGCCGATCAAGTGATAAGGAGGTGTGTGCCGGACACCAAAATCATGTCAATTCTTCGGTTTAGCCACGAGTATGCTTGTGGGGGTCATTTCGGAGCCAAAAAGACGGCTCGGAAAGTCTTAGAGAGCGGATTCTTTTGGCCCACACTCTTCCGTGATGCCCATGCCATAGTCAAGACTTGTGATAGATGCCAAAGACTTGGCAATATCTCAAGGAAAGGAGAAATACCCCAAACCCCGATGCTCTATTGCGAAATCTTTGATGTGTGGGGTATTGACTTTATGGGGCCATTTTCCGCGTCTTATGGCAACATCTACATACTCTTGGCGGTGGATTATGTCTCTAAATGGGTGGAAGCCAAAGCCACCAAGACCGACGATGCCAAGGTAGTTGGGGAGTTCCTCAAGACTAATATTTTCTCTCGGTTTGGGTTTCCCAAAGCATTGATAAGTGACCGCGGCACGCATTTTTGTAACAAAGCTATTGGTGCCCTTCTCAAAATGTATGGGGTGATTCACAAAGTCTCAATGGCCTATCACCCTCAAACAAACGGCCAAGCCGAGGTTTCCAATAGGGAGATAAAGGCCATCCTTGAGAAAACGGTAAATCCCGATCGCAAAGATTGGAGCTCGAGATTGGATGATGCCTTGTGGGCATACCGCACGGCTTACAAGACACCGATTGGGATGTCACCGTACCGACTACTTTTTGGGAAGCCATGACATCTACCCGTGGAGATTGAACATAGGGCCTATTGGGCGGTTAAATCCTTCAATTTGCAAATAGATGAAGCGGGACTTCATAGGAAGCTTCAACTTCATGAATTGGAAGAGATTAGGAATGAGGCTTATAATAATGCATCCATCTATAAAGCTAGGACAAGGGCATGGCACGATAATATGATTTCTAGAAGAGTTTTTCAAATGGGAGAGAAAGTCTTGCTTTTTCAAAATAGGCTTAGACTTTTCTCCGGGAAATTGAGGTCTCGGTGGATGGGACCATATGAAGTGGTGAAAGTTTTTCAACATGGAGCAATAGAAATCAAGTGTTTAAAGACCGGGAAAGTCTTGAAAGTGAATGGACAACGGCTTAAGCATTATTATGAAGGCATTGAAGCGGGTGAAGTGGAAACACTACACCTTATTGATCCCATTTACGAGGCTTAATGGAAAGTGCAACTTTGTCGAGCCATCGACGTTAAATAAACGGCAAAAGTTTGTAAATATTTATTTCCTTTGCATATTTAAATTCCGCATTGCATTGTTTATATTGCATTCTTCATATTTAAATTTATTGCACCCTTTAATTCTTGCATAATAAATTAAATCATTTGCATTTTCATTAATGTTTTTGGCATGTTAGAATGGTTTAATGTGTGTTTTAGTGATAGGATACCAACTTAAGGGCATATGTGAAGAAAAGAAGGAAGAATGATGGGTAAAATAATTGGCTATAGTGGAGAATTAAGCAACGAAAAAGTCGCTTCCAGCAGCAAAGTCGCACTGTGCGACATTTCTGAAGTGAAAACTCGCACCGTGCGAGTTTCTGAGGAATTTTGCATTTCAGCTCAAATTTGTTCGACACTCTTCATTGTTCTTCCCCAATTGCTTTAACATTCAACCTCCCTCTTCACACTAACCCTAAACCCCTAAAAATCACCCCTCAAAACCTTCTCAAATCATCAAAATCAAACAATTTACCTTCAAGTTTTATCAACTTTCATCTCCCAACATCAATTTGGGTAAGGTAAATTGCAGAACATTCACGAAACAACCATCATTTCGACCTAGGGTTTCAAGTGATTGAAGAAATTGAAGATTTTGGGTTGCAAATTGGACTTAAGGGACGACTTTAAGCATTTTGGGTTAGCATTCATCAACCAACAACACAAACAAGGATTAAAGGGAGGTATAACACCTTATTCTTCTCCTTGTCATTTCTAGTTTACTAAAATTCGAATTTGAGTGCTTCAAATTCGAAAATTAGTTGTTTAATTGTGTTGAAGTTTGTCCCTACGCAATCTTTTAACTTGTGAGGTGTTTTTATTCCAACAAATAGCTAATTAGCACTTCATTTTTGTAATGCATATTAGGTGTTTGATCAATTGCCTCACCCAAATCTTTTCCTCAAAAATTGTGTTTTCTGAAATTCTAATTGTTCTACAATGGGCAAAGGCAAATAAACTGCGGCTTCCTCCTCAAAAGGATCCAAGGGAGCCGCGGATCATGTTGAAAATGAATACTCGGGTAAGGAGGGCCTTCGAGACACGGCCCTCTCAAATTGGAAGAAATTTGCTTCGGTGTCAACTATTGTACAAACCAAATTCTTGGACCAAAACGTTCTTTCTAAATTGGGAATGCTTGACTTGACCCGAATGCTCTTGGAAAAAGTTGGACTTGAGGCCTACACTCACATGGCCGCATATACCCGAAGGGGTGTTACTTTTGAGTTTCTATCTTCCTTGGAAAAAGTGAAAGTGGGAAGGGACAAGGTCCCGGGGATCAAATTTCGGGCTTGTCGCCTTGTCCATACCTTGACATATGATGAGGTACGCGAGGCCCTCCATATCACCAAAGCCCCCGTCAAGGAAAAACTTGATAAATCATTGATGAGTGCTTTTTGGAACGATATTACGGGTGACGTACGTCACGGGAACTCAAAGAATACCACCATCCCCAACCCGGTCTTGCGCCTCCTGAGCCGTCACATAAACACCAATTTCTTGGTCATGACCGAACCGACCAAAATGCAATACCAATAAATTCAATGTCTTTGGTCAATGACCCCGGAAGGGAGGGGAGTGCCGGATTGGGTGGACTTGTTTGTAAGTGGGTGCCTTGAACTTCAAAAGAACCCCAAAGGGACCATTTTTATTGGGGGCATGATCGAATTAATTGTGCAAAAGACGGGTGTACCATTTCCACCCAATGCTTATGAACTTGAGGGTAGTGGTCGCATAGACTTCCATTACTTGAAGCATTTGCACATGATTGAGGTGGTTGACAAAGTCGCCCCCTTGGTCATTTGGTGCATGGGTGGGCAACACTCCAAACATTATATGTATTTACCCCGTCCCTCCGACTAACCCTTGGGTTGGGGGATTGCAAAAGATTTTTACATGCCTCCCGATGATGCTTTTGTGTACCTTTGGGTTGATAGAGCCCAAGTAGTTGAGCCGGAAGAGGATGAGGGAGGAGAGCAACCGCAAGTGGGGGGGCTTTGACTTTTGGTGACATGCCTCATAATGATGCACCATTTGATGAACCCATGCCTAATGCCCCCTTTGATGAGCCACATTTCACTCCTCCCCAAATGCCACAACAACAACCACAATATCCTTTTTCGGGTCCTCAATTCGACTACCCAGCCTTCAACACATGGCAAACCAACATCACCAACCGTGTCTCAAACATTGAATCTACCCTCTCCCAAATGCAACTAACGGAGAATGCTCGGTGGGGAATCACCGAAAACCGCTACCACCATTATCAAGAAGATATGGAAGAGATGCGTTATACTTCAAAGGCAACTTTTAACATGGTGGCCGCGATGAATGCTCAATTCATGCATCAATTCCCCACCCAATACCAAGGGTATAGTGAGACTAAGGTTGAGGAAACAAGAACCGAAATGGCTAGATTTCGGAGAAGAAGAGAATCAAGAAAAAGAGGAGGACCTCCGGACTTGGGAGGTGCCTCAAGCTCACATTCTTGAGTGAGTTAGGGTGTTCACCTCACACTTTGAGGACAAAGTGAAGATTTAAGTGTGGGGTGGGCATGAGTTGGTATCATGTATATATTGTAATATATTCAACTCCATGCATTGTATTTCATCTTAAAAAAAAAAAAAAAAAAAAAAAAAAAAAAAAAAAAAAGAAAAACGAAAAAGAAATAAGAAAGAAAAGAAAAAGAAAAACCCGGCTAGGATGAAAACCCGGAAGGGCATCCTAGGCAAAAATGGGAAAGTAGCCGAGGCCGGAGTGAAAACCCGAAAGGGCGCTCCGGGCAAAATGAAGAAAAGAGTGCGAGCCTGTTGGAGATGGTGTCCTCCACAAATTAGTGTGATAACATTTGTAAATCTCTTACAGGTTCACAAGGGTATACTTTGTATATTTAATCAGTTGATTAACGTTTACCTAATAACGGTTGGCTTGCTAGAAAGTTTGACGTTATTATCATACAGATGGCGGTGATCAACTGGTCCCTAAAGGTCACACCTATAGGACGTATTTGAGAAATGTGGTTATAGAAATATAATTACATTGATGCCCAAAATGACTAAAAAGTTAGTCAATGTGTTGATGAGATAATTATTTAATGAAAATTAAATAATATTAAGATTAGACGAATTAACTGTCAATTCGTAAATTAAATATAATAAGTTATATTTAATTAAATATATATAAGGTTAGTTTGAAAGAATTAATCTGTTAATTCATGGTTAAATATAATCAGTTGTATTTAATAATCAACAAGTTGAATGTGTCATAGTGGTAATAGTGAGGGTACACATACCAAGAGGTCACGGGTTCGATCCTCACTAGATGACAATTTAACACACTTTATATATTTTTGGAAAGACCAAAAATAAAGAAAATTCTATTCTTTATTTCGGTCTAAGTTGGCCGAAATTAGGAGATGTAAATCTTTCCTAATTGATTTCGGATTTCGGTCTATATAAGAGAAAAGGGGAGAATTATTTCTAACCTAATTCTTTTTCTGACCTTGCCTCATCTTTCTCATCACAAGAACACAGAGACACTAAAATTTACATAAAAATTTTAGATTGATTTCTAGCATAACCAAAGGGTATATCTTAGATCGTCTTGGGTGCAACTAATAGGTGAATATCAATTTTGATATTGTTCTTAGGCCAATTTTGCCTTTCCTAATTGATTTCGGATTTCGGTCTATATAAGAGAAAAGGGGAGAATTATTTCTAACCTAATTCTTTTTCTGACCTTGCCTCATCTTTCTCATCACAAGAACACAGAGACACTAAAATTTACATAAAAATTTTAGATTGATTTCTAGCATAACCAAAGGGTATATCTTAGATCGTCTTGGGTGCAACTAATAGGTGAATATCAATTTTGATATTGTTCTTAGGCCAATTTTGCAAGGATCCGAGGTTAATTCTAAATCCTTTTACTTATGCTTATGTATTTTATTTTATGAGCATAGATCATCTTTATTATATCGTTATAATCCTTCATGTTAAAGGGAAGTATACAGATTATTTCCCACAAGTGGTATCAGAGCCTTTGGCTACGATTTTAATTTTGATGATTTTCATAAAATTTGTATGTAAACGATAAGATTTTCGAGAAGAAAAAAAAATTTAGGGTTTCGATTTTTGGATCGAAATTTTTTTATGCCGTTTGGTTGTGCCGTTTTTTTTCCCGTTTGATGATAGTTCTTCCATTCTATTTTTCATATTATAGTTTATAATCAGTTAAAATTATCATATGAAGAATTGGTAGTTTTTGATTTAATGCAGATTAAGTTAAAATCAAATGGAATCGTCATGTTTATGATTAAAAGATTGTTTTTGGTATATAAATTTTGGCATATAAATTAATCATGTTTATTATTTCATATGCTAATCATGTTCTAATAGCAAAGGTAAACAATTGATCATCAAATCTTGTTTTAGGGCAATTCTTGCCGCAAGTTTTAATTTTGACGGCTGTTTTATTTTTTTTGCCGTTGTTTTTTTTTTTCGTTCGGTACTGTTCACGTGAACAGTGTTCTAAAAAAAAAAAAAAATCTGTTTTTAGGTATTTTTGTTTTACCGAATCAGAAAAGGATTAGGAAAGTTTTTCTTGTTTTTCCTATTTACCTAATTTGAATAGAAAAAAGTTTTTTTTTAAAACTTTTCAGCCGTGCAGCTGAAACTTATAAAAAAAAAAAAAAAATTTCGTTTTTTTGCCGTGACCAATTTAAAAAAAAAAATATATGGGATTTTGTTTTTTTTTTATTTTGGCCAATTAGTTATTGTAAATCGGTTCACAATTTAATGACACCGAGCTATTTTAAAGCAGTTTAAAATTTTTGACGGATAGAATTCATATTACAAGTTTAATATGGATTATGTTTGAAATTAATGTGATTAAATTGCGGAATTGTCACTTAATTCAATTTAAATAGGTGGTTTGGATAAATTAATCAACATAATTTATGTATTGTATTATGTATGTTTAATTTATTTTAGTTGATGCTTTTATTTTTGTTGAATGAATCGAATGAATGAATTTTATTTACGTATTTATTTTTGCAATCAGTTGTATAATGTAATACTTAGTGTGGCCTTAGTCAATTATGTTTTCGTAATGAAGGAAACATAATTTTTATGTAATTATGAGATCTCGAATCTCCTTTATTTAGTTTCGAGTTTTTGAAATTAGAATGTAATTAATAGGTCAATTATGTAATTTTATTTATTAGTTATTTATTGTAATTTCAAAGAAGACTAAAGATGAAGATTCAAGCTCACTCCCGCTACATGGATCAAGATGGAACATCAAGACAAGCTTCTCGGGTCCAAGGATGGATTCCAAACTTGTATTTTTGTTCATTTTGATAGGATAGGCCACACTAGGACTTTTTGTTGTTTTATTTTACGTTTTTCATTTTATTGCTTTTCATTCACATGCTAGTAATTGCATCATATTCCGCCTAAAACCAAACCACCTACTACTAAAATGCATGAAAATTGACTCATATAGGTTGTATGTTAGTTTTCATGGACATGCAGATGTCACAGTCTTTAAGCCATCACCTTAGTTTAAATCATTCTCGCATGCTAGATATTAGTTCACTTAAAAATGAATTAAAAAGTTGATGGGATCTTCCTCTATAACGGAAATTGAGATTAGTCTTTATAAGGGCAAACATCTATGAATCCCTTCTTCGTCGGTAGGCCTAATATGACCCCTTCTACGTTGGGTAAGTAGTTGTGTTGACTTAGTTTACCTCAACATCATAGTCCGAAGAGTTTCTCGTGATTATGATGGACTATAGATAGAATTTACAGAAATTTATCGACCAAGAATTCTAACGGTAGAATTAGCTAAAAGGGTAGCTTATCAATTTACAGATACTTGAGTCTTGGAGTCATTTATATAATTCTTGAGGAAGGTCAATTGTATAAATGTTTTTGAGTTTTCGCGTTATGACATAAGTTCATTAGACTTAAAATTAAAACGATGCATGCTTATTATTTTATTCTTCTTTCGCAGTGTAGAACACGCTTATTGTCAATAATCATTTGTTACAACAAATGGTGGAAATAACGCAATCCCAATGCCTAGTGCCACACTAGATCGTTCGTCCTGGCTAAAAATGTTTATGGACCAAATGAATCAGTCCACTCGATTGAAGAATGATGGGTCAAATTTTGCGACCGGGAGGCGGCACTACGGAATGCCGCTGGCGATGGTAAGCTCGGGTATTTAACTGAGCCAATACCGGTCAACCCAGGCCCAAATGCAGGAGCCGACGAGTCATTCGAGTATAGTGACTTCGTTATGGAAGCGGGTGCGATAAAGAACGTACTCATCTTTGCAATGGAAACCAATTTGCAGAGACGCTTCATTGCCCAAGGTGCAAACAAGATTTTCACCACGCTCACTAACGAGTTCTCAAAGGCACCGAGAATCGTTACATATGAGCATACCTGTCACTTCTTTGATGCGAAACTCCAGAAGGGCCAACCGGTTAGCCCACACATTCTTCACATGATTGAGAATGTCGAGAAGCTGGAGTCACTGAATTGTAAAATCAGTGAGAGCATTGTCATTGACCGAATGCTTCATTCTCTTCACGATGGTTTTGCCCTTTTCAGGGCGAACTACTACATGAATGACTTGAAAAAGAGTCCTCATGAGCTACACTCCCTTCTCGTACAGACCGAGAAGGATATGAAATTGAGTGGGAGCATGAAGCAGGATAGTCTCACGATTCACAACAAGAGTAAAGGTAAGGGCAAGGCTCATGGCGACCTAGCTGTAGGTAAGCCAAAGTTTAAGAAGCCAGGAAACGGTAAGAGTGCGCCTGGTGAGACTAGTGGCTCACAGGGCAAGACAAAGAGCAAGGGCGGTGACATAGAGTGCCACCATTGTCACAAGACTGGACATTGGAGGAGGAACTGTCCCGTCTACCGTGAGGACATCAAAGCAGGCCGCGTCGTTCCTGTTGGTATGTCATCTTATATTCATATGATTGAGATTAACCATGCAAGTTTCGGGGGGGGGGGGTGGGGGGTTGTTGATATATCAATCCTTAGCTGCCTTTTAACGCGAAGTTTAAATTTGATGTATTTTATGGAACCATGAATGTACGCAGGGTCGCGAGAACCATTACAATTGGTAATCCTGACATGGCAGAGGAAGCTCTTCGGTGTGAAAAATATTGATGGTGTGTGTTCTGTAACATATCCACTCCCAAAAGGAGCAGCTAGGACAGCATGGTATGGATTCAATTTTTGCCAATGCCCTCTCACATTAATGTTGCAGTTCCGGAATGCAAGTCTTATCTAAATTTTTCATAATGCAAGCCTTTTGGTAAGATGAGTTGCAGGCGAGTTCAGAACTTTCGCTAAAATAAGATGTTTTAGATTCATCTTGCCTGCCCTTTTCACGCATACAGTATATAATTAGAGGCGGATTCCAAATTCCAATCTTAATATTAGGAACTAACCTATGAAAATTACCCTTTTCTTATATGATGTGTGTGTTCAATGCTTTTGGTGCTTATCTTTTTGGAGTCGTTTGTTTATTGTATTATAATACCCGTCAGTGTTTGGTGTTTTTCAAATGTAGGTTTTTTTTTTTCCACGGGGCATAAATTTAGTTTTGTTGGATTTCGGGTTGGTTCTTTGGTCTCGTCGATGAGTTGTAGGGTTCATTGGAGATGATCAATGATGAGGTAATCTACCTACTCACTCTCTTTGTTTTGATGTTACTGATGCTCACAGTTGCCTCTTGTACATTGGTTTGTAATATTAACAAGTAGCACTGCTAGAGTAGTTGATACTATCGCAATCGAGTTGCGTATATTATAGCAGTGCATTGCTTAGATTACTAAGATGGTTCACGTGAGTGCGCCAAATTCCTTCTCATAATTTGGTTTATGTTAAGTTATCATGGAGAGTAAGCCTAACTATTGTATTTCATTTGTTTCAAAATTATCGCTGCCTCCGTGTTCACTTTTTTACTTTGATATTAAGCTCTCTATATCCATCTCTCACTCCCCCTACCTTTCCCTGGTTTTCCGATTTCCATTGGCTCCTTCGGAATAGCTTGTTTTTAATTTCAATATAGAAAAATGGTTCATTAAACTGACTAACTAATTGGTTCTCAAATCTGATATATATGAATTTACTTGTTGGGGAAGCTATTATTCTTTTTAGGGAGTAGTTCCACACTGCCTCTTACTTTTCTTTGTATATTTTCATACTACCTCTTTCCATCCTTCCTGGTTGTGTATGTATGCACATGCCAGTTATCAGTAGCTTCGTTTGCGTTTTTTGGTTGATTCTGGAGAGTGTATTACACGGAGAAGATATGGAGGCTGCTGAAATTGTCAGAGTAAGTGAGATGTATTTTGCCTTGTACTTGCTTCGTTTTCCTTCTGTGCGATGAAGGCATGAATTATTATTATTGGAGACGACCAGTTTTGTTAAATCAATGTGTTAATTTCGGTAGAGAGGATATAGTGTTTTGTTTGCTGATTATGATTTTTTGTATTTTGTCAATGCAGTTTTTGTTCCAAATTGATTGAATCCTTAGATAAATATTGATCAGCTGAACTGTGATTAGTTGTTGAATGCAGACATGCATTAGGTAGGTTGATGCAGATGTTTAGCGCTTTCGCTAATGTCAACGACGCCTTCTGTGTGGTTTACCGTGAACTTTTTCCAAGGCGTGTCATTGTGGCATGAGACCAAAGCTACCAACTTTGTGATGTATTCGTTCATCAGTGTTCGTGTTATAATATCGGTTTTTAAGTCTTAAAAAAAAGGCCTCATATGCCTTTGTAGCGCTCTCACTCTACCTTCTATTTTACAAAATTAATTTTACATTGCACATGACATTTTCAAGCATTTACGCCAGTTTAATAAAAAATTCGATGCTTGTTCCCCCATGTATAAATATATTTATTTATAATTGACCATGCTGCTTTATATTGACACACTATCGACTTACTTCCGCTTAGGGCGTGGTGGAACAACTAGTATTAGTAAGGATTAGAGACTAAGGCCCTGTTCTTTCTGGCTTATTTTCAGCCCACTTCAGTTCAGCTCAGCTTTATTCAGTTAAGTTCAGCTCAGTTCTATTCAGTTTAGCTCAGCTCTATTCAGTTCAGCTCACCTCCAATCAGTTCAGCTCAGTTTAGTTTAGCTCCACTAAATTCATACCATTTCAATTTTGCAAATTTTAAACTTAATAGTTTTTATTAATATTTTTTTTTTTGATGAAATGTAAGGTATATTAGATCAAAAAAAACCGTCCCCATTACAAGAATTAGCACCACTCTAACAGAGTTGGGCCAATCTCCACACAGAGAGAGGAACAAAGCCCATTCTCTCAATTACAAACCAACGAACAAACAAACCAAAAAACCGATTAAATTCCTATCTCCTTCAACCTTCCTCATTTCTTCAATTCTTCAATAGTCTCGCCATCCATCTCCGATCACCTTCACCTACCCTTACCTGAGTTTGTCCGAGGAGTTTACTCCTAATCTCGTTAATAATTAGTTTCCCCAGCTGTTCCGGGCGGAGGATTTTATGTTCAAACTTACTCAGATTTCTTTGGTGCCACACATGGTAAATGCACGCATTGATCGTGGAGTTGATTAGATCTCGTCTGATGAGAGAGGACCCCCTGGTCAGTCTCCAATGGAGGATATCATGCTTGGGCAAAGATACTCGAAGCCAATCTCCCAGTTTTATTAATATTTTTAATATTATTTATTTGTTTATTTATTTATTTATTTATTTATTATTATTATTTTATTTATTATTATTATTATTATTATTAGTATTCGTATTCGTATTATTATTATTATTATTATTATTATTATATTATTATTATTATATTATTATTAATTAATTAATTATTAATTAATGATCCTTATTATTGTTATCATTTTGAATATTATAGTTATTAAAATCAATAATATTCATATTAATAAAATTAATAATATTACTAATATTATTATTAATATGAATATGAATATGAATATAAATTATTAATAATATTATTAATAACATCGTTAATTTTAATATTACTATTATTAATACCTAATTGTTTTTTCATATACGAAGTTTAATCTTTCACATACATTTTTTCATAAACGTTCTGTACCCTTTTCACCTAAAATTGAACCAAATGGACTCTTGAATCAACATTTTTCCCTAAAACTTAATTTAGTTGCTCAAATGATTTAAAACTTACAAGATGAATTCTAATTTATCAAATAATAAATTAATTTACTTGTTTATCAATTATTTGTTGGTTAAATATGAAATTTTATTTGTTGGTTAAATATGAAATTAGGGCCGTCTGTCGATTTTTATTTATCTAATTAATAAAATTAGGATTGTTGTTGCTTCGTGGTGGCTACATACCTAATCACTCAAATCAGGATGATATATGGCTAGACTTTGAACAACATTCTAGCAAATCGGTGCTCTATTATTTCACCTAATAAAATTGATGTTGTACTGTGGTTCATGGTGGCTACCTAGTTAATCACTCAAATTAGTATAATTACTAGTATTAATCTTAATTTAGTAATGTTCTTAGTAATAATGATGATGATGATGATGATGATGATGATGATGATGATGATGATGATGATGATATTATTATTATTATTATTATTATTATAATAGTTATAATTATTATTATTAATATTAATAATAATATTAATATTATTATTATTTCAGTTCAATTCAGCTCCAATCAGCTCAGTTCAGCTCAGCTCAGCTCCATTCAGTTCAGTTCAGCTCTAAAAAGCCAGAAAGAACAGGGCCTAAGGAGCGTAAATAAAGTTATCGTAATAAAGTAGTTTTTTTATTTTTTGGCAGCCGTAACAAAGTAGTTGAATCACCAACTTTATACTAAATTGAAGCAACTGATTAACACAAAAGCTTTGCAACAACTTTCTTTCACTTATTTTTTTTTCAGATTTATGAGCCGAAAAACAGATGAAAAAAAAAAAGGAGTAACTCAAATTTTTTCGATTTGCAAGGTGGTAATTATGATCAATCCTATCTTTTTGGTTATAATTTTTCTGTACACACATAATAAATTCTAAAATTACGACGCTTTACAAGTTGGTAAAACCGAAGCGTATAAAAAATAGTGACCATGAGTGGATTTGGATTTATTTACGATCTCATTTTTTTTTTACCAATATGGCACTTGCACTCCATCTTTTTTGCCAATCTATCACATGTGGTTTTTTTACCAATATGTCACATTTTTTACCAATATGATCATTCTACAGTATATTAGAAAAATCACGTAACCCATGTTGCATTACATTTTTGTAACATGCTTATTTGATTCCTACCTTGTATGCAAATGAAAATATGCAAAAGTAAAGGCGGAAAAACGGAATACAAAAAAGGGAATGGAATCATAACGGAATTACTTTTTAACATACGGACTTTACTCTTTCCCACACATTTTTTCATTAATTTTTCATATTATACCCTTTTTCTTAAACCTAAACAAATTAACAATTATATGTATTTTTTTGCCTAAAATAGAATCCAACTAGATTTTGTGCCCGTGCGTTGCACTGGTTTCAAATTTGTCCTTTCTCTAATTGTTTAGATCTTTTAATATCATTTTGAATGATACGTAAAAGTTGTATTTCAATTACTCAGATAAGGTACTCCGTATAAATCTTCCTATCTTATTAATTTGAACACCTTTCAATAAAGTTTATTTCTGTTGTGAATTAATTTTAGTTAGTCTGTCTAATTTCAATTAGTCTTTTGTACGATTTTGTTATATACTGCTCCGTATTATACGATCTTCATTGGCATATTATGAAATCTTTATTGTCATCTTAGATATGCATGATCGTGTTTGTCAGTATGTGGCTTTAATTTATATAGATTGTGCCCTAATTATAATCAGCAAGTCTCAATTGTGACGATGTTTTGTCTTAACTAAACACATGAGTAGTACTTGACCCGTCACAACTTTGTGATAGATATACCCGTTATAAATGAGAATATGTGAATTATAATATGATAAGGATTCCTATATGTCAAAGTGAAGAACTTATACAATCATCTGGCACACATTGTTGCTTCCATAGTCTGGCACACACTGCCGCTTCCATAATTATAGTTACAAACCAAACATTGAGTATAAAATTAAAATAAAACGTAAAGAGCATAATATATGGAGTACTATTCCTGTAATCCTATGCCCGCTAAAAGTCTTCCCGTGTGTAATACATGTGTTTGAAGTACTCATATGAGATTAGTGTAGTGTATTTTTGCCTCCCAGTTCTTTTATTTTATTTTTTAAGGTTAAGATTTATTTTTGGTATTTATTAATATGGTACTTATCTTTTTAGATTAAGATTAATATTGACAAAATCTGTTTTTTTCTAAGACTAATATTATTATTTTAATTAAAGTGTTTCAAAAAACTTGGAGTCTCTAGAACTGCCTGAAAAAAGTCTCTTTTATAATATCGTCCTATATAATTTTTTTAAAAGTCAGAAGAATATTATAACATACGAAAATGTACGTAAATATTTAGTCTGTCAAACATTGTTGCGTACTTACCTCCCCGATGTTGAGTCAATTATAGGACTATATGTCTAATACTCATCTATTTACTCCTTTAAGTATGTGATGTATTTGTGAGATTTTGGAAAGATCGAATTTAAAATGTATGGCTATGAAAACGAGGCGTTTTAAGATACTCCAATTCTTCCTTTTTACTGTATTGGTAAGAATGTTTGTGTTACTTATAAGGCCTTTTACATATAGAGTTGCTCGTAGGTAAGTTAAGGGTGAGTGTTGTGAATCGTGACAATAGGTCACATAATCAACCCCTTCTTACACACGTCTATATACTTGGCTTGCACCTCATTTGACACAAAAAAAAAAGCTTTAATTAAGTTCGGTTTTATTCGTCTATCGAAAAATTGCCCGAACTCTTAATGAGGCACGTTTTTATTCGCCTAATGCACAATTTAGTAATAAGTCTTTCTTAATGAGGCACATTTCAACTAAAGAAATGTCTTGTTTACAAATTTATTAACTATTTCCTAATGTGTAATTAGTTGGACTAAAATTTTGTTCTTAGCAAACTAAATTTCATCTAATAAATAAACATGGTATAATTGTAAAATCATCTCAATAAGTTGGCTAAACTTAAATAATAACAGTTAAAAATTAATAAGAGTAAATTATATAATTGTAAAATCAATAATTTATTCCAAACCCGTTTTTCAGAAGGCTGCTCTGTTGGTGTATGGGGGAGTATATGAAGTAGAGTGGAGATTAGTTGTTTGTTTAGTTGATTAGTTGAAGGTTGATTAGTTGGAGTTTAATTTGAAGGAATTAGTTTGTGTATTGATTTGTTGTGAATTTGTTGGGATACACTTGGTTACACTTGGGTTCATAGAAATGGGAGGGGAGGTCCTCTATTTATAGAGCTCCTCCTCCTTCTCATACATCCTAAGAACACTCTAGAATAGGACATTCTAGAGTGGCCTACACACGGAACTCTCTAGAGTTCCTTACCACTTATACACACGTCTAGAAGGTTCTAGGTTGTTCTACATAAATCTAGAGCATACATGACTCTTCTAGATCCTTCTAGACTCTTCTAGTTGTTTCTACATTATTCCAGGACATTCCGGATAAGTCTAGAATATTCCGGAAACTTCTAGAATACACTAAAAGTCTCATACTTCAACATGCTCACTAATTTCATTGTTTATGTATTGTTAAGATCTGAAGGTTTAGGGGAAGTTGATGAGAGAAAAATTGAGGCGCTTGAGAATTTCTGATGCAAATAAAGGGAATACACCCTGAATAAAAGAAGAAAGCACTACCCCGATAAATAGTTCGAGTTGCTACAATTAGTTTACTTGTAGAGTAGTAATCATCACTAAAACTAAAAAAAGATTGTGCTGAAACTCTTATACTATCAAGAAGCACCACACTTGCCATGCAAAGCCCGAATGCATGCAAAATACTTGCAACTAATGCTCCTAAGAGCCCGGATTTTAATACTGTTATTGATTGATTTTTCTTTTTGTTAATCCCTCTATCCCGATTATTTGTTATCCTATTTCATTTTTAGGTGTCTCATCGATTGTTATCCTTTCTATTTTAGTAATATCATAATCATAATATTAAATTAGCAAGTAAAATCACAAAACAACACGGAATAAATTAGATCATATAGCTTACGTAAATCATAAGGGAAGGGGAAGCCTTTAAAATTCCATGTTAAGCATTGCGAATACTAAAAAGCTTATATATGACGGGCAACTTTGATTCAATTGTCAGTAAATTTGCTTATTATGACTCAAGTCTTTAGTTTGGCCTTAAATATCGTCAAAAGTAATTTTTTAATCTTTGACAACCTTCGATGAATGTCGAATAATTCGCCTTGCATTCTATGTTATTTTATTAGACACCATCAATAAGACATGCTACCACCATACACACATCTGTAATAACCGTTTTACTTTACGAACATCCATCACCAAAGCACAAACAATGACACCAAAATGACTATTCAAGATGATGAATATTCTCCAGCAACATAATAGTTGTGTATGCTTGTTCATCCGTGATCCTCATACCTACCAAAAGAACAAAACTTATAAAAATTAATTACGTAGACAATGGAAAAACAACAATGCGACATTAAATTACAAACCATACGAAAGAAGTGAAGAATAAAACTACAGACTACGTAAAAAAAAAAACTAAAATTTCATGGAGGGGTTGAATTAGCCGCATTATATTTATATTCAATCATGTATAGGTGTTTGTATTAGCCTAGGAGAATAAGAGTTATCTTTTTTGTGTAGACAGCTGATCGAGATTAGGAGTTTGTGCTCATGCCAATTGTCTTTAGCCAATACCAATATTGTAGAATTACGATGGAATTGAAGTTTAAGTAATTGACTAACTGTATGAGAGTTTCATTCTATAAAAAATTCTTGAGGTATAAAATATTTTACGGTTAAGTGTAATATTATTTTATTGATTTTTATAATTAAAGTGTTTCAAAAAATAAGGAGTCTCTAGAATTGCCCAAAAAAAACCTCTTTTATATATATACTAGAATTAATGCCCGTGCGATGCACGGGCCCTTATGTAATATCATGTAGTTTTTGAATCAATAATAATTGCGGTACCTATAATCCTAGCTTAAGAAAATTCAGATTTAGAATATAAATTACTTTTGTCAAATCTTGAAAAGTCTCCCCTTCAGCTTATTAAAATAACTAATCAGCTTGAGGTAGAGAGTTTAGGAGCTCTATGATTTAAAACTATCCATCTTTTTGTCCATTTAATGAAATGATCCAAAAAAAATTTTAAAAACAAAAAATAAGTAATCAACTCGATTTGGTTTAAGATATTTTAGTTATACTTCCTCCGTCTTTGTTCTCCGTCTTTGTTATTTGTTTACCTTTTTATTTTGGTAATATATTTGAGGAGCAACTTGATCCTTCATATTTAATTCGTTCTACTTGTTATCCAATATTGATCCCCTTACCTTTTGGTAAGGAGTAGTATTAGATTTCTTTAAAGCAACGGATGTTCATATATCAATTTTCACTTTTAGTATTGCGCATAAACTTTATCTTGAATATGTTTAAACTATTTTATCTATATTTTTGTATGAGAAATTTTATATAATATCTTTAGTTTACAGAAGGTGGAGATTCAAAATTCAAATAAAGTTAACTAAGAAAAAAAATAATATTATTTTACTCGGGTAACATCTATAAAATATAATTAAAAGGCTACCCTAAAATGACTAATAAACGCCATGTAGACAAAGCCACGTAGGATCCAAAAATGCCACGTAAATGTGAGCATCAAAACTCATGCCACGTAATTGTCTTATTTTATAGATTTAATTCATTTTTCTATAAATTAATTTAATTTTTGCAACCCTTATAAATTTACATCAAAATTTCATAATTTATAATCAATATTGACATTTTAATTGAACTTTTGTAATAAAAACATGTTAATAAATGTCATAATTTATAATTAAAATTGGCATTTAATTGAAATTTTGGTAATAAAACATGTTAATAAATTAAAACTTTTAATATTACTTAACATGCACCTACCATTTTTATTAACACTTTTTTCTATTTAATTCATTTTTTTAATTAAACATTATAATAAATTGATTAAAACTCTTCATAATACTTAACACCCACCAAATTAATTAAAATTCTTCCTATCTAATTAATTTTTGTAATATAATATATGAACAAATTGATTAGATGTCTTTATACTACTTAATACCCATAATTTTCATTAACATTTTTCCCTATTTAATTCACCTCTTGAGTTGCTCAGCAATCAATTATCTAATTTAATAATACCACAAAATAAATTAAAAATAAAATTAAAATATGGAAGTCTATGGTTGTGTGATGGCTATAAAACCTATAATACCTATGATAGTTTCTATTCAACAATATTTATTTAAAATTTATTGCTCATTTGCCCATGAGTTTCTAGGTTGTGGATTATATTTTATGGTTTAATTTATTGATTTGATTATAGAGAGTATATTGAGTATTGTTGTTGTTTTGTCCAATAGAGTATATTTTAATTTGTTATCTTATTGGTTTTATAAATCCTTTGATTTATATTTAAATTCATATTTTCCATTTGTTTAATTTCAATGATTTACATGTGACAATGTTGATTCGTTTGTGAAGTTTTTGCCATGTTGATGTTTTACCTTATGGTCAATATATTTTTTATATGAATTTTAAAGCATCGTGAAATGTATGTGAATGCAGATAAGACAAAGCATCACGTGGGTAATCTAAAGAGGGAAAAAATACAAAAGGCACAAAACTGAGGTAAAATCTATCTATACAATAAAATTAAAAGGCTACTTAAAACATTTAATTTTAATTAACATGGCATTTTTATAGAGGTTAATACTAATTTATCTATATTAATTACTTAATTATTTATTTTTATACAATATTATAAAAATGCAAAACTATGTATTAAAAAGTTAATTATCTTCAAAATTGTCACATGCTTATAGGTACCAAAAAAATTAAAAAAAATAGTATTTGCAATCACTAAAAAACTAATATAAACTCTTTATTTTCCTCTCATAAATTTGGTTATTAATCTACCTATTTATTTAACTTTAATTCCATAAGATAATTAAAAAGCAAGCGATACTATCTACCACTATTATTTTGCATGTCATATTTTAATTTCGGAAGATAAATTATATACCATTCTCATGTAAAGTAGATTGCGTAAAATAATAATAATAACAACAATAATAATAATAAAGCAAACCTTTCACATTCCATTTCTCCTTACACCATATTTATGTCTACATTAGACTTCATAATACTGAGAAAAATCTATATCTCTATAATCTAAATAAAAAATCTATAATCTATAAATCTAATTAAAAGGCAAGTCAAACTATCTACCATAATCTATATGTCATATTTAATATAATTACATACGATAATATCTTAAGCCACTCTTGTATAAAGTATATTTTGTAAAAATAAAAAAATTATAATTATTAGTAATCAAGCAAACCTTATACATTCCATTTCTCCCTTACTCTTTATTTATGTTTATATTAAATTTTATAATAATGAAAAAAATGGTGCTCAAAGCTCAAAAGTCATGAACCTTGATTCATATTTATACTTATATTAAATTTGATAATAATGAAAAAATGATGCTCAAAAGTCATAAACGCATCCTCAATTGTTTATATATTTTTGTTGGAAGGCAAAATTTATAAACCAAATTTTATCTCATCCCTATTGTTAGTAGAACTAAATGTGTCATTCATCTTCCTATGATTCTATTCCAATTAAGGTAATTAGCTTTGGTTAACAGAGCGGGGATGAAAGTGAAATTGCTTGCCATTGTATTAAGTATGAAGGTTTGATCACATTTTTCAACTTCATCGTATGTATTGTTCTCATTTAGGGTCTACCAAGATTTGTGGTGTTGACCTATTCAAAGGTTAACATACTTACATCTCTAAGAATTCATTCCTATTCTCTCTTTCTTTCTCTATTTAAGAGGAAGTTTAAGTTAATAACGATAATATTGTATAAAACAAATTCCACTATTTTGTTGGTTAATTCGCACTAATTACTAAGTTACTTTTTTATAGGGACGATTCATTGGAGAAAGAAGACTTTATGGAGAAGTAAAATATTAGGATTGCTTAAGGAACTATATATTAAAAACTAAGTGTAAGATTGACGACATCAACGTGAATGAGTAATAGTTTTTTAGTTTTTTTTTTCAACTGTATTTTTTATTTTGGTATTTGTTGATTTTTTTCATCATTTTACCTTTGAAAAAATAGCACTCTTTAATTTATCGACTTTGATCTTTATTTTAACATGTCAATGCCCGTATTTTTAGTACACGATCTATCATGAATTATTCATGAGGTAATCTTACTATGTGATTTGATATTTTATAAAGTCTCAATTACTAGAAACACAAAAAACATCACACTAAAAACAAAATATCACGTGAAATTCACGGGCCACAAAACTAGTTATCAGTTATTGATAGTATATTAATTAATAGTTGATAAGTTGTGTTTTGCTAACCGTAAAGTTGCAGTTTACAAATTAGAGTTCTCTTGAAATTCTCCGATGTATATATACATACATTCATGTTTAGTATATATATATTCATCGCATAGCACATGATACCACCACCAAATTATATGAAAATTTTCATAATATTTTTTAATTGTTGACTGGTCCATTGTTTAATGTAATATCATCTTTACTTTGGAGGGTTTACCTAAATATTAATTCGATCATTATCAATGTACGAATTTAACTCATAGAGTAATATTCAACATATAGTATTAAATTGCAACTGATTGTTTTACTGAACTAAAGTTCAAATTCATCATATCGTAATTCCATACGAATTTAAGTTATAGCATCCAACATTATTAAATTGCAACTTATTATTTTCTTAACCTAAAGACCAAATTCTTATTTTAGTTTCATATTATTTTACAAAAGTTGATTTTTCTATAATCGACAACAATCTTGTTTGATATTATTAATCAACTTTACTTGAGCACTAAATTAGTCATTATTTCACACAATTTCTCTTTAATGGCTAACTGTCTACTAAATGATACTCCCTCTGTCTATCTTATTGTCAATTTCAGCTTCTAAATTAAGTCCAGTTCATGATTAGTAGACTCTTATTCTAGTATTTGTTTTTCCAATAGTTAATAAAAGTCGGTTTCTTCTTTTTGTCCTCAATTGAAAATTGAATTTAATTAGCTATAAAAACGTGGCAATTTAAAACCAAGAAAATTTTAGGAAATGATCATGAGTCTATTGTTTATTGCTTACCTACAATTTTCTCCGTCTTGGATAAATTAATTTTATTTACAAATATCTATTCAAACATAGCTCGAACGCCTATCAAACAAACACACTTCAGTTCAGTAGAAATAGAACGTATGTCAAATTATTAAAATCGTTTACAATAAACTACTAATCCATACACAATAAAATACTAATGTATACTAACCATTCTAAACAATTAATGAAAGAACTTTAAATAAACAATCAAGTAACAAAACCACAAATAAATTATAGTGACAGTAGTGGTTTTGTGCTGATGTGGGCTGCTGTGTCCTTCAAGATTGCCAGTGGGGTTTATGGGGATAGATGGATCATGGTATCGGGTAAATTTGGTGATAAGGAGATACCTTGTACAATTGTCTTGTTTATGCTCCTTATTGTATAGACGGGAGGATAAAGTTTTTTTCTTTGGAGGAACTTTGTAATGCAAGATGGATGTTCAGTAACACAACATTAGTGTTTGGGGACTTCAATGCGGTTCTAATTCCGGGGGAAAGGTTAGGTAATATGGGTAGGAGTTCAGTATGGAGGAGTTTGAGGATTGGGTTGAGAGTTTAGAGTTGATTGTATTGCTCGTTCTATAGGCGCGTATGAGATGATTTATGCCTTTTGTGGGGGGTGATTTGGGTTTGGCCGAAGGAAATTGCTAAAGCATTCATGGCTTGGAACGGATCATATTTTGTGGGATTGGAGGAGAGGCTTTGGGAGGCGGTTTTATAGCCACTATGAGCATTTTATGGGAGATGAGGACCAGAGTTATCTTTGAAAACAAACCCCTTGTTTGGATAGGAATTGGGATGCAGTTAGATCGTGGAAGACGAATAGGATATTGACGGGGAGGCCAATGTGTTTTACCATGTAATATCTTTATTATCTTGTTTGGGTTTTTCTGTTTTCTATGTAGGTGCGTGTTTTGTTTTGGGACTCTACTCTCTGTAGGTCTCGGGTTTGTAACCCTTTTTCTAATAAAAAAAAACAATCACGTAATCAATTTTCCTTTCGGTAGAGTTTTACGTAGTGTTATACATGGGTGGGAATTATTTTTTTCTTGAGGGAAAAGCTTTATGTTTGATTCCGACACAATAACATTAGCAATCACCTTTGATCCCGAGTTTACCCAAATTCTTGGTTTCGATCCCTACGTACAAAACTAAACCCAACAACCGCAAAATAGAAAGCCAAATCTGGAATTATTCTCCCCATATACCCAATGTAGAGAAGGTAGCTTCTTCGATTTCAGTATAGTGATCAGCAACATGGAATCCGATTCGAGCACCACATGAGATACATAGATACATTTGCCTAGCCAGAGTCATAGACAAACCAAACTTCGCTGCCCTTGCTTCCACTATACTCGGACACCACTGCTCCTTTGTTTGCATGCACCAAGCCCAAGTGTGAGATTTTTCCGTTATGCCCTCTAAGCATCCCCTACGGGTCACAAGCAGCACCACCGTATTACGGGAATTCCTGATAGCCTAAGCTGTCGTAACCATCTACATCTTGTTGTGCTCCTTTCCTTCGTAATAAAGGAGAACCGATTGAAGCAACAAACCTGATAGTCCCCCAAGGCTCCTCGACATCCCATGGATGGCAAATTATAGGCGTGTGTACATATATATAAATAGTGATTCACATAACTAAGACTCCAATGGCACCTAATTTTGTTATGCAAATAGGATTGTGTATGGTTTATTTGGGGTAGAGTTTTACCCGATTTATATTTTTATCTCCTCTGCATTATTTTATTTTTATTGGTCGAAAGTTTTTAACATAGGTTGAAGTCTCTATAATCGCTCGAAAAAAGCTTCCTTTATTAATATACTAGATTTAATGCCCGTGCGATGCACGGGCCTAAAAATAATGTCTAATTTAATATTTTTTAGGCTAATCATAGAATATAACATTGTTAATAAACTACTCAGGAATAATAAAATGGTTCGTCCCATATTGTTAATTTTTATATATGAGGAGGTAGATGAGACTATGAGAGATCGCTTATATATCGTAAAACGCGATTGTATTTTCATCCTAACCAATTTCTCGTGCCCTTCGAAATTTTTTCTTGGTTTTATTTTTTGTCTGGTCACATTAAAACTCAACTATTTGGCTTTTGGCGAATAAATAATATGAGTTTAAGTTCAATTCATCAATAGACATGATTATATGATTTTACTATTAGAAAATACGGTTATTTTCACTTTAGGTGTTCAAGGCTCACATTTACAAAATTTCACTTTGGGTGTCCAAGTTTATAAGCAGATGCATTTAAGGTGCCCAAAATTTGAGTAACTCTATTTTGAATGCCTAATTCCTACTGGTATGATTTTGTTAAGCTAATATGCCCAATTAATCCTAAGTTTATTGACTACTAAGTTTGCTATATATTATTAGTGTAATTAATTGGGCATGTTAGCTTAGCAAAATCACACAAGCAAGCTAATTATTAGGCACCTAAAATAGATCGAATTACTAAAATTTTGGGCACTTAAAATACATTTGCTTATAAACTTAGGCACCTAAAGTGGAATTTTGTAAATGTGAAGACCCAAACTGGAATTTTGCGAACCTTAGACACCCAAAATGAAAATAACCCTAGAAAATAAATATGTCAATATATATCTCGTGTACAGGTAAACATCCAGTATTAGCAACACAAGTCGTTAACAATACAAATTGCTAATTGTCTCCTATCTTATCTTTTCCTACCTTATCTTTAAGTTTGACGTAATGTTTAGTATGTCTACTTCTATTTAGGTTGTACATTCTCTCAAGTAGTTGATAATGGATCAACCGTGGATCTTTGTTAAATTTGTTACTTGAAAATCTTTTCTAAATACTATAATTATTTGACCAAATGGTTTATTGTAAATTCATCCACACATCAAAAATCGAAGGTGCAATGCTAAAAAGCGTCAAAAATTCTTTTTGATTTCAATAGCTAATGAACTTAGGCCTACCACCTCAACATTCACGCGAGTTAGATATGGGAATCAAGTTAAAGCTAATCAATATGTTTACCATTCTGACATTATAGTTGATGATTATATAAAATGATCTTATTAGCTTTTGTGATGTTATTTGGTATATTGACAAATTTGTTATTTAGCAAGAGTTGCTTATGACGTTTCAAGTTAAAGGGTAATATATATGCTACCGACGGAATCAACTAAAGTTATTAATCAATCAACCACAATAATAAGTTAACTAATCCGTACATCATAAATTCATAATTCATGTGCTGTAACACATACAAAAGAAGTGCTCCTTAACTATACTGCGGTAAAATAATGTTCAAAATGTAATACAACAATAGATAACGAATGAATTAATTAGGATACATCGATATCAAAGCCCTGTTGCATATATGATATTATTGATAACACCTTTGTAAATCATAGCTATTGAGTATTGACATCTCATCCCGCAAAAAAAAAATCATTATTTAATAAAAAGCATCTTAGCCATATCTTATACATAATGTGAAACCTTTTTTTGGTATAAAAAAATATAAATTGTAATGATTAAAATAATTGTAAAGAAACACATTTAACAATGAACGATCAAAAGAATTGAAAGCATAAATATAAACTTACGTAACAAATTGTATTTTGCAATGTAAAAAGCGGTTTTATACCCAAATAGATATTGTCTCCTACTTAAACAGATCTTCTATAGTTCATGAATCATGTATCGTCAAATTCATATACTATATTGTATTCTTATTTAACTCATTAATATTTAGATTAATTTTAGGGTAGTTAATAATAGGTGGGGTCTCTCACATCACTAAAAGCGTTTCGTATTTATTGAACTCTTTGGAATCACTCGAAAAAAAACTTTTTTTCACCTACGACTACTACAAAAGTAACAATGAAAAAGAAAATAATACAAACATATTGTACCTGAAATTTGTATTAGCATTGAAACGGATCAAGTATCAGCGCACCTAATATTGTACCTGAAATTTTAAACCAAATTACATTGTTAGTATTGACTAAGAAAATTATGATAGAACGTAATAACTAATAACCAAACACATTATTAGCATAACAATTAACTAATCATAATCGAAATATATATTATGCACGTTAATATCGTAAACAAAGAGTAAATTGAGCGTATACGGAAAGGAAACCAGGAAAAAGCTATGAAAGAAATAAGATAAAATTAAAAAGTTTAATGGTGATCAATCGAAGGAATTGCTCAAAGTTTATATGTATATATAGCATTGAAGGTTGGTGTATTTGCGATAAGATAGATATTCAAGTCATCTTAGACTTCTATAAGGCGATCATCATATCTCTAACAACCATTATCACGTTTAATTTATTCACTCAAATATAAACTCTATCTTGTGGTGTCTATTTTTATAAGGGAAATTGTATTATCTTTTTTTCTAGGTAGTTCGCTAATGTTGGAGACTCTAATATCGCTCGAAAAAAGCTTCCTTTAATAATATAGATATATATATATATATATATATATATATATATATATATATATATAGAGATTGGATTTGGTGATTTTGGTTCTTATGGTGAGTTGTGAGTTGGGTGAATCTCAGCCATTAGATTACATTAGAGATGAGTGGACAAGATTAATCTTAGTTGTCATATAAAAGCATTGTTATTTAGTTTATTTTCTTTTTTTCTTTTTTTCTCTTTCTTTCTCTCTTCTTCCGTCATTTACTATTCTCTTAATTGTTTCTCTCTCTAATTAATATTACTCTAACCGTTTATAATCATTTTTACTCAACCGTCTCTCTCTCTTCTATTAATATAAAATCATTGTCGTTTCGTTTATTTTTCTTTTTTCTAAGTACTACTCTTTTTTTTTTACTTTAATTTTTTGATCTCTTTTTTTTTGCCTCGTGTTATTATGCTTTTTTTTACAACTTTGATTTTTTTTCCTTTTATGTTTTTCTCTAATTTTCTCATTATGTTACCTTTTTTTCTTTTTCTTTTTGTACCAGATTTTTTTTTCCATGAAATTTTTTTACTCTTATTTTTTTACCTCGTGTTATTATGCTGTTATAATGCCTTTTTTTTACTTTGATTTTTGTCTCTTTTTTTTACCACATGTTATTGTGCTGTTATTGTGTTGTTATTGTTATTCCGTTGTTATTGTGATGTTATTCTGCTGTTACTTTGATTTTTTTACGACTTTGATTTTTTTTTCTTTTTTTCTTATCACGAGTTATTGTGTTGTTATTCTGCTGTTATTGTGATGTTATTCCGGTGTCACTTTGATTTTTTTACTACTTTGATATTTTTTTACTACTTTGATTTTTTTACTCTTTTTTTACAGCATGTTATTGTGTTGTTATTCTGATGTTATTGTGATGTTATTCTGATGTTATTGTGATGTTATTCCGGTGCCAATTTGATATTTTTTACGACTTTGATTTTTTTACCACGTGTTATTGTGCTGTTATTCTATTGTTATTCTGCTGTTATTGTGATGTTATTCCGGTGTCACTTTGATTTTTTTTACGACTTTGATTTTTTTTTCTTTTTTTTACCACGTGTTATTGTGCTGTTATTCTACTGTTATTCTGCTGTTATTGTGCTTTTATTTCGGCGTCACTTTCATTTTTTTACTCTCTTTTTTACCGCATGTTATTGTGCTGTTATTCTAGTGCTACTGCGGGAAAGATCTTGTTAATCTTTTCATGTTATTGTGCTTATTCTAGTATTATGGCGTACTTGATTCCGATTGGGCGGACGTCCGGAACTCAAGCTTCTTAGAGAGGATTTCTGTCATTCAATCTTCACGTCAAGGAAAGACACTTCACTTTTGATGCTGCAACAAAACTACCACCTAATATGCAAAGCTAGAGATAGTAGGCTAGTAGCAGTGTATCAATTCAATATCATCTATGTCAAAATAGTTGGTTCCTCTTATATAATAATCTTTGAATAAGAAAGTTAGATAGCTCAAAACTCATGTTACTTATATTGGGACAGAAGAATCTACAACCGGCAGCTGTTTGAGTGTCAGGCTCGGCGCTTTTACGAAAAACTGTATGTGAACTACCCAATTATACTTCAAATCACCCGAAAAATCAAATAAAAAAGAATCTTGAGCAAATAAATTCAACTTCAGATAATCAAAATGTGAGTAAAAAATATCAGAGTGCGTTTTTGAGATGCAGTAGCACGAAAATCAGGTGTAAGAAGCAAACAGAAGATCATATTTCATCCATCAACAAGTCTTTGCATCATAAGAAAATCACTATACGGGGTCAAACCAGCCAATTAGGCTTAGTATTCAAAGTAGGCCATGGTAAACATTATTTCGACACTTCACCATTGACGACACAACAACATTGATTGCCGAATATTCAAAGATTAAAGCTTGCGAGAGTATCAATAATGCAACAAATAATCAAACCCCAACAACATTACACATTCACGAAAAACCTGCATTAATTTAATAGAACAACACCATTAGATTTGAACATTAACAACAATACTCGCACCATCAAGCCTACACTAGACCCGAGACTACAACCGCTCCTTGGCGCACGAGCGGCTACCAGTTACGAACTCGGAATTGAAACAAAGTCGCCATTGCTGCCTACCATCGATCACTTCGTTAACAACCAATTAAACCACCAAGGCAGTAGCCCAGATACGAGTTTGAATACGAATTGGAATCAGAATTAAAATTGGAATCGTTTTGTGTTGATTTAGAGATTTAGATGAAGGATTCTTTGATTCAATGCCTGAGTCAACATCAAATTTGTTATAACTGGAATTCATATTCATTGGATTTGATGATTAATAAATGAGAATGCAATTGGTAAGAAATTGGAATGTATCTGGTAGAATTTTAGAAGTCGATGAGTGATTTGTAGATAGAGAGAAAGATTAGAGATTTTTTAATGGGCTTGTTAATTTTCAGCGGGGAGTATTGTCTCTTGTTCGTGTTTTGTTATTGGACTGTGTTTTGTTTGTTGATTCAATCTCAGCGGTCTATTTTGTGTAGATCAATGGTTTAGATTTTCCAAACTCACAACTCACCGTAAGAACCAAACTCACGAGATCCCGCCTCTATATATATATATATATATATATATATATATATATATTTTGATTGATTGCTCTACAACCTTAACAATGAACCAGGATTTTCTAATTAGTGGATTAGCGAAATTAATCTACGTGTTTTTGTTGTTTGTCAATTAGCCAAAAATGATTACAATGGTCTATGGAGGAAAGAGAATTAGATGTGAGATTCTCACATTTTGACGATGTATTTAGTGAAGTCAAAGCATTTAAATGGAGGCTATGGAAGATAAATACCACCTGACATATGTAACTGTGAAGTCAGGCATAGTCTGAATATGTATGAGACGCCGAATGCCTGATTTAATAAATACTGAACACCATGATTTATTTGTGGCGGCTAAAAACAAAACCCTTAATTGATGATTTATTCTGTGAAGATATGGGTAATGTTCTGAGTACCAATGAACAATAGGCCAGATGATAACCCGTTTTCTCATGTCTCATTCCACAATGAACATGGTCGGCCGGAGCATGTTAGATCGGAGTAAAGTCGGATGGAGTAGGTTGCCGAGGGAGGTGAAGAGAAGGGAGAGTGAGAAAATCAATTGAGTGTGGGAGAAAAAAAAATGACAAGGGTAAAACTGTAAAAAAAACGTATGTGAAATAGCAAAATCCGTATGTGAAAAAGCACATCCCAATCATAAATGATAAAACATGGTGCTTTGTTTTGTGGTGGAAATACAACGGCAAGTGCAAATAATATTTAGTGCCGCACGACCTCACACCATTTATGTGAATTACTCGGTTACTTCTCAAACACAAAGTACACAATATGATTGCCAACTTCTTGTTGCTCTAATAATCTATAAACCCAACCTTTCTTATACAACCTTTGTCATACACACAGGTAATGTCGAACCTAAGCTTGGTCAGGCAACTAACACGTCAAACAGAGGTAGAATTAATTCAAGATATTGCTTTTGCTCAACGATATTCAATCAACAGCACCACAATCGTCAAAACTGTAGGTCTTAGTCCATGTCCATCGACTTCTCTTCAGACGAGACTTTACTTGACCATAGCTTGATTGTCCTATCATGAGACACGGTAGATATATGCTGTCCATCTGCATCGCCGCAAAGAAAAATGACATGTGTAAGGGGTTTCTAATCTTATCACTGTTGGAAATTTCAAACAATATTTTCACAAGTTTATCCCATCATGCCTTCCAAAATAAGGCAAGATATAGGATTTACAGATTCATAAGGGCTGGCCAGAAAACTGAGTACAGACGGACATCAAGGTAACAAAATATCCTTGAAACCGAGCACAAAGCAATCATAACATATCAGAGAGTCCAAACTATAAATTTCAAAAAATCAGATAAGCTAGACCGTCCCTTACGAACGCAAACATATCTCTTTGAGCATTCAGCTTTCGTCTTAAGCTCAAAGCGTATAACGTATTGGGTTACATTCGTTTTAAATCATCTTTCCATCCATTAGAACTGCAATTCACTGGACCAAAGTTGATTTAAATAGCTGATTCGACACTAATTGGACACGCAGGCATTTCTAGACTTGTCCGAATATTATAGTAAATAAGAACCGGCTAAAATTTTCCCATTCAACAACTTCCTAAGGAAATTGTCAAAAGGAAGATAGTTTAAATGTAACTTTCCAGGAAAGACGTTCAAGGTTTGGTCAAGTTTATAGCAAACATTAGCTACTAATCTAGTAAACATTACTAAAAGCCTACACGAAAATTAATAAGTGTGTGGACTTTGAAGTGCCTAAATTTCATTACTTTCTCATGGCTACATACTGCTGATCATGAGATCTATCTAGCTATCAATACCAAAATGCAGTTTTTTTTTTATACATTCAATGGATAAGGAGAAATCTCATACCTCCTGATATGTCTAAGGATGTAACTTTGGCTTCATGCCCCGAGAGTGTTCTGACAAGTTTGAAATCCCGAGACGACCATATCTGAAAATTTAGGATCAAATAAGGCAGAGTATTCAGACCCTGGAGATAACACAAAGGTTTATCATTCTCAAAAAAATAATGCGGTAAAAAAGACTTGTACCTTAGCTGTCATATCATATGAACCAGTCACCAAATAATATCCTTCTTGGGGTTCAAACTTGACCTTTGAAATAAGATTTGAATGCGCCGGAATAATATAAACAGATTTCTTCTTTCTTAAATCCCAAATCCTGCAAGCATTATCCTCTGCGCCAGTAGCCAGATGATAGCCGTTTGGGGAAAAGTCAATACTAAGAACCTGAGAAAAGAGACAGAACAAATCAACAACCCCCACTTTCTGTTCAAGTATTTTAAAAATACATACTGTAGCGCCAAAAAATAAACTCACAGGCTTGACGTGCCCTTCAAGAGTAAGGACACTTCTTCCAGTTCGAAGATCCCACACACGAGCAAGAGAGTCCAAGCCACACGATGCCGCAAGTGAACCATCTGGATGGAAGCATATTCCATACACACTTCTGCTATGCCCTTCTTGAAGAAGTAATTCAGAACCGCTTTCGATATCCCACATGCGCCAAGTCTTGTCAAAGCTGGCAGTGCCTAAGTACTTCCCCGATGGATGGAAGGCAATACGAGCCAGCCGGTCTACATGACCTCTAAATGTACTCGTAAGAGTACCCTCAGCATTCCACAGCCTTGCAGTTTGATCAGCAGATGCAGTTGCAACAATATCACTCACAGGAGAAAATGCAATGTCAGTGGCACGCTCAGTGTGCCCCTTTAAAGCACAAGCCTTCGTCAATTGAGGCATATTCCATATCCTGCCAACTCCATTTAAAGAGCTAAAGAAGCAAAACAAGAAAAGAAAGTCACGATTAGAAATGAAGTCATTGGCAATATAATCAATCTCATAAACCATAACTTAGAAAAGTGTTCAATGCTCTTTGATATAAAAGCATGCAGCATATGCCTATTCTATACAAAATTAGCAAATAGGTATGCCGATATCTGTGTTGCTCCATACAGTCAATTTCTTTTATGGATGATAGTAATGAGAAATCAGATATGTTATTTACGATGATTCAACAAGATAACAATGAGCTCCTAACTTAGGCAATGCCGTACTAAGATGATTGTAAAACACATTTTGCTTCCACAAATCATTATTTTTTTCTTTTATTTGGCAATTCAGTTTTCACTGTGACTGTGGCATTAATTCATCAAGGTCTGTTGCATTTAATATTCGGCAGTTACATGGCCACATTGGCAACACTCCTATCACCTTCTTCAGGGTTCAACATATTAATTAGGTTCACTTGAACTTTCAAGTAGACACGATAATATTGAGACCTTAAAGAATGCTAATGACTATCAAGACTCTGATTGCGTTTATTTGAAGTATATGAACAGTTCAAACTCTTTATTTCGGGTCTTCCTAAGTACTACTCCGTCAATCCACTTTTAAACTTCCTAATTCTCTTTTTAGGTTGCCCATCTTCAAACTTCTTATTTTGGAAACTTTCCTCTTCAATTTTTTTGGTGGCCAATATGATTCTGAGCCCACATTTTCTCATTTCCACCACAAATTGTTAAACCTCTTGTGCCGATGAAGCATAAAGATTACGTATGGATGGACAGAATCACTATTTTACCATTCAACCGTCATACTCTATGGCTATATTTATCTCACAATCCTAACTGATATAGTTTTCTCTCAACATATCAAACATATTAACATAGTAGTGACGAATTGGGAGCATTTACAAGACTAGACACTTGAACTCGTAGCCTCATGATACAACACTCAGCCTACTAGACCCATGCCTTGCCTGTACTGGATTTTTTTACTTCTTGACAATATTCATTTCTTTACATGCTAATCGAACTTTTACTCCATCTTTTATTTTATAGTAGTACGCGTTTAGACTTGAAGCTTAACTTATTCAACTGAAGCAATATACTTTATGTCCACTATATTTCAACCAATTAAAAGAAAAAAGAGAGTAAAGTAAACAAACATACCAGGTTGCAAGCAAACTTCCATCTTTTGAGAATGAGCACCCAGAGAGAGGACGGTCATCACCAATCTCACTGGCATCAAGAGCAAAACTTCCAGCTTGATTCAGAGCCCAATCCATCTCTGCTTCTTCATCTTCATCAGGATCATCCCTTTTCCTCTTAGCACGCTGCAGACGCCGAGAGGCTCTACAAACAGAGAACTTAGCAATAAACGTCCGAGCCCCCAACAATTCATTTGACCCTTCCGTATAAAATGGATATTGGAGAGTTTCCTCTTCATCAGCCTCCTTAGCCATAGTTGTTTCCTCTTCTTCTTCATGGGCTTTCATTAGCTTTTCCAATTGCCCCTCCGCGTCAAGCTTTGCCATAAGCGTCCGAAGACGGTCTCGTCTTTCCATTTCTCTCTCGCCAAAAAGAGTTATTGGCTCACCAAGGCGACGAAGCCGAGTTCTAACAGCCATGTCATTGGTGGGTACAGCTAGGGCAGCAGCACGTCGCTTCATCATGAAATCTCGCATTGCTTTCTCCTGTCTTTCCCTGACTTGTCTACTCTCCTCTGTTATTTCATACTCAGCATCACTTCCAGAACCCTGATCATCCTTATCCAACTCAGTATCATTATCTTTCACTTCGCCATTTTGGGCAACAGGTGGCTTGAGCACAGGGGGGCGAACAGGTAGTGGTGCTAACGGTCGAGGAATAGAGGAAGGAAGTACAGGCAAAGGAGCCATTGGAGGCGTGACTACTAATGGGGCAATTGTGGGTAGGGCTGGAAGAGGAGCAACTGTTGGGGGGACTACAGGAAGAACACCAGGGGGCATCACTAATGAAGAAGGCGCAGGGGAAATTACAGGCGGGGCCAATGGAATAGTAGCCATCCCTGAATCAGTGGTTGTAGCAACTGAATTAGAAGAAGCATCTAATGTAGCCAGCATCTCAACATCAGCCACCACGTTAGTGGTTGGATTTACATTTGAAGCAGGAGATGGTTTTTCTTCATCTATGTCCATGGTAACTAGTCAAACAACAAATGTCAAAAGTCAGTATCACAGTTACTCAATTTTTTCTAGTATCTGTTGACATTCATCAGTGTTGTTCCTCTTAAAAAAAAAATTGCAGCTAAACATGGACCAAGAAATCTATATAAGACACTTTTCGGCAGCATTAAGTTGGTAAATCGACATATTAGCAGATGATTAACCAAAAGGCATGAATGCATGATTGAAAAGCAGCTTTAAAGAGCAATCAATAGCATAGGTAGCACCATGTTAACATGGGTTACAAACCCGACGCATCAATCATAATAATCAAAAGCATGAATGAACCGTGAAGTGAGTATCAAGCATTACCCGGCGCATCAATCATAATAATCAACCGAGTCTAATAAACAAGGCAGAAACTCATTGTACTGAACAAAGTTATTTTAAACAAGGCAGTGATTAATTTGAATGAGCAAGTAAGACATATTAGTTAACCTAACAAGTGACAGGAATCTTGCTCAAAATCGTAGTACATAACCAATTACTGTATAACACTGTCATCAACAATATCTTCCATAGAATAAGAATAAAATCATGTAATCCAATCATGTTCTAAATTAAGGCAATTAGTAGTTGGAGTGAAGACTGAATAGCAGAAATTGGGATTCAAATTGGCAAGAACACAAAACCCTAGATTCAATTTGGGGAAAAGTTGAAAACAAACCTGGTGATGGCCGAGAGGGAGAGGCCGGTGGCGAGGTCGATGGCGGCGGTTGTCGGCGTGGTCGAGTTGAAACGTGAAAGTGAATGGATTGTCGTCAATATATAAGCCCGCCAAATAACAAGGTATAAAAATCTAGAAAAGGAACACCATAAATACGTACAAATAACTTTTTTTTTTTTCTGGGTACAAAGCAAGATGGATAGAATTGGACTATCAAACCTCCAATTTTATAAGAATAAGCATTGTACAAAGCTCACATTAATTTGGCTCGAAAAATTTAATCCCATTTAATACAAAGCTCACATAGATAGCCCATATTCTTTAAAATAAAACTCGAAATATTTAATACAAAGCTCGGTTTCTAAATCATCAGTTGTAAACTTGTAATACAACTGGTGGTATAGTATATTAATGGGTCCTGCTATACGTCGTCGACAATTTACTAATTATCGTCGACAATTAATGTAAATTTCCAAGTTTGCCCTCCATAACATAACTCCATTTCCGTCTCACTAAAATGCAATTTCCGTCTCACTAAAACACAAGTCAATTTCCGTCTCACTAAATTCTTTCAAACAAAAAAAAATGACGGTTTTTCAAAAAAAAAAAAAAAAGCGGGATTTGTAATTAACAACATGAACGAGAACTTAGCGATTATCGATTACCGCACCAAAAATTAATCTAAGTCAGAAAATGATTTTTTTTTTCAAATTCAAAAAAAAAAATCCGAACGAAAAACATTTTCGTCCAGACCAAGGTCCGGACAAAGAAATTTTTCGTCCAGACCATGGTCCAGACAAAGAAATTTTTCGTCCAGACCCAGGTCCAGACGGAAAATATTTTCGTCGGTAGACCAGTCCGCAACGAAAAAATATTTTCGTCCGGATTTTTTTTTTTTTTTTTTTTAAAAATTCTTTTTTTTTAAAAAAAAAATTTTTTTTTTTTTTTTTCCCGACGAAAATATTTTTCGTCCGGACCTGGGTCTGGACGAAAATATTTTCCGTCTGGACCTGGGTCTGGACGAAAAATATTTTTGTCTGGACGAAAAATTTCTTTGTCCGCACCTTGGTCTGGACGAAAAATTTCTTCATCCAGGCCTTTTTTCAACATTTTTTTTTTAAAAAAATTATTAATTTCCGTCTTAAATTAGTTTTGGGTGCGTGGATCGATAATCGCTAATTAAAATAAGTTTCAATAAATTAAAAAATTAAAATAAAACGAACTATCCCCGAACGGGGTTTATTAGTAATTATTAATTATTTTTTTACGAAAACAATACAAGACGGAAAAAATATAAGGGGGAGTGTGAGGGAGGGGTAGTTTTGGAAGTTCATTAAAATTGTCGACGATAATTAGTAAATTGTCGACGACCTTTAGCAGGCAGGATATTAATTGGGTAAACTCCTATAAATATCCAGTCCAAAACTACTATTTTAGGGGTGAGCCCGGAGAAAAAGGATTGTACATCAGATGTACTACCTCATATTTAATGAGTTTTTGTGTATTTTTTTTTTAAGTTCGATAGAGTTTATAAATTACATTATAGTTTTATGACGTCAAAAATCAAATTTTCTGAGCTTATATGTAATATTTTTGAGTTATAATGTAACATTTTGAGATTAATGTTTAAGTAAATTAACTCAAAAACTTTATAATAAAACTTAAAATTTTTAAATCAAAACTCAAAAACTTTATCTTAATGCTTAAAAACTATACCATCTGATCTTCCATCAGATATATAATCCACTTACTGGTGAGCATGGGTCTAAAATTAACTACATGAATAAATATTTAGTTAAGTTAAGTCAAATAACTTAATTGATTAAAGTATCGTTAAATTTATTCGGAGTAATATTCTTTTGAAGCTAAAATACTTGATTACTTTACAAAGTTCCAAAAATTAGTTACAAAACACATAAATTTCGGTTCATTCGGTCTGGACCGAAACTAACTGGTTTTGGACGTACCCAAAACCGACCTAAGTGAATCTGGTCCGGAATCGCTCCAGATCAAGTGATCTGGTTAGATCCATTTTTCTAGTCTGGACCTAAACATAGTCACTCCTAAACTTATTCAGACCTAAACATTGAAGCAATGACTACGTATGGATATATCCATATTCATATTAATATCCATAGCTATGAGGGCTGACGGGCCACTGCATTGTAAATTGCATGGCTTTATTTTTAGTAATTGTGATTTTACTCAAAATGGAAAAAGATACACCTTTCATATTAAAGTTTTTTTTTTTTTTTCATATTAAAGTTGATATAATTTGATATGCTATTATATGATTAACATGCTACTTGGTTAAAAATTTAAAAGGTACATTCATTACTTGTTAAATCCGTGAAAATTCTGGATTTTACTTTATTTTATAATTAAAGTATGCAATAGTATGGTAAAATGTTAAAATTATATGCCATAGTATGGTAAAATAATATTCTGAATTGAATATTTATTCTTGCTTGTGACGAAAAGTAAGTTGTGAAATCTCACAAACGCTTTTTCTTTTTAACATTATTTTATCCGGTTATGAAACGTCACAAATGAGAATTTGTGTAAGTTAAAAGTGAAAAAACTTGAAAAAGAAATCGCAGTGGGGTGTATAATAAAAAAAAAAAGAAGAAGCTTCTTTCCGGACTACTTTGACATGGAAAATACTAGCCGTGTAATATAAAAGCAACCATCTATAAAAGGGTTGATCATTTATTGGAATCAGGAGACATAATTGAACAGAAAATTTACATTTTCTGGTAAGCAACATATATAAAATAAAAATGGAAGAATCCCTTGTCTAAGCAGAGGAGCTGAATGCCACTGGAAACTTGATCTTTTTATCTGAAGTGAAGAGACCAAAATGCTTCTCAACCTCAGGAGTATCCCTTTGGTTTTCGTCGAACAAGTTTAGGTACACTTGAATTGGCTTGTTAGGCCTCCTTTGGGTACCCTTGTTCACATGTTGAACCAAGTTAGTGACGTAAGTCTTCGCATTCTCGAGACTGGCTTCGACCCCACCAGCTGAAGGCCAACCAGTCTCGGCCACAACAATCTCCATCTTAGGGTAACGCTTCTCTATGACAGTGTAGAAGGCATCCAACATAGCATCAAACTTGTTTTGGTATCCCAACTTACCATCGCTCAAAACATTTCCTTCAGAAGTGAAAAGGGCAAATTCAAGTTTAGTTTCATTCTCGCGCATGATGAATTGATAGTAAGGGTACATATTCACCATCAAAGGAGCATTTTGTTCGGATATAAATTTAAGGACACCGTCTCCTTCTAGGAAGTTCTCTGATTCAGGAAACAATTTAGAGGCTGAGGGTATCGGGTTTGGGATCAAGACTGACGAATCTAAAGAGGTTGTGATTTTGATGTCCTCAATTCCTTGTTTTTTTAGGGCGTCTTGTAGAGCCTTCATATTAACAAAGGCGGTGAAAGTGAAGCTGTTGTGAAAACTATTACGGCTCAACTCGGTTCCATAAACAATGTACTTGATTTTGACATCAGGAACGTATGGCTTCACATTGTCTGCCACCCACTTATCAGCAACTGATGGGTTGAAAGCGGCTATTTCACCGTTGGGGAAACCGAGTAGAACCTCAACATTCTTGCCCTTAAGAGCTGTTAAGATGTCTTTGTTTGGTTCCAAGAGGCGAACTTTGGATATGTTGTTTGCTGCAAAAAGACCTACAACTTCTTGTGGAGTTGGCAAGTTATTTCCCTTTGTGCCATAACAAACTCCAACTTGAGCCTCTGCATTATATTAGTTGAAACCAACCAACAAATTAAATTAAATTAAATTAAATTAAATAAATACATAAAATCTTGGAAAATTGAACTGACCTGATAGGTATAGATTAGCAGCAAAGAGAAGGCCGAGGGCGAGCAAAGAGACCATCTTGTAGCTAGCCATGTTAGATTTGTGTACGCGTTTCCGTAAGGCACCCCTTTGTTTTGACAGGATTCGAGGCGGTAACTCGAATCCTTAAGGAATTTGAGAGAGGTTACTTTATTGTTTTATTTGTCCCCTGATGAATGGAATGGAGATTGAGCTTGGTATAAATAACCCCCATTTTTACTATAATTAGCACATGTGAAATGAGCCCCACACACACACAGAGGTAGAATGTGCCAAAAATAGGTACATATATTGATATATACATGAAAATAGGGTGGTTAATATTAGAATGCACCTATTTGTAAAATAACACAATTTTTCTCTAACAGACTGGTATAACGTTAATAAGAAAATAGAGATAGTTGATCCAAATTACAGAATTCGGCTCGATTCTCTAACGGACTGTTCAATTTTTCACATAAAAGATGAAGGTAGCAGCATGTACACATTTGATAACGTGCTTTAACCACAAAATGGAACGGAAGGAGCACAGAATAACACAGCAAGGAAAGAAACCATTAATTACTATTATGGTCAATTGACCAACAACATCCTGTGTTCCACTTCTAAATATACATGAAAAATGTCACAAAACAGTATCTCATAATGGTATACAAATGCAATGCTCTACCATCGGCATTCCACAGAATCCATCGTCTGGAGTACAAGTGCAACCAAGCTTGACCAGGGGCAGACAGACAGCCACGATATAGTTTTGAAAAGAGCCTTAGGTTCCATGAGCGTTATAGCTTGCCTTCTCGAACCAACCAATAAACCACTTGTTTTGCTGGCCAATAATAATCAATAGAAGTAAGCCACGAGTATACGAGGAAAATCATAATTTTCTGTCAAAAAGCTGGCTTCTCAAGTCCGTGACTAATCTTTCTGAAACTTCTTGATTTTCTGCCAAGTATTTTTCAGCAGCTGACCTACTAGAGAGGACTTCCCCTTCAATGAAGTAACTTGATCCTTCCTTCACAATTAACCCTTGATCAAGAGCCATTTCTAAGACCTCAGGTTCAAAGCGCAACCCTTTCCCAAATTGTATTGCCAACTCAGCGCTCTTCATAGACGGTGCCAACTTATTCTTCACCACTTCAACACATATCTCGATACCAGTTGGCTAATGGACATGCATTAAAAAAAAACATCTTAGGAGACTTAAATGAGCGTGTATGATGCATAGACACAAGGTGCTGAACGATACAGATCAGCAGAGAGAACCTAGACAATGGACAACAAGAATAAAACATGCTCAAATGAGCAAGTTCCTGATAATATCATCATGAAGCTAACTCGTATGAGAATTAATCAGGGTAGTTATTCTTTGAGTTAGTAAATTGATGGCTAAGGTTAATAGCTAAATGAGTTGATCTCACATTATATTAACCTGAGTCTGTCTTTCAAGAGACTAATTCGATTAATAATAAGGGGAGAACAATCAATAGAACAGGAATTGTATTAATCCATCATCTCAAAGGAATAACATTCATCTCAAAAGAACACCACAATCTTCAGGAAATATGAGAAGCACAAGGTCTACCACTCTTACCCTACTTACTACTAATGCAAAGAGCACCAAAATTTTGAAGAAATTCAAGATAATTGATTCAATAGCTTCTTTACCTTAAAAAATATAACCAAGCATCGAAAGTTGCACACACACACAAATGAAAGTAGTTTGTGCAAATAACCTAGATATGACTTGCATCGGAAAAAGGCAAGGAACTCAGTTTACAAAAGGGGGGCAAGTTGGACAGGCAGTAAAAATGGAAGATGTTAAACACACTAATTAATGCTCTGTCTCTTACCATATCATTTGTCTTCAATAACTGAATTCTTGAAGTTCTTAACCTCACAGCTGCATAGAAACCTAAGGCATTCCCACCAGAAGTTACCTCACCCTTTGGACCAAGGCTTCGAGTGGAGTTTGCATAGTATCTAATCTGACTAAATAAAATGTCCAAGTAATTAGGAGGACGTAGATTCGTAGAACATGAAATAAGTAAGGCAACAAACAACGGATCGATAACAATAAGGGTTGAAGTACAAGCAATCCACCTGATTAAGAAATACAATGAGAGTATTTGATCGACATAATGAGTAGTGAATTCTTCTGAGGGCTTTAGTCATAATATTTGAAAGGTCACGTCCGTCACAAGTACCAATATCGCCGTCTATCTCACGTTGAGGAACAAGAGCAGCTACCTGCAACTCATTAGATCAGATAAAGAACACAATATTACAAAAGAACTTCAATTGAGGGGGAAAACAAATACATCCTAAAGAATCTAAACCATGTAAATAAGAAACATCATAATGGAGTTATTGGTTGATCACTTACACTATCAACAACAATGACATCCAACGACCCACTCTGGGTCAATGTATCAACTACATTAAGCATGTTTTCAGCTGAATCTGGACATGATAATAACAGATTTTCTGTATTTACACCCATCGCTTCAGCAAGTATAGGGTCCATAGCATTTTCTGCATCGAGATATGCACAATATCCTGTCCAGAGAAAAACTCTGTGAGAATATTATCTGTGGAACAGCAGCTCAATGAGACACGGGCAACAATAATTAGCAAGTTTAAAAAAAAAAAAAAAAAAAAAAAAAACTTTGAGCGGCCTGTCTTTCTGATTTAATACTTCACACACTAAAAAAAAAGGAAAAAAGAAAAAAAAAAAAAAACATCACCAGTTTACAATAGATGTACCCCCTTCATCAGCTTGAAAAAAGTAATTCATATAAAACACTGGCTTCATAAAGAAGCATAACAAGAGACACAAAAACCGTTCTTTAACACGAGGGTATCTTACAACACTTGGAATTATGAATTAAACGCCAAGATTAATCTTTATCTAAAAGAAGATGCAATATCTTGAGTGCGCCTAGGCGCGCATTGGATTAGGCACTAGCCAAAATGCCTCATTGAAGTTTAGGTGCGCCTTTTAGATGAGGCTCACTTAACAAGACTTGCTAGTACGAACTTTCATCTCTTTTTCATCTAGATTTTTAATTATGCCATCTCTTTTTTTTCCCCATTATTCCTCATTTTTACTTCTTTACATGTTAGTAATCATGATAACTTCCAAAAAGGGTATTGTTGCCCAAAATTTTATCTGGAAAATACAAATTTGTAACTAAAAATACGGCACATTGATTCTGTTCTTGATGATGTTTGGAAAGGATGTTATTGTCTTCAAGGTATCGACAAGGGACAAACTCAGTAACCAAGAAAAGTGAAAAAAACAAAAAATTGAACAAGATTATGATTTTGTGAAGATTCCAATTTGGGTGGTGATGATGATGAAACTTCCTCTGCTTTTGGAGTAGACACGATAATATTGCTCGTCACCAGAGGCAGTTGTTCCGATGACTATGGTAAGCCATTTCCCGAGCTGGGTAATGGAGATTCTACTTTTAGAGGCTGATTCGACTCGGATTTTGAATTGGTTGAATTGAAGGGTTTAATCCAAGGGGCTTCGTTTAGGTGTAGCCGCGATCGCTTTCGCTTTGGATTTGCGCAGTTAGGAGGGTTAGTTTATCTTCATTTGGTGTTTTTCATTAATCATTAGTTGGTATGATAGATTTATGAGGAGGGTGATAGTACATGGATGTGAAGAATGTGAGTTTTAAGTATGGTGAATGATAATTTGGAGAAGAAAATGGACGGTGATGTTTAAAAAAAAAATGCATGACACATCATATTTTACCTGAGATAACAGGTTACAAAACGTTATAATCTAGTACGAGACAATGGGGTCAATAGTATGGCTTACACTGAAAAAAAAAAAAGAAGATTATTTTAAGATCACCCATAGTTGGGATTATTCCTATTAAATAATCCTAAGTTTTATCATAATGAAAATGAAATTTATGAAGCTATTGTTGAGCTAGAAACATGCCTCCAAACAAACAAAAGCAAACAAGTGAACATCATTTCAGCGATCTGGCAGAAAATGTATGAGTATGCTCTTTAAATGAAAATCACATCCACAACATGATATTACAGAGAAGAAAGAATCCAAAGGCAACTGCCTATTTAAAAATTTGTCCCTTTGAAATTTTAATTTGTTCTCAAAAACAATAAAACAGCCTTCTGTTTTGCTAAAACATAGACAATCAAATAACTGCTATACTTGTCTACTTTTTTTTTATAATGACTGTTCACTGATGAAACTGCAGTTATTTGTTTCGTTAACTCTTGCACGTAATGCAGTTCAGAAATCAGAACATAAACGCAGGGTAGAAACCTTATAATGAGTAAAAAGGGCTATTAGAGAGTACAAATGTTCAGAGTCAAGACAAACTGACAAAGACAGAGTAAGACTTCACAAAGATCTCACCACAAGGAACAGGTCAACATAATAGCGGGGTTTTAGTGATTGAAGTCCTCTTAACTGCAACAAAAACATTCATAGCCACCACGGAGAAAGCTGGCTACTGAATTAAAAGGAAAAAGATCTTCAGAAATGATCCTTACCCCCTAGTTTCTGGGCTTCCTTGATTATATGAAGGGCTAGTGTAGTTTTGCCTGACGCTTCCCTACCGTAAATCTCAATCATTCTCCCCTACATAATATAAAAAACTCCTTATGAAATTGCAAATCATTGATTTATGAAGCCTTCAAAAGGAAGGGGGGAAAAAGTACTTCCAAAGGAAATAAAACAGAAGAGCAAGCCAAACAACAAAAAGAAGAGACTTGCATAAACCTCTTTAAGATCAACATAAATGCCTCCAAGAAGTTAAGTTATGAGACTCTTGCATAAGTGAGATGAAAATAAAACAAGTGATCACGTTAACAGGAAAAAAACAAATTTTTGAAGCAATATACCTTTGGCAAACCTCCTACGCCAAGTACAAGGTCAAGCTTTAATGAACCTGTGGAAATTACAGAAGCACAACGGGGAGTAAAGAAATTCGATAAAGACAACCTGCACTCTTTCCCAAATTCACTTGCTAGTTGTGTCAAAGCGACATGCAATTGAGTGTCTTTCTTCTTGATTTTTCCATCATCAACAAGTGTATCACATTCAAAATCTGATGAATCAACTGCGATCAGGAATTAATAAGTTAGTGATAACCAAGAAACAAAATAACAAACATTTTGCCTCCACCATCTTTAAGCGGCATAATAATTTTGTAAGGAGTTTTTGTCAAAAACTACCGAACATTTACCTCATTTTAATAACCACTACCTAACATTTTATTTATTGCATTTTTCTACCTTACTTGTCAAAATTTTGTCACACTACCAAATGCTAATTTTCAGGAAATTTGGTCAGCTTTCCAACGAGTCAATAATAACTTTTAGGCTTAATTATGCTGAAAACTACTAATTGTATTGTTTCAGTCTTTTCTTCTTTTCTTCAATTTTTTGTAGTTTACATCAGTTTCCCTTCATTTAATTTTCTTTATATCAATCTTAGTTTTAATCTCCTATTTCATTTTTGCTTCTGCCCCCTTCTAATATATTTCATTTTTTCCAAATTTTGTTTCTTTTATACGAATTTGCCTCCTCTTCTTCTAAACTATTTTTACTTATTTTGACCCAATTTTCCCAAGTTTATTATCTATTTTTTGTTCCATTAACTTGCTTCTTCTTTCTAAAAAAACCTGTCTTGTCTTTCTGAATTTGTTTTTTTCTGCTTTTACCTTATAATTTGCCTTACATATCATTTCATTTGAAAATCAAGATTTGGGCCAAACATATTATTTGGCAATACAAAGGATTTGGATTTGTATTTTTCCCAAATCCAACGAAATACCAACCTCTCAATAATCTAGGAAAACAAAATACCACCTCAGAACCAGTCATTTGGAAATCCAATTAACCTTGAACCTCTAATAAAATTTAAGCTTGTTCTACGTTCTAATAATTCTTCGTAATCACATTCTCCCCAAATAATTTTGTTCAATCCAAACAAGGGATTTGAGTTTGAATGTCAGATTTCCGTTTTCAGAATTAGATTTCATATTTTGAAATCAAATATAGGTTCCCAAACACATCTCTTAACTTAATATCAAATTTAAACAATTGTCATGCATTTTCTGAATTTTGCGAGTACTATTCTTTTTTCCTCTATTTTATCTCATTTTCCCCCATCATTTTACTCTGATCTGTATTTTCTCATTTCAATCTCTAATTCAGCTGTTTATTACACAGATCACAAATTTTTCTGTTTTTTTTCATTTTTTTTTTGTCTTATTTTTCCTCTAATATGCCTCATTTGCTACTCTACCAAAGTAATTTTGTCTTTCTTGTTACAAAAAGACAAAACAATATGAAAATTTGATTCGGAGTGACGTAAGTGATAAATTGTTAATATATGCTTTTCTTACGAGTTAATAAAGGGAAAAATATACTAATAAGAACTTGGGGGTAAAATAAGGGAAATGGATATATAATTCTTAGGGCTAAAAAATGAGAATAAAATTGAGAGAAAAATAAAATTGGGTAAAGAAAAATTCGCGAAGGAGCGTCTCTGGTAGTGTGCAACAAAATAACATAAATAGTAGGATAGCTCAAATTCAAAGCAAAAACTAAAATGTTAGGTATTATTTGTAGAAAATGGTAAATGTTGGGTAGTATCTGCCAAAAAGGGGAAAAAAAAAAAAAAAAAAAAAAAAGGAAAAAAAAACTTTTATAAACAATATAAGAAGACAATTTTATACCAAAAAAGGATAAACATAAATTAAATATAACCAGGACAACAAAACAAAAAGGTGGAGAATGAAGAGCTCAAAGCAAAGTTATTGATGATAAAGCAGGCTCATAAGTAAGAAAGCAATAAAGTGAAGTAGTGAACAAGACATACCCCAAAGGCCAAAACGATCGGTCGATAGATAACCTATGTAGGTAGTAGGATCTCAGTAAGTTTGCCTGATGAAGCATATACTGAGATTTCTGAGAACAGTATATCTATACCTAATACCTTCCCTATATTTATAAGTTCCCAATATTATACTATGGTTTTCTTATCAAGACCTTAAGGGTATATTTTTTCCAAAAAAAAAAAAAGGAAAATGTAAATGCTTTGAATTGATTGCGAAAGATCATCACTGCAACAAAACATTCGAATTTGTTTCCAGTATAAAAAGTTCAGTGACCCAAGGTCAATGGACAGAAAAGAAAAAGAAACAACTCAACATATAATTTAGGCAGCTGAATTTGGCCATGATGAACATAGCTGGGGAAATTTGCATAAGAAAGGAAGAGGAGTGAAAAGTTTGTAGTCCTATTTATATGGGTCAGAAATTATCTAAATGTTTTTACATGTGAAAAAAATTCAATTAAGTGTACCTATAGTGGATAGCCAAGAGATTTGTTGCCTGCCTAGATTAGTAATGGCATCACTCTTCCTTCTCTGCAAAGTAGAGTCAATTGTATTAATACATCATTATAGGTTGCTTTATATAATAAGACAGCCTCTTGGGTGTGATCAATTTTCATTTAAAAGTAATATTTACAAAATCATGTTGAGTTCCTACTCAAATATGATTTATGGCTCATGGTAGGAAGATGTAAAAAAGCAGCTTAAGCATAATATGATATGTGATTTTTTCAAGAAATAAAACATAAAGCTTCTTCAAAACTCATAAGCAGCCCAACCTACACAGAAACTTCCTGGCCCTCCTACACAAAACAAGACACAAGACAATAACCACACCATATTACTGTGATTAACCTTGACAGCTTATCAAGGTTCCAATAGAAGGAAAAGAATAGGATGTTCTGCACTCTACAAAGAGATTGTAACATGTAGCCAAACGGGGAGACCCGCCATATAAAAGGTTTAACTTCCTAATCACCCCATGCTTAAAATTGAGTTTGATGAATTCACATGATAAGACTAGGATATGAATGAAGATGGTGAATGGGTAGAGGTGGTGGCTGAGGCGAAGGAGCAAATCAATGAATCTAGTAAGTAACCTCGTGTGACGACAATCTATTATCCTTGTTGGGGTTGAGCAGAACTCTTCCATTCTCCTAACAACCACCTCACCATAAATATTTCCCACAACAAAAAGCATAGGCACTTTACGAAAGCAAAGGAATAGGAGGATAACGAGAGTTGAACAGAGACCTTGACAAAGTTGAAGAATGCACAAGTATATATTAATCAATTAAACTATACGAAGCAATTAAAACAAAATTAAAAAGAAGAAGAAGAAGAAGAAGAAGAGTGATGATAAATGGATAAAAAAGATGGAGAACCAGGATTGAGAGGGAGGATCGTATTGAGCAGCCATGGATTGAATGCTTGGATCGACAAGAGTTTTGGTACAGCAATTGAAGGTTCTTCAAATTGTTCATTCTTCAATTGAAGTTTTTCTTAATTTAGGGTTTTAGTTTGGGGATTTTACAAACACCTTCTTAAAACCGCGCCTTTTCCTTTCCAATTTCACATTTGCAATTCTACCTTTACAAACACTCTTTGTATAATACAAACCCGAACTTGCGTTTGTCTAAAAAAAAAACCCGAACTTGTATCGCATAGCTATAAAGGACCCCAATTAGATGTCTGTAAAATAAGTTTTAGAGTAAAATTACTCTTAGGGGGCGTTTGGTTAGGGGCTTTAGAAACGGGAAATGAAATTAAAATGGGTGATTTCTTTTGTTGATGTTTGTTTAACACAAACAAAGGGTAATCCATACTCTCCCTTAGCCCCAAAGCCATCCACATTCATACCCCTACCCCAATAGGGTAAGCCCATACTATTGTCACCAACACCCTCCACACCCTCCCACACCGACACAACCACCACCATCGACGCCGGCGGTCTCTCATTCCGACCACTCACCGGCGTACTCATTCGGACCCTACATCCCCAACCACTAAACACCACGCCAACACCTTCAATAACTCTCCCACCCCACCGAAACTCCCTCCCTCGCCGGTAACCTCTCTTCCCGACAGCCCCGCCACTGTCGAAGCATCCCTCAACCACAATAAAACATAAGATCTGGTGTTTACTATGGTGAGTGAGGTAGTTTCGTGGATGGTGGAGGTTGTTTTTAGGCTGGTTTCGGGTTTGGGTTAAGGGGTGTATGGCGATGTGGGAGGCTGGGGTCGGCAATACGAGGTGAGGCAGCTACTAGGCGGCGACGGCGAATTGCCTGGTGGTGGTGGTGGTGGTGGAGGTGGTGGTGGAGGTGGTGGTGGTGGATACGGTGGAAGTTAATTTCCCTTTCTTGCTTCCAAACAACTAATATAATATACGGGTAACGCATACCTTTCCCCTCATTTCTCTTTCTTGTTTCCATTCTCTTTCCCTTTCCCGTACCAAACGCCCTCTTAGTCTTTTTTTTTTTTCCCGAACACCTTGCAAACCCGGGGACCTATTAAGTCATTAAGGTTGCCCTTGATGGCAACTACCGCAGTACTCCCGTGTAGGGAGTCGAACTCAGGACCTCTCAATTCGTTGTCATTTTGCAACGCTTTGAGACACTCCCGCACTCCACTACACTCAAGCTACTTTAGATCTTACTGATAATCATACCCTTAGTCCACTCGACAACCTCTCAACATTGGAACTCTGACAATATATTTCAGCCTCGGTTCATTTTGGGCTCAATTTATTTTACTTATTTAATTGTATTTGTAAGTATTTTTTTTAGTTTATAATGTACCCCTGACCTCCTGTGTCTCTCAAACTCCATAACTCTCAGCGAATAATTTACATTTGCTTAATTTTTATGAGGTGAAAATAAAGAAAATCTAAACTCTTCACTTGGCAGAAGGAGTAATATGGAGATTGTATGAAATATTTTTAAATTTCAGTACAACGTAGTTTGGTCTAAATAATTTATTCAAATGTTAAAATTAAATTTATACAATCAGAATTTACAAAAACATTATAAATGTGTATTGTTCTTACTTTTGTATTGGCTAATGTGTAGTTTGGTCTAAATAATTTATTCAAATGGTCTATCGTAATTTGTAATCGAATAACAATCATTTTTTTTTTTTTTGGTGAATAATCGAATAACAATCATTAATACAATTACTTTTATGCATTATGCCCACTCAAATATTTAACATGCTCTATAACATAACAACTTCAGATAGTTACTCCATATGATCAACTCGGTGTTTAGTAAAGGCGAACGATAAATTTCCGTATATAGGAATAAGAAATTCCTTAACTAGAAAACAGTACGATTTTGGAAACTCGTATATCTTACTTGTAGTATAAATCTTTTTCTTCTTTATCCTTGTCTCTATCTATATATTAAATAAGGAAAAAAACTAATGTTTCCGAAATTCCTAGTTCTTTCCATACTACCGTCATTGTATATTTGTATTTAGTTTAGGACACTTTCCTTAAGTCTAGTTAGGATTGTAGCTTTACTATAATTTGCACGCAAAATCATGTAACTACTAACTATAAATAATAATACTTCCATTGAGATTAATCAAGTATTATTTACAACTTTCAATTACAATTTCTTGGATGACCATGGTTAATGATGCACTAGTTGAATCGAAACAAAAAAGGCCGAAGAATAACATAAATGGTTTAGTAGATGAGTTGCTGGTGGAAATTTTATGTCGACTCCCCTGTCACAAGATTGTTGTTACCTGCAAGTCTGTTTGCAAGCATTGGGCTGCGTTGCTCTCCAACTCATTCTTTATTAGGCGATTCATTGCTTATTATATATCCAGTAAAACCCGCCCACAACTCCATTATTATGATTCTTCTATAATAAACGGTTGCTTTGATCGAACATTTGGTGTTGTTGTACGTAAGATGGACAGCACTCTTACCGGAGGAGGATATAGTAACGAAAATACTCACAAAGGATTGATGATTCGTTTCAACGATCCTATATACAATGCGAAAAATGTGGGTGTGTCTTCACTCCCATGGTTGTCAACTCTTACTGTTGTTGGCGCATCTAATGACTTGTTGCTCTACAGCAAATATGAGCTTTGTCTCATGTATTTTGTTATCGACCTCTACATTATCAATGCTCAAACTATGCAATGTATTGAACTCCCTTCCCTACACATTCAGACTCCGGCTAGACATATTGGATTTATTTGTGATCCATACTACTACTACTCTACGACTAGTCGTCACACAACCAATTTGACCTTAAACGATGCATATTGTGCTTGTATTGTCGTTATTCTTGCCCCGGGAAAGGCTATAAGTCAGGCTTCTTTTATGCCAACGGATGCCAATGAGTTCCCCGCATGTCTTTTCTCAACTAATACAGGAGGAGGAATGTGGCGCAATGTAATCCTGTCATTGCCTTTGAGCTGCAGACCTACACACTTTTGCTCTTACTTTAGTATTGGTAGAAAGTACTACTTCCGCTGCGACAAGGGCATTATTGGCTTTGATCCATTTGTTGTTGACGACAATCATGTTATTAAGTGTGATTTCCTCCCTTTACCTCTTCCTCATATGAATTTTCTTTCAACCTTTGGGGTGTTCCACGAACGTCTATATATGTGTGATACTGATGCACCCTACAAGAGTGACACTAATGGAACATATAGAGTTTGGGCCCTTGAGGACTATGAAACAGGTTCTTGGTCCTTGCGACACACTATCACGATGCAAAATTGGATCTCTCTTAATAGACGCCTTGATAAGCTTATTGATCGGGAGAAACATATAGGAAAACCAATTAGTTTTCATCCCACTAATCCGGATGTTATTTATACGATATCTCAACGTTGGATTATTATGTGCAATCTTAGGACAAAAGAGATAGAGATAGTTGCTAAATTACCGCAAGACTTGCAGGACTTGTACCCCGATGCTTGTCCATTCCAGATTACACTTCCAGTTTGGCCATCTCCACTTCCCACTCTTTGATCTCATCACTTGTAAATGATTGTAAAGTATAATAAGTATTCATGCCTTTATAAGAAAATCATGGTTTTACTGAAATTATTACTCTTGATCATCTACTATTTTTAAGCTGTTATTCATAAGGCAGTTAGAGCACCATATAACCACTATCTCTTACCTTAATTCGTATTCAACAGCTTTGATGTTTTTTGAAGCTCCAACCTGATCGCGCACAACAGTTGCACAATAATAATAATAATAATAATAAATATATGACAATTACATTAGCCATACTGAAGCTAGTTACAGCCGTGACATGGTAGTTAATTGAACACTATCAGTACAGTCGCCATAGAGACAGCGACTAACTGCCAACAAAATCATAAAAGTAGAGGCCATCACTAACTCATTATTATAAAATGCTGCTATAGGAATATAACCTGAATGTTGTAACCCAAAGCATTCCTATGACGCCTGAAAGCAGCTTCTAAGTCTGATGGAACCTTATAGAAAACTGGGGGCTAACTTCCCAAGCAAATCACGACATTCGTTGGGTTGCCAGGTGACCACCACCAAGTGCGTTCTTGCGGTGGCAGAGGTCGGGATTGAGCAGTTGGTATGTTGAAGGGTTCTCCAGGCCACGTGACAACATCATGTTCAATAAGCTGCGTATGTATAGTATACACAGGGAAGGAGGAAACACCGTTGCTATAAGAAGAGGGCCAGAAAACCAATATAGTGTTAATAATATGCATGACAAAGTCCAAGTTCCCTCAAGCTAATTGTCTACTGTGCATCAAACTCTCAACAATAGGATAATTAGCACATGTTTATATTTAGTCAACTTTTGTTAATAACTAACCCTAGTTTCTAGCCCTTAGCTTAGCATTCTGTTGTTGTACGCATTAGTATATATTCTTAAGCTTTGTATCAGTTTGTTTCATCAATATACAATTCACCTATTCAACCAATACTTTATATGGTATCATTCCGACTTACGATCCTAACTATCATCCTCTTCACTGTTGTATTTGACAAGCAAACACCCATGGCCAACTCCAACAATCTCGTCCCAAATGTCGACGAACCAACCAAACCTCTTATCTCGATCTCCTTCCCAACCTGCTCAAAACTCACTCCTACGACCTATCGTTCTTGGCGGTTCCAAATAACCCGACTTCTTCAAGGTTTTGGCCTCTTCGGCTTCCTTGATGGATCCAAAACCCCACCACCAACAACCATCACACCCGCGCCCACAACCGAAAAACCCACACCCGAACCCGTGCCAAACCCATCCTACAACACTTGGTTCAAACAGGATCAACTCATACTCGGTGCTATTGCGGGTACCCTTCACGACACCGTTGCTCCTATAATCCTTGACTGCACCACCTCCCATGATGCCTGGAACCTACTTGCCTCCACCTATGCCAACCCGTCCCGAGGCCACATTCTCCAACTCAAAGACCGCCTAAAACACATAACCCACGGTGATAAATCCATCACCGATTACATGCTCGAAATTAAAACTTGTGCCGCGACCCTCGCTCAACTTGGCAAACCCGTTGATAGTGAGGACATCACCAGCCAGATTCTCGATGGCCTCGACCAAGACCTCTACAAAGCCGTCATCGATGCAATTCGTGCTCGTGACGCACCCATCACCTTCGATGCACTACATGAAAAACTCATTCATCATGAACTTATTGTTAGTAAACAACCCGTCACCACTACGCCCTTCACCCCGTCTACTCATGCGGCTGTGACCCGTCCCTACACCAACCATTCACGGTCCCACCAGTCCACAACCCCGCACCATACTGCCACCCACACTAACACCCAAAACCGTCAGCCCTACTATCACAACAACAACCGTGACCACTATGACAATCAACCAAAACCGTTTAAAGGGAAATGTCAATATTGTCGCGCTACGGGTTATGTTATTAGTAGCTGCCCTGATTTCAAACGCGATTACCCGAATGTTGTCTTCCCTCCACCACCACCTCGCCAAAACCGACCATATGCTCACACTGCCACGGTCTCACAACAACCCACTGCTTCCTATCTTATCGATAGCGGAGCTTCGCATCACGTCACAAATGACCTTCAAACTCTCTCTATGCACCAACCCTACGATGGACCCGATGACCTAATTATCGGAGACGGCTCGTCCCTTCCCATCACCCATATTGGTTCATACTCTATCTCTACTCCTACTCACACCCTTATTTTTAATAACGTACTTGTTGTCCCAACAATTTCACGCAACTTACTTTCTGTCTCTCAATTTTGTCTCGATAATAATGCTACTGCTTCTTTCTCACAAACTTCTTTTTGTTTTAAGGAAACTACGACGGGAGCGAACCTTCTACAAGGACCGTACCATGACGGATCCTACCAATGGCACCCGTCTCCACCAAGGCCCATCGCAAACTCAGCCGTCTCCAACCCTAGCAGCTTGTGGCACAACCGCTTAGGACACCCCTCCTTAGCTACTCTCAAACTTTTAAATTCTGCATTTCAATTTCGTATTTCATCATTCTTGCACTGTAATGCTTGCTTAATCAATAAAAGTCACAAGCTTCCGTTTTCCGATTCAACATTAACCTCACACGCCCCACTCGACCTTATTTTCTCCGATGTTTGGTGTTCACCAATCCCGTCCTACGACTCTTTCAAATATTACATTATATTTGTCGACCACTTTTCTCATTATTTTTGGTTATATCCAATTAAAAACAAATCCGACTCCTTAATAATTTTTAAACAATTCAAAGCCATTGTTGAGAATTACTTTAAGAAACCGATTAAACAATTTTACTCCGACAACGGCGGCGAATACAAGAAACTCACGCCTACCCTCCTTAACTCGGGTATAAACCACCTCACTTCCCCACCTCACACTCCCGAACACAATGGCTTTGCTGAACGACGGCATCGCCATGTTGTCGAAACGGGTCTTGCTCTCCTAACCCAAGCCCAAATGCCTCTCGCGTTTTGGCCTCTAGCCTTTTTCGCTGCTACTTACTTAATTAATCGACTACCATCCACCACCCTAAACAATGACTCCCCCTACAAAATTATTTTTACTCAATATCCTAATTATCATAAACTTCGGCCTTTTGGTTGTCTATGCTACCCTTGGCTCCGACCCTACACCAACCACAAACTCGAACCAAAATCGAAACCTTGCGTGTTTGTTGGATACTCTACTACCCAAAGCGCTTACCTATGCCTTGAACCAGTCACTAAACGGCTCTACACCTCGAGGCATGTACGATTTATTGAAACTGAATTTCCCTATGTTGAGCTCACCAAGTCATCTCCTTCGACTCTACCCTCACCGGACAAGTGGTGCACCTTAACCCTTCCCATACTACCTCCCTTAATCGACCCCACCCCAGCCTCATCAACGCCATCTCCATCACTCCCTCCAGACACCACGACCCCTGCCACATCCACCCCCCTGCCACACTCGCCTACCACACCCTCTGCCACGGTCACCAATGAAAATCCCCCTACTCCCACCTCGCCAAACACACCCATCTCGTCTCCTGTCACCTCCTCCCCACCTCCACCACCACCACCGCCACCCCCTCCTACCAACCGTGCCGTTACTCGCCTATGTCACAACATCGTTAAACCCAACCCCAAGTATTTTAAAACAGCCAAAACAGCGACTCTTTCTTCAGCTCACACCACCCCAACAACGACTAAACAAGCACTTATTGACCCTCGATGGCGACATGCTATGACCGAGGAACACCAAGCCCTATTGCGTAATGAAACCTGGACTCTTGTACCCAAAACCCAAGCCCCTAATATTGTTGGATGCAAATGGGTTTTTCGAGTCAAATACAACATTGATGGAAGTATTAAACAACACAAAGCGAGACTCGTTGCCAAAGGTTTTCATCAACGACCCGGCATCGATTACTCGGAAACATTTAGTCCGGTAATTAAACCAACTACTATTCGTCTAATTATGACCATTGCCGTAACTCAAAAGTGGCATCTCCACCAATTGGATATCAACAATGCTTTTCTACAAGGTAAGTTAAATGACTCTGTTTTTATGGAACAACCACCCGGCTTCATTGACCCGGAAAAACCCGACTATGTGTGTAAACTTCAAAAAGCTATCTATGGTCTCAAACAAGCCCCGAGAGCATGGTACACCTCTCTTAAGTCTCACCTGGTCAGTCACGGTTTTCGAAACTCAATTTCGGACCCGTCACTGTTTATTTTAAACAACCCACAAACTAAACTCTTTGTTCTTGTTTATGTAGACGATATTATCGTCACAGGACCGAATCAAACCCATATATTACAATTTATTTCACATTTGTCCAGAACTTTTTCCCTAAAAGACTTAGGACCTCTTTCTTATTTCTTAGGGATAGAGGTTACACCTACAAAAAACGGGTTACACCTAAATCAAACGAAGTATTTGTCCGACCTTCTTCATAAATTTAATCTTCAGGACTGCAAACCTGCTTCGACTCCTATGCTATCTCACCCTCCTCTTTTAGCCGAGCCACTACAACCCGTCGAAAACCAGACCGACTATAGAGCTATCATTGGTAGCTTACAATACCTTTCTTTGACCCGACCCGATATTGCGTTTCCGGTGAACAAACTAGCACAATTTTTAACTCACCCAACACATACCCACTGGGTTGCCCTCAAACGCCTATTACGATATCTCCATGGTACTATACATCTTGGTATTCACTTCAGCCATTCGTCCCCACTCCGTCTTCACGCTTATTGTGACGCTGATTGGGGCGGTGATCCCTCGGACTATGTGTCCACAACTGGTTACCTTGTTTACTTGGGTGGCAATCCAATTTCTTGGTCCTCTAAGAAGCAGCGTGCTTTATCCCAGTCATCCACGGAAGCGGAGTTCCGTGCTATTGCTGCTACGACCACTGAACTGTTATGGCTCAACTCTCTCCTCCTTGAACTTGGTGTTACAAATGTCCCAGCTCCGACGATTTACTGCGACAATCTAAGTGCCACGACTTACTCAGTCAACCCGGTCTTCCATTCTCGAATGAAGCATCTTGCCATTGCCTTTCACTTTGTCAAAGAACATGTTCGTCAAGGAACGATTCGAATACAACATATTAATGGGACGGACCAGCTCGCCGATACTTTAACGAAGCCATTACATAAGCCTCGATTCTACGAATTATCTTCCAAGATTGGTCTTCGTCTCCGACCGTCCATCTTGAGCGGGAATGTTAATAATATGCATGACAAAGTCCAAGTTCCCTCAAGCTAATTGTCTACTGTGCATCAAACTCTCAACAATAGGATAATTAGCACATGTTTATATTTAGTCAACTTTTGTTAATAACTAACCCTAGTTTCTAGCCCTTAGCTTAGCATTCTGTTGTTGTACGCATTAGTATATATTCTTAAGCTTTGTATCAGTTTGTTTCATCAATATACAATTCACCTATTCAACCAATACTTTATATATAGAAGGGATGCGTACCCATCTTCGCAAGTATGGTTGCCCGACAATATAGGTAAAGGTAGCGGCACGTTGTTTACGGATGTACCTGTACCAGATACTGATGAAATCCCTAAGAAATTGTCCTGCATGGGCCTACGGTAATTGTCCTTGTAAAAGTTCCCCTGTAAAATAAGGGCGAACGTATGAAAAGCATAGACCAAAACGAGATTTTGATTATCCGCTAAAAGCCTAGCAAGTCGGCAAAATGCAGGGAGGTGGCGAAGTGCATTTAGCCTGATTCATAACCGTGGCAACCGCATAAGTACCCATTAAAAAAAAATACTCCCCACATGTAAAAGCTGTAAAGCATTCTAACTTGTCAAATATGATAGCCTGAACTGATTTCATATTGAACGCACACTTAATTATAAGAAAGGTAATGTATGTATTGAAAAATGAATGAATGTTACAGCTTATGAGGTGCATATATATACTAATCCTAGGAGTTTATTTGAGGAAGGAAAAGGGAGCATATACAAGATTTATGTACTAATTGATTATATACTTTTATCTTTGTTATATTTACTAGGATACAATATTATGGTTAATACGCTCCCGCAAGATGGACGTCGGATGGAGAAGGCCAATCTTATCTCGTAGGTTGGGGAAATGTTGCTTGTGAAGAGGTTTGGTTAGAGCATCAGCGAGTTGATCTTTGCTTGCAACATGTTGGATGCGGATAGCATTGAGTTGAAGTTGTTCCCGAACAAAGTGAAAGGATAGAGCCATATGCTTCATTCTTGAGTGAAAAACCGGATTTTTAGCATAGAGTGTGGTCGACATGTTGTCACAATATATGGCTGGTGGCTTGGTAATGTTGAAGTTGAGCTCAGTAAGGAGATTGCGAAGCCAGAGTATCTCAGTGGTGACGGATGCAACTGCACGAAATTCAGCCTCCGTTGTAGATAGGGCAAGGCCACGTTGCTTTTTAGAGGACCAAGATATTGGATTTCGGCCAAGATAAAGGATGTAGCCAATCGTTTATATGTAGTTATCTTTGTCTCCTGCAAAGTCAGCGTCACAGAATGCATGAAGACAAAATGGATTGTTGGAGTAGAGTTGAATGCCATGATGTTGAGTGCCTTGAAGATAGCGAAGTAGGCGTTTTAGAGAGGTCCAGTGCGTGAGAGTGGGATGGTGGAGAAATTGGGCAAGGCGATTGACTGTAAAGGCAATATCAGGTCTGGTGAGTGAGAGATATTGTAGACTTCCGACAATGGCTCGATAGTCCGGGTGGTTATGAATAGGTTTGGTGTCTTCCCGAACGAGATGTGCTTCTGTTGTTATAGGGGTTGTTATCGGTTTTGCATTAGACATGTTATATTTGGTTAACAAGTCATGTATATATTTAGATTGATTTAGATGGAGTCCTTGTTTGTTTGGTGTGACTTCTATGCCAAGAAAGTTTGATAATGGTCCGAGATCTTTTAAGGAAAAACGTGTAGAGAGATTGTTAATAAAGGTTTGTAGATGAGTTGGGTTTGAACTGGTCATAATAATGTCATCAACGTAGATAAGCATAAAAATACGAGTGGTTTTGGTAGTGTAAATAAAGAGTGATGAATCTGAGATGGATTGCTTAAAACCGTATTTGGTGAGATAGGCTTTAAGTTCGGTGTACCAAGCTCGCGGAGCTTGTTTAAGTCCATAAATTGCTTTGGTTAATTTACAAACATAATCAGGTTTGGAACTATCGACAAATCCTTGTGGTTGACTCATATAGAAATTTTCATGTAATGTGCCTTGAAGAAATGCATTGTTGACATGGAGTTGTCTTAAGTGCCATGAGTTACTGACTGCTAGTGATAGAATTAAACGAACGGTAGTTGGTTTTACAACCGGACCGAAGGTTTCGGTGTAGTCAATTCCCGGTCTTTGATGAAATCCTTTGGCGACGAGTCGTGCCTTATGCTGTTTTAGAGAGCCATCGGGGTTGTATTTAATTCGATAGACCCACTTGCATCCGATAATGTTTTGCGATGGTTGTTTGGGGACTAGTGTCCACGTTTGGTTGCGTTCAAGTGCGTTGAATTCTTCTTGCATTGCGGTGCGCCATTGAGGAGAAATTAGTGCTTGTTTTACGGTGGTAGGAAGGGAGTTTGATGAGGTGGAAGCATGAGCTAGGTTAGCATATCGAGTATTGGGTTTTCGAATGTTATTGGCTAGGCGAGTGACATGGGGTTGGACAGGGGGCGGTTGTGAAGTAGTAGTGTAGTCTGAGGGAGAGGGTGTGGTTACGGGAGGTGGAGTGGAGTCCGGGGCAGTGGTAGGTGGTGTGGTAGGGCGAGTTTGAGAGGTAGTGGAGGAGTTAGGAGTGGAGTTAGGTGGTGCTATCGAACGTCGAGTGTATACTTGCGTTATGGGGTGGCGTGATCGAGAGGGAGAAGAATGGGTCAAAGTGGATGGAGGTGGAGGGTTAGGGACGGGTGAGAGGATGGGAATGATTAGAGGACACCAATCATTGGGATTGGTGTTGTCATTGACAGGGGTTTTTTTTTTTCAAGAAGACGATGATATGGAAAATCGTCTTCAAGAAATTTGACATGTCTCGAAGTGTATATGCGATTAGTTTTTGGTTCGAGACAGTGGAATGCACTTTGAGTGGACGAGTAGCCAACGAAAATGCAAGGAGTTGAGCGATAATCAAGTTTATGTTTCGTATATGGTCGTAACCATGGATAGCATAGGCATCCAAAGTTATGAAGTTTTGTATAATTAGGTTGTTTGTTATGTAATTTAAAGTATGGTGTTTGGCCTTGCAATATTTGTGTTGGAAGGCAATTAATTAGATAAGTAGCGGTGCTAAAAGCGAAGGGCCAAAAAATAGTAGGTAATTTGGCATGAGCTAAAAGAGCTAGACCGGTTTCAACAATGTGACGGTGTCTCCTTTCAGCGTATCCATTATGTTCCGGTGTATGCGGTGGAGAGGTAAAATGACTAATTCCATTATCAAGCAAGGTGTGTGTTAGCTTTTTGAACTCTCCTCCGTTGTCAGAAAAGAATTGTATTACAGGTTTTTGAAAGTATTTTTCTACTAGTGCTTTGAATTGAATAAAGACTTGTGTTGTGTCGGATTTGCGTTTTAGTGGAAATATATATATTTACTAAAGTGGTCGACAAATATAACGTAGTACTTATAATGGTCATGAGAATGAACTGGACTAGTCCACAAATCCGAGTAAATTAATTCTAATGGTGCAGTGGTTCGAAATGACGAGGTTTGAAACGGTAATTTCGTACTTTTGCTAATATTGCAAGAATCACAAGACGAGAAATTAGATAATGAAAATGGTAAACTTTTATTAATTTGTCTCATTACATCAAAGGTTGGATGGCCCAATTTATGATGCCATGAGAGGTGAGATGAGCCTTTCTTCGTAAAATATGCGGTTGGTGACGATGGGATCAACTCATTATAAATGCCTTCTTTAGCTCGGCCCTGGAGTATCGTCGATCCCGTCAATTTGTCCTTAATAAAAAAAAGAATTAGATGAGAAAATAACATACACATTATTATCTTGACATAATTGGGAAATAGATAAAATATTTCTAGAAATCTTTGGTACATGTAAAACGTTATTCAGTTTAAGGGATGATAATTGAAAATTACCTATATTGGCAATATCGAGACCCGAGCCATCTCCAATAATAAGGTCATCTGGACCGAAATATGGTGAGTGAAAGGCAAGGGTATCGAGATCATGGGTGACGTGGTTTGAGGCTCCGCTGTCAAGAAGGTAATTGGGATTTGGGTTGGGATTGGTGTTGGCAGAGGTGGCGGCATGGGCTTGGGGTGGCTGGTGTTGGCGGGTTGGTGGTGCAGGAAAGACGATGGTGGGGAAAAGCTTGCGAAGAAGGGGCAATCAGCAATGACATGCCCTACTTGGCGACACCACTGGCAGCGGCCTTTAAAGGGTCGTGGGTTCGGGTTTGTGGTGTAGGCAGCGGACTGTTGGGGTGTGGCAGAGAGGTTGTAGGCAGGTGCTTGGTTGGTGTGATATCGGTGGTTGTGATTAGGGTGGTTCGAATGGTTTTGACGGTGGTTGCCATAGTAGTTTTGACGATAAGCGGCATTGGCAGTAGGATTAAATATGTCATTGTCGGGTTTTTGTTGTTTGATTAAAAGTTCATGTTGAAGTAGTTTTTCGTGGAGAGCTTCAAACGTAATTGGGTTGTCACGGGCACGGACCGTGTCAATAACGGGTTTGAAGACTTTGTAATCAAGGCCGCGAAGGACCTTGGATATGATGTCTTCGGGGTCGATAATTTTGCCCATTAGGGCAAGTTGGTCTACACAGGCTTTGAAGGTATTCATATAATCGGTTATCGATTGATCGGAGGTTTTGACAATCGAATCTAGACGGTCTTTTAATTGTAAAATATGAGCACGAGAGGGGTTTGCATAGGTTTGTGCAAGAATATCCCACGCTTCTTTTGAGGTTTTTGCGCAGATGATAAGAGCTTGGACAGTTGATGAAAGAGTACCCATAAGAGCACCCAATATCAACCCGTCTTGTTTAAGCCATGTAAAATAAGAATGTTGGGTTTTTCGGTTTTGTCATCACCCACAATGGTGGGTGATGGTGCCGGGTTAGATCCATCGAGGAATCCGAGTAAACTAAAACCAAAAAAGATATTAGTCAGTTGAAAATACCAGGATGTGTAATTTATTGGAGTGAGCTTTACACAGTGATTCAGATTCAACGAGGTTAAGGGAGCAGTGGCGTCGTGGGGGTTTGGGACAGACAGTTCCTGGTTGTTTGTCATGGTGGAGGAGGCGGGTTTGGTGGAGATGAGAGGCTGGCGTTTGAAGGAAGGTCGACGGGGTTCGAGGAGGTTTTTGGCGGATCGTTTGCTCGTGGATACCATATAAGAAAGGTAATGTATGTATTGAAAAATGAATGAATGTTACAGCTTATGAGGTGCATATATATACTAATCCTAGGAGTTTATTTGAGGAAGGAAAAGGGAGCCTATACAAGATTTATGTACTAATTGATTATATACTTTTATCTTTGCTATATTTACTAAGATACAATATTATGGTTAATATTAATAAGCTATGGCCGGGTACGTGGTTTATCTTAAGGACTTAAACTACAGCAACAAAGTTTGCTCGGATTCTACTAAATACATGAGCCCATTCTTGTGTAAACATATATAAATGAAGTACAATAATCACATGAATGTCATACTGTCACACCGCACCACCTCATTTCTTGTGTCAACGACATTAGCGTTTTCACAACCTGGTGGGTTGTCTACAGCATTGAAAAGCAATTGTATAACAATTGTTGGGCACCTTCCATTTAGAGATTCACGACATCCGTGGTCGACATAGAGCAGAAAGCTAAGAAACAGTTCAGGCTATCTTATGTGTTGGCACTTCCATTGGCACTTCAATCTCAGAAGTGGACAAATAGTCGGCCCAGAGTTGTTGCTGACCAATACCACAGTTGCAGGTCTCAACTAAAGGAGAACCAACCACGTATTAGCGAAAACCCAAAATTAGACGTCCAAGGCGATGATCGTTCACCGTTGTTAGCAAATAATTCAATTATTAGTTCAACAATCAACTCATATTTCCAAGTAACTTTATGGAAAACCACGAAAGCCAATTAAAGGTATGAAGCAAATGGGACATACGAGTCAGGCCCGCAAAACGGGACCAAGAAGCACTAACCACAAGGAAAGCTAATACGACTCGCGTATATCACGCAGCCATCAAGCCCACAAAGCTCCTCCAACGGCTCTTTGCACATATTTGTCAACGTTACATATTTTCCTTCCTTAGAAGATCATGTATATTCTAGTTGTTAGTAGGCTGCCATATAAATATGTGTATTATTCTTTGATGTAATCACAATAACAATTAGCAATACAATAACCTAATTCTCTCATGAATGATATCCTCTCTATCTTATAATATGGTATCAGTTGTCAGACACAATTCCTAATTCATCTCTATATTCTCTTCTTCCCTTCTTTTCTCACCATGACAAATACGACACAATCTGCATCAACCAATTCCTCGGTTGTCTCGATTGTTCAAGTCGAGAACCTAGGTACCAATATCTCGCATATCGTGTTAAATGGTAACAATTATGATGAATGGTCTCGTGCGTTTCGTCTCGCCCTACTTGCAAAAGACAAGATGGGTTACATCGACGGGTCCATTGTCAAACCATCTGAAACTACCGATGACTTCAAAATATGGCGATCTACCAACGCCCTAGTCACGGCCTGGATATACGCTACCATCGAAGTCGATTTAGCGAAATCGATCTCCTATCATCCCGAAGCCAAGCAGGTGTGGGACAATATATGTCAACGATTCAATCAAGACAATGAGGCTCGTATTTATCGTCTCAAAACTGCCATCTCCTCATGTCAACAGGCTCCTACAGAGTCCGTCATGGCGCATTATGGTCGACTTACCAGTCTATGGGACGAGTTGATGGAGCACGACGTCATTCCTTCCTGCTCGTGCAAGGTTTGTCCGTGTGATTGGGTAAGTATTTTCGATACTCGTCGTGAAAAGGATCGGGTTCGTAATTTTTTAATGAGTTTAGATGATATATTCGATAACGCATGTTCTCAAATCCTCGGTGTGACCCATCTTCCCAATCTTAATATTGTCTATAATCGTCTACTACAAGAAGAGGGTGTTCGTTCCCTCTCAAAATCGGTCTCTGAAACTCGACCCGAACCGATGGCTTTCGCTGCCAGGGTACATCATGGCTCGAAATCAGGTCACGTTGGGGGTCGGGATAATTCTACTCATTCTAATAATTCCAATAATATTAATCATGCTATTAATAACAATCCCAATAGACCTTACTGTATCGTCTTTAAAAAGCATGGCCATTACCTACGCACTTGTTTTCGAGTTACGGGAAATTGGCCCGACTACTGGGGTGATCGCCCCCGTGACCGAGTCTATATTGACCCAAATACAACCGACCTCAGTCAGGCCGTGTTTGTGCCTGATCCTCGACGCAACAAACAGCAACACACAGGCTCTAATACGACGGGTCCTCAGGCTCATATGGCTGCCGCTTCCGGTTCGAATTCTTGTAATGGCGCCTTTACCTCCCATCCTTCTCTTAATAATTTTGACAGGATTGATTTCAATAATCTTGACGCTCGGGAACTCGAGGAGATAAGCCAAATGTGGAAAAACCGTTCAACCACGAATAATGATCGTCTCAATGGTAACTTCTCTACTCTTTCTTGGATTATCGACACTGGTGCTTCGCACCATATGTCGGGCTGTATCTCTCATTTCAGTAATTTACATTCTATTACACCGTTGACTGTGGGTCTCCCCAACGGAGACACGGCTATAGCAAACCGCAGTGGTGATATCCATCTTTCTCCCCGTCTTTATTTTACGCAATGTTTTATATGCCGACAATTTACAATGTAATTTAATTTTGGTCTCAAGCTTACTTTTAGACATGTCTCTTACTATACAATTTTCCCAACAACTTTGTTTAATACAGGACCGTACCTCGAAGATGGTGATTGGTGCGGGTGAGCAAAGTGAGGGACTCTATTTCCTTAAAGGTGTTCGGAATAACAAGGTACATGCGCACACCATTGGCAATCTTGACACTATTGAACTTTGGCATCGTCGTCTGGGGCACCCGTTCTCCAATATATCTCGTTTTCTACCTTTTATTAATAAAGCAAAAACTCCGTCTTTTAATTTTTCTAACAAACATTGTGACATTTGTATTCGGGCAAAGCAAACTCGTGCCCCTTTTCCCTTAAGTTCCAACAATGCATCGAATATTTTTGACATTTTACATTGCGATTTATGGGGTCCCTATTCTGAGAATGCGTCATGTGGGTCAAAATATTTTCTTACTCTAGTTGACGATTTTTCTCGCTCCACCTGGGTCTATTTGTTACGTCGTAAAAGTGACACTCAACAAACCCTTCTCAATTTTTTTGCTTTAATTCAACGACAATTTAATACACAAATTAAAATTATTAGAAGTGACAATGGTACGGAATTTGGCTGTCTTGCAAATTTTTTCCGGCAAAATGGTATTATTTTTAAAACTTCCAATGTTGATACCCCTCAACAAAATGGCCGCGTCGAACGCAAGCATCGTCACATTTTAAATGTTGCTCGTGCCCTTCTTTTTCAAGCTAGTCTACCCATTCGTTTTTGGGGGGAGTGTATCCTAGGAGTTGTTCATCTTCTTAACCGTACCCCATCCTCCATTCACAATGGTAAGACTCCCTATGAAATGTTATTTAACGAACCACCACCCATGACGAATATTCGAACCTTTGGGTGTTTATGCTACGCAAGAAATATAAATCGTTCCCATGACAAGTTCGCCCCTCGTGGTCGGAAATGCGTGTTTTTAGGTTACCCATTTGGTAAAAAGGGGTGGCTCGTCTATGACTTAGATAAGGGTACTTATTTTTCATCAAGAGATGTCATATTTGTCGAACACGAGTTCCCGTATCACTCTCTAAATATTCATGATACTCAGCCTACCATAAGTTCTTTTCTCGCTGACACTCTTACACCCATTGAACACATTGTTATATCCACACCCACTACACCAGCTTTCGACACAAACAATTCCACCTCCACCGCCACTACTGAGACCATTACCCAGCCTTCTCCCACACCCGACTCCACATCCACGGATACACCCGACCCCAGGGCCGCCACTACCACCGTCAGCCCATCCACCCCACCTTCGATAGACCCCCACACCTCTCAACCGCAGCCCACTGCTATGGGCAAAGGCCACCGTCCCAAAATCCCCAATACATGGCTCTCGGGCTATGTTCGTCCTCCCATGGGTCCCTCTACTCACCTCGCCTCCGCATCCTCACCCTCGACAGGTACTCGGTATCCTCTATCTAATTTTGTCACATATGATAAATTTTCAACTAACCATAAGCTTTTTCTAGCGGCCGTGACTGACAATCACGAGCCAAGTTCTTTTAAACAGGCGATGCAGGTACCGCAATGGCGCGAGGCAATGCAAAATGAGATCGATGCTCTAGAACGCAATAACACATAGACAACCGAACCTCTCCCACCTCACAAAAAGGCGATTGGTTCGAAATGGGTCTACAAAATCAAGTATCATGCAGACGGTTCAATTGAGCGATACAAAGCTCGCCTTGTTATCATGGGTAATCGTTAAATAGAAGGAGTTGATTTTCAAGAAACATTTTCACCTACTGTAAAGATGGTAACAGTCTGTACGCTCCTGACCATCGTTGCCGCAAAGAATTGGGATATCCATCAAATGGATGTTCATAATTGTAACACCCCCATTTATTTAAGGGCCTGAACTAGGACTCCTCAGATAAATGATGGTGTTACCATCTCGGAAACCCGAGGCAGTAGATAACAAAGGAAAGAAACACAGTACTTTATTATAATATTTATAGTGAAATTACAACTGAAATTAAAACAAAGTCTCCCAAATACGACCAAAAGATAAGTCTGATAAAACTACTAAAAAGACTAAGGTGGGCTAGGCACTAAGTCAGTCATCCAAGCTCTCTTCCCGGCCAGCTCCCATCGCCTCTCGAATACCGTCAATCTGCTCCCAATAATTGGATCATCACAGCGCATACACGAATACACGGGTCACCACGAAGCCGAGTAGGTAATACAATAAACAGTAACATAAAACACATGCTCCTTCATCACCACCACCGCCATCACAACTCATAACCCGGACAACCCAGCCATACCGATCCCCGGTAGACTATAAATATCGACCGTAGCCGATCGCATTTACCTTGTTGAGGACACCAGGGCAAGTCCTGCAGAACCCGCCTGGGCCTTATCACAATGTCATCATCACCACCTCCACCAACTCCAATGTAATAGTATAATAAAACAGTTCAACAATAGTACTTAACGAAATGAAATCAGGCAATCATATTATAACATGTAAATCACCGATTTAGTCAATCCAGTCACATAGTATTATATCAAGTCCAGTTTATTCCCCTACCTCAAATAGCGGTGATAAGCTAACTGCAGATCAGAAGTACTCCACCCGAAACTCGCCACCTAAACATATATATAACATAATTAATTCTCTTACTATTCCCGTTCCCATAATCAAAGGTTACTATAAGTAGAAACTTTCCCAATTTAGAAATTACTAAAAATATAAGTTACCCAAAATAGAAAGTTTCCTAAAATGGGAAGTTCCCAAAATAGCAATTACCAAAAATAGCAGGTTACTAAAAATAGTAACCTTCCCGAAATAAAATCCCGACTCAAAAACTTAAATACATTATTCCGTCACCGCTACTTAAAATTAACTTAATAACTAACTAATAATGTAAATAATAGAAGTATACATATTCCCGACTTATTAAATAAAAACCCGTAACAAAATAACCCAAAAACAACACACAACACGACACACGCACACCCCCCTTTTCAACCCGTCACAACTCACCCCTCAACCACCAATCCTCACCGCCGACCACCAGGCCTGACACCAAGTCTGGCCTGGTCACCTCCCACCACCACCAACGTGGTCGACCCACGCCGGTGGTCAGAACCACCACCACCAACACCCCCTGTTCACACCCAGCCGCCACAAAACGCCATAAACAGCCCCCCTTTTTAACCCGCCTGCCACCACGACACAACCCCTCCTGCCTACCAACCACCACCCCTGACACCACCGTAGAAAGGTGACCCTGACACACTTGGCACCACCGATTCGACCTCCCCCGAGTCCACGGTGGTGCCACCCCTTTACCCTATGTCTGAAATGCAACCAAAAACACCCAACCAACCCCGACACCTAAACACCACCACTGCAACCACCCATAGCAACGACAACCACCCTACCTACCACCACCAGACTCGACTCAACACCAATAACACGTCCCACACCCCCACGACTGCCACAACAGACCCTAAAAGACGCACAACCCAAATCAAAACAGCGTGACAGAAATGAAAACAGGGAACCTTACCTGTGACGGCCGTCGACCTATGCTTTTCCGACCAGTACAACCACCCTCGACCACTAGCAACGACTTCCCTGGACTCACGGCAGACCCTACTCCCTCCACACTCACCGGCGTGCGCTCGTTGGCCGTGTAGAAGGCTTGAAACGTGAAAGGAAGAAGGGTTGATGTTGGTAACTTCTAAAATGACGGTAGGGAGGGGAATAGGGTTTTAAAGATGTATTAGGGTTTGATTTTAGGGTTTGGTGAGGTAAAATGGTAAATGGGTAAGTGGGTAAATGGGCTATGACACCTTGACCCAAAAATGCCACTCAACTATAAACCCGACTCATCTTGCGATATGAATTAATCAATTATTTTTACGCTACCATTAAATAATAAAACTCGCCCAAACGATAATAAAATACGGGGTATTACAGTCTTCCCCCCTTAAAAAGAACTTCGTCCCGAAGTTCGCTCCCATACCAAACATGTCATACGAAAATATAAAAGACATCTCGTATAACTAACACGGTCAAACACACAACTAGACTACATAAACACGAAATGTTACAATAATGCTTTCCTCCATGGTGACCTTGAAGAGGAAGTTTACATGAAACCACCACCGGGTTTTCTTTCTAATCTAAATGGAAAAGTTTGTCGCCTTCGAAAGTCCCTTTATGGACTCCGTCAAGCTCCCCGATGCTGGTATGTTAAGCTCGCTTCCGCTCTCAAACAATATGGCTTTATACAATGCCCCTACGATCACTCCCTTTTCTCCATTATTAAACCCGACACTGCCATCCATGTCCTCGTCTATGTTGATGACCTAGTCATATGTGGCAATAATTCAACATTAATCCAACAATTCAAAAATTACTTGAGCAATTGTTTCCACATGAAAGACTTAGGTCCCCTCAAATACTTCCTTGGCTTGGAAATTGCTAGAAACGCACAAGGAATTTATCTCTCCCAATGCAAATACACACCCGACATTCTTACAGAAACATGACTTTTGGGCTCAAACCCCGCGTCCATCCCCATGGACCCCAACCATAATCTCACAGAAACCGACTCACCAATTATTCAAGATGCCCAACCATATCGTCGTCTTGTGGGTCGCCTCGTTTACCTCACAATTACCCGGCCCGAACTTACCTACTCGGTCCACATTCTAGCCCAATTTATGCAAACCCCAAGGCAAGCCCACTGGCAAGCGGCTCTCCAAGTCGTGCGCTACATCAAATCGAACCCCGGCCAAGGTCTCCTTTTCCGCTCCAACACTCACCTACTTCTTCATGCCTATTGCGACTCCGATTATGCCTCCTGCCCTTCCACCCGCCGTTCCCTCTCGGTATACATTGTCTTCCTCGGGAGTTCTCCAATCTCGTGGAAGACCAAGAAGCAAAATACAGTGTCGAAATCCTCCGCCGAGGCCGAATATCGAGCTATGGCATATACCGTCTGCGAACTCAAATGGCTCAAAGGCCTTATTACATCTCTCGGTATATCCCACAGCCCGCCTATTGCTCTCTCTTGTGATAATCAGTCGGCTATACACATTGCTCGCAATCCGGTTTTTCACGAACGCACCAAACACATCGAGGTGGATTGCCATTTCATACGCGACGAGATTTTGAAAGGACTTATCAAACCGAACTATGTCCCTACAAAACTACAATTGGCGGATATATTGACAAAGGCGCTTGGGCGACCGTCGTTCGATGACCTGCTATCCAAGTTGGGCGTCGTCAATCTACACGCTCCAACTTGAGGGGGGTAATACGACCTGCGCATATCACGCAGCCATCAAGCCCACAAAGCTCCTCCAACTGCTCTTTGCACATATTTGTCAACGTTACATATTTTCCTTCCTTAGAAGATCATGTATATTCTAGTTGTTAGTAGGCTGCCATATAAATATGTGTATTATTCTTTGATGTAATCACAATAACAATTAGCAATACAATAACCTAATTCTCTCATGAATGATATCCTCTCTATCTTATAATAAAAGCCATAGTTGACCGGCCTATCACTGAATGGAATAATCCCGGTCCCCGGGACAGGGAATCACTAACAACAGGGAAGACCATAGCTACATGGCACACCAATGAATAGAATGAAGTTTAATAGGCTACTCGTACTCGTAGCGTAGCAAATAATTCAATAAAGTCAACAATAAACTTATACTTGACAATGACTTTAAGGGGAATAATGCTCTATAACAGAGGAGATAAGTGCAATACCCGACAAAAGGAAAAAGCGAGCACTAACCACAGGGAAAATCACAGCTAAATGGCCCGACACTGATGAAAACAAGATTCAGTTCTATCGAAAAGTACACAGTCAACATAAAATTACCAAAAATTGGAAGCTATAAGACTAACCTTCAAGAGAAACATGTTGAGCGCAAGAATTCCTGAAATAACATGAAATACAATTAATGAACCTGTAAATACGTAAAATTTCACAATCTTATCCATAAAATACACAGAATTAGTGAATTACTCTAAATTCAACATATACCTATAAGGCCATATACAAGTAAGTTCTAATCAAGAATGAATGCACTAAAGTCAAAAGCATAAACCAAATAAATTTAAGACTACATGAAACTCCTCTTAACCTGAGAAAAAAGAAAAATATAAGACTACATTTCACCATGAAATCCGCTATATAATGATATATAAGTTTTATTATTTTCCTCAAAGCACATACCAAATTATTACCTACATATGTGAGACCGACTTCATCGAAGGCAAACAAAGGAATGGTAGTCAAACTCTAAAACCAGCTATGTTCAGATTTACATGTTTGCACAGATTTGCGAAATTATTAAATGACCGTTCAATTTTCGTAAAACACAACACAATTTCAAATCACCTAATAATCACAAACAACAATATTAGATCAAGTAAAGCAAAAAAAGCACACTTCACTCCCTACAATCTCCTAGTTTTCAAATTATCATCTATCATGATAATCAGCTCTCCTATGAACAATCAACTCTCTTCAAAAAAACAAAACGCATCACCATTCTATTCTGAATCGTGGCGTAAACAACAAAAACAACAATCCCATACCAAAATTCCATAAAACAATCAGAATCAAACATTGTTATACGTGGGAAATCCATTTAGACTACAGTTTCAATTTTCAAACCCCGTTGGGGTTTTCAAGTTATCAAAATTCTAAACAAAATTAAACGAGAGAAAGAAGACTACAGAGTTGCTATTCCAAGATAATGCTTGAGAGTCAATTATATGCTATATATATATATATATATATATATATATATATATATATATCTTTATATTTGTAATTTTATATGCAATTATGCACAGCCATCATTTAAGATGCTAATTTACAATAATAAGAAGAAGTAAGGAACATTATCCTACAAGGTTGTAATGCGATTCAACACTGGTATTCTGCAATGTGGACCAATGGATAACAGAGGTATCCTGCAAGAAATACACATCATGCTTCAATGTCGCCCACTTCTCACAAGTTGAATGGATTTTAAAGGCAATTATACATTTAATAGTTCACTGTAATAGGATGCGTGTTAAATGGCAATGAAGGTGAGTGGTTGGCAAGATATCTCATTCACTTTCTTAAGAAATTTTCCTCAATTACCAGCTACCAAGAGACAAGAGTGAGACAGTATTACACAACCAAACACGCCAATCAAAATTATTAACCATCTTCAATTTTCTTTTGATACTATGCTCCTTAAAGTCTTTCCCAGTAGATATACAATATTGTTCACAACCAAGATAACCATGACAGATTCAACACAAAAATACAAACTTTAACAAAAAACATCATTACAAAATGCATTTTTGGCAGAAAGAAAACATGGGTAGGGAAATAATGGAGGACATGTGATTCATTAAGTCAAACAAGGCACGGCTATGCAAGCATTCACACTCCAGCCAGAAGAATTTACACAGAAGACCTTTTCCACTGAATGAATGTAAAATAACTGTGCTGTCAGTTTTGAAATCTACCGCTAGTGCAACGTCACTTAATGTCACCACTTCAATAGTTCAATCCAATAAATAGCGACATCAGAGAAATAATGCTTAGTATATGCCTCGAGTATGACTAAATAATATGACAAGATAATAGTAAGTTGCCGAGAGCTCAAAAATCTCATTGAAATGATTTATTACCTTAAATTCATTATTCCTGATCGTAGTATCTACAATCAAGTATGTATCTATGCTTGGGGTTGAATAAAGCCGGCAGAAGTAAGGTACTTGATTGTCGAAAATGATTTGCGTTAGGTTTAATCCCTGTTTAATTTTTAATTTTTTTAATTTTTTTTTAGTGTGAGATTGTACCGTTTTATTAAATTAAGTTGTGTGTTGAAGGAGAATGTAAAAAGGTAACTATGAGTTGCAGATAGGTATTTCTCAATAAAACCCACGCGGCCATGCCTAAAGTGTATAGTGAATATTTGAAGAACCGAAAAAACTGATAAAATCGGCACAAATTTTCCAGCAACACTATAAAGAGCTCCTTAGCCGTTGGTCTGCACACAAATCCCTCTTTAGAGGCTGGCTCGAAGGAATGGTATAGCCTGATAGCCAGAACCTAGAAGGACAAAGGAGGGGATTTTTAATCTGTTGGACTTGAAGGGCTGAAAGGCCTAAACTTTAATAATTGATAAATCTACTAATATATCCTTATTGTTACTCCAACTAATTCGGAGTTCCCATGTTCAACCAACACAAGTCATTGGAACCTTTAACCTTAAAATGGCGGCTCATCCTCATGGCATAACCTAATTTCTGCCATGACCTATGCTTAAAGTGGAACATTCAAATAAACAAATCCTCAGAAATTGAACAAAACTCGGGGACCATACCTCAGAAATTCCAAAGCCATGGACATTTACTATTAGTAATGTTTTGTATTATGAGAAGGTTGAACAATTTTAAATCTAATAAAATTTTCGGTTTTACTCAAACTATATTTTGCTAACTTTATTTAAAAACAAATATTGTCATATATCATTATATCCTCTAAAGCCGTAATATAAACGTGAAATAATGACATATGTGATACAATTAGATAAGATACGTGTTGTAATAAATATACTTATGTACTCTATATATGTTATATACAAAAAAAAATTAAAAAAATAAAAATAATTTTTTTTTCCAAACTTTAACCAAAATTTAATTGTTCACATAATAGGGAGCGTAGATAGAACTTAAGTTAAAGTGAAAAAAAATATATATATAATTCGTAAATTTTTAGGTTTTAGAGGTAAAAATATCTATATGAATAGTATTAACTTGTATGTAGTACATAAGTTTGTATCAAAAGACGGAATAATATATTTATTTAGAAAGTGTTGTGGCCTTCATGTTTAGTTTTACAAATAATAATAACAGTAAAATATTTTTATCACATCATATATTTAATTAGTGCAATTTAATTTATGTAACAAAATCAGAATATCTTATTAATACAATTCATGGACTATACAACCAGATGTATATGTTGTACGGTGTAGAACCTGAGCTTTGTGTCAAAGTATATGAGCTTTATATTAAAGAATATGAGCTTTATTAGAAAGTATTGAGTTCATTCATTTACACATTAAAAACATGAAATTTAAATTAGCTCAGGAAAAATTACAAGTAAGCTCGAATTCTTATACTTGGATGTACCATGCTTATGGTACAACTGGATGTATAATCCTATTTGCGTTATTAATATATGACCATGCAAATTGAAAAAATATAATGCCCTTTTTAAATGGAATAGAGTTATTTAGGAGGGAAAATTTTAGTAAACTTTTATTCTTTTAGTATAAGGAGAATTGATACGTCACTAATTTAATTTGTCATATACCTCTTATTGTATTTCGATATAAGAAAAAAAATTGAACTATAATCTAATATAGAGAATTTAGTAAAGTTAAAAAATATGTGTAATGAATTTTTTCCTTTAACATAAAACTACATATTATAAATAATAATTTTTCTCAAATTATGGTAATTAATTAATTTATTTATTTTGACAAAGCTAATAATATTAGTTTAATGTTTATTTTATACAAAATGTGTCAAGTCATTCTCTAATACGGAGTATATATAATAATACATAATTTTTTTTTAGAAATTTACAGTTTATAAAATTATAGTGAATTGAGCTTTTAATTAAAAGGGTAAATTGATTATTACCTCCTTATATAATTCACTTTTTGAAACTTACTCCCTCATATAATTTTTTTCGAAAATTACTCCCATAAAATGTTACATTTATCAAATATTGCTCCCATTCAGTGATTTCGGCCAAACAAAAGAGAAATATTTCCTCCAAAATTTGAATTTTGGTATTAATTTTTCTTGCATATGACTATATTACCCTTAGCTTTATTATATGCTTAATTTAAATCAGCTCTTCCTCCCAAATTTGTTAAATTCACCTCCTTCCTCTCATATTTATTAAATCCCTTTCTCCCTCTCGGTGCAGTTGAAGTCTTCAATATAACAAGGCTAAAGATAATATAGTTATTAACAGCAAAAGTTAGTACCAAATTTCAAATTTTGAATGGAATGTTTTCATTTTATTGACTGGAGTCGTTAAATGGGAGCAATATTTGATAAATGTGACATTTTATGGGAGTAATTTTCGAAAAAAATTATATAAGGGAGTAAGTTTCAAAAAGTGAATTATATAAAGGGAGTAATAATCAATTTACCCTAATTAAAATATTATAATTTAGAATATATTTGATTATTAAAAGATTATATATTGATAATGAAATAATAATAATTTAAAGAAAGGAGTATTTTTGTTTCCTTATTTAACTTGATGCCTTTTGGAGGGAAAACTTTAGAAAGTTTTATTCTCTTAGTATATAGAGAGGGAAGAAGTATGAGTGGATGAGAAATTAATAGAGGTCAAGAATGCCGCAAGACGCAGCATATCTAGCTAGCACAAAAATGGACACACACGAACACGTAATGCAGCATCCCATAAAATATAGGACTCGGAACACGTTATTTAAATTTAATAAAAAAATTATAGCTATAAATGTACAATTTTATTTTTGTTAAAGTATTTGATATTATTAACTTTAAATAAGTGAACCAAATGGGTTTGGTGTGGTGGTTTCTCATCTCATCCCTTAACCATGAGGTTAGGGGTTCGATCCCTGCCTATGGGAATGGGGCAAACTCTTTGGCCAGCCGTTTACCTCTTCGTGAGAGAAATAAGTGAAATAAAACTTGACATTGACCTCTTTCGATATATCAATTAGTTTTTCTATCCGTGAAAATCACGTGTAACCCCATTAATATGATGAAACATGTTGATACTTTTGTTGTTAACATTAAAATACAAAAACATTTCACCTTAGTTATAAGGTAAATGATAACGAATGCCCCCGGGACATTTGATAATGAGGATAAATGACATCATTAATAATTATTATTCCCTGCAAACATGGAAGTTAAAACATTTGTGTACCTATAAAGTAGGAAGCTATAATAAATAAATAAATTCTTAGAGTTGGAATATTGCTTAACTACTTCTTCTCCTATACACTAGGAAACGTATCTAATTTTATATTTGTAGCAGATCATAACCATAGCCTTTTATTAGCATCACAGACACGTTTCCTTCCCGCTAATCGAGTTATAAGTGCTGAAGATGAGAAACGTATTCTTCTCTTAAAAGATGTTGGCCCCGTAGTTCGACAAATTATCCGTGTACTTGAACTTGAGAAAAATGTAAAACATGGGGATCTTCCTTTTCTTGAAAGAGACGTTCGTAATTTGTTTAGCCGAATCAAGAAGAGTGTTTGCGGAAATGATGTTATGAACCTGTTGGATTTTTTCAAGTGCAGCAAAAAACAAGATCCAAAGTTTCGGTATGTTTATACAGTTGAACAAGAAAATAAATTTGAACATTTATTTTGGTCTCCAGCTCAGTGTTTTGATTGGTCTGATAAATTCGGAGACGTCGTTGTTTTTGACACGACGTACAAGGTTAATATATATGGCATGCCTTGTGCAATATTTGTTGGCGTTAATAGCCATGGAAAGACGGTTTTGTTTGGGTTTGCTCTTCTCCGAAATGAGACTACAGACACCTTTAAATGGTTAATGAAGGTATGATAACTATCACACCTTCACACTTTCTATTGATTACAACTCTACTAATAACTTGGTATCTATTGCATTTAACGGATTCAAGTACATAATTTTTCTTTTAGACATACTAGGAACTACTCAAAGACACAAAGTAAGTAAGCAATTCTTGGTGTCTAACAAGTCTAAAATCAGTACAAGTCTATTGTTTTTCTTTAGTATAAATAAGATTTATTATAAGCATATATGTCAACTTGCTCATATTGCTCTATGAGCAATTTTCTTAAGATGTTAGCTCCATGCCTACATGCTTCTAACATACAGAGTACTTTGATTGACAAAGTATGTTAAAAAGTTTCAATGATTTTTTTCCAGACATTTAAGACCGTAATGAAAAAGTCGCCCAAGACAATAATAACATATCAAGATTCATGTATAACGGAAGCAATTGCTACAGAGTTGCCATTTACTAAACATTCTTTTTGCATATGACATATCACTTATAAGTTTAGTGGATGGTTTGCACCCGTTCTCCGCACCGAGTACCAAAAATGGTGTAAGGATTTTTACACCCTTTATAAATTAGAGGCGGTTGAGGACTTTGAAAGTCAATGGGCTCTTATAACTGCCAAATACAATTTGCAAGACAACAAGCACATTAAAGGGTTGTACGAGATCAAGCACTCTTGGGCTCCCGCTTATCTTCGAGGTTACTATTTTGGAGGAATGACAACAACGGGTAGATCTGAATATATCAACGGTTTAATCAAGCGATTTATTTCATCTAATTACACATTGTGTGATTTAGCGAAGCAGGTCAGTATCTAAAACTCATTTAGTTATTTTAGACCGTCGTGTTTTATTTTTATTCTCTAAATTCAATTTCTTGTGTTATATAGTGGATCATATTATTTCTTATGCTTAATATCTAACATATTGAAGTTGTTGTTCAAGACATTATGCAAAAGCAGTTTCACGATAACATGTAAGCTGTTAGTAAGATGGAAATTTTCAGCGCTAAATCGCCACTAGAACAACAAGTTTCTCAAATTCTGACGCCATTTGCTTTTCAAAAGTTCAAGGAAGAATATCAAAGAGCTAGTCAATATGTGATAGCTAATAAAGATGGCCATGATTTTATTTTGAAATATTATGAACCTGGAAATAGTCGAAGCCGAAGAGTTTTTTGAGATGGAAAGATTGCGATGTGTAGCCGTAAACAATTCGAGTTCCTTGGGATACTCTGTTAGCAAAGCCATATCCAACGGCTCTATTCTTAGCAAAATAGGCAACAATCTGTTGGGAAATGTGTCCTCAACAATAGTGCGATCATGTGATTTAAATATCATTATTAAATCTCATTTTAAAGAATACAATTGGGAAGTAATTTTGTTACTGTCAACTGGTCAACATATATCGGTAATGATTGGCTGACTAGAGTTTGACATTACTGTCGTGTGACGGTGGTGATCAGTTGACCCCCTAGGTCATACCTATAGGGCAATACTCTTAATTGATCATTTAATTAATCGTATAATGTTACGAGTTAATTAAATTACTTGAAAAATTGACGGACGATTTTGGAAGTAAAATTTACGTATCAAATTGAAATGTGATTAAATGAGATACGGTCTGAGTAATCGAATTGTTTCATTACTCGGATGAAATTATTGTTTAAAGAAACAATCGAAATTGAATGAATTATTATAAATATGATTTATAAATTGGTAAAATATTTTGGTATAAGTAATTATGAATTACTAAGTCGATTTTTGTATATGACGTATTTTTATTAATACGTTGATTTTTAATATGATAAAAATACATTGCATTGTAACATGTCATGTAACATGTGACAAAATTGACAAATGACAAAATATAAAATGGACTTTCCATTTTATAAGTACCGAAATATTAAGAGGGTTTTAGTGGAAAAATTGTGTTAATTATTTTAATAAGAGAAAACACAATGATGATCTACCTATATGTAGCCATGCAAGCCTACATTTCTTGGGTAGAAAAATTAGCCCATGCATTGGGCTCTCCTTCCCTCCCAATCGGTTCTACATAGAAAAGAACAAGAGTTCTTTTACTTAAAATAATTATCATTCACCATATGTATGTGTGGGTGATTATTATTATTCATTCAACCATGTAAAATTATTTTTAGAGAGATAAAAATAACACTCTTCCTCTCCACATCTCCTACCCGGTGTTAGGAGCCTAAACCAAATAATTTTTGGTTCATTTTTCATGAGATTAATATTATACTAGCTCAAATAATATTAATTAGATTGAGAGTTAGCTTTGGGTATTATTCCTAAGGAGAGATCCTATACTTGGATCTTGTTCTTCCATTAAAGGAAAGCTCAAGAACAAAAGAAAAGGAGATTTCTTTTGTGCCCATTTGAACCGAAATTTCATTGTAAGAACATGATTTCTTCTCTTTTATTATATTGTTTGCATGCATAAAATCCATATTTAATTTTATGACAAATTAATTTCAACATATATGAGTATGTTAGTATGTATATAGATCTACATTTCTTTGAATCGGTATCAAGAGCCACGGTTGTTTGCATGCAAATCGGTTAAAAGTTTTTCCGAGTTATAAGAATAACAAATAAAACTTGTAAAATTTGTGTTATTATGAGATATCACGAAATTAATCCATGCATGTTAATATTTCTGGTCCTAAAATGTTTTAGGATATTTTGGTTAATTTTTCGGATTTTTATTGTTCATAATTTACAATAATGGCATTTAAATGTGATTTTATGAGTAAAAATGTCATTTTTGGTCTAAAATTAGTTATACTTCGAATTTTCACTTGGTTTTTGGATATGTTGTTACATATATTATTTTGAGATAACCTGTAAATTTTCATAATTTTTGGACTTGTTATGCTCGAAAAATGAATTTCTCATTATTAAATTCGGATTTAGGTGAAAAATAGGTTAATATGAGTTAAATTTCGAATCTGGTCATAGAAAATTAATATGTTGTCACATGCAATTTTACAAGATGTGTGTAAAAAAAAATTGGCTATAAAGAAGTCTTTTTGCATGATTTATGGATTTTTGAAGAAAAATAGCATAAATAGTGACATTATTAGTTGAAAATTAATAAAACATAATCTATGACTTAAGAAAAACGTCTAATGTTGCATTTTATTATATTTTTCAGATCTAAAAATGAAAAGTTAGTGAAAATAATTTTTCCATGTTTTTATGATTATTTTATTAAAAATCGATAAACCGCAACATTGTTTTTCCGGTAAAAATTTCGAAATTTTTAACCTAAGATTTTGAACATTATGAGTGTCATGGAATTTTTCCAGAATGTTCATGAATTTAAATTTCAAATTTCAAATTTATTTGAAATTTTGTGATTTATTTGAAGTTTAATAGCTTATTTTTGTAATTTTGGTCCATTTATGAACAATTTTATAAGATATGGGTTAATTATGGTCAAATTATTAGTGAAGACTATATTTTGAGTCCTAAGAGGTTAGGGTAATTAACTTATGCATAAATATGAGTTTATGTATTTTTGTGATTATAAAATGTTGAAATCACGCAAATCCGTGAAAACCGAGTAATATACGATATTGGCTAATTAAAAGGCGATTTAGCATAAAATTGAGCATGTTCATACATATTATAATGCTGCATTTTTCCTTTATGATTGTCATAATTTTAATTTATGTAATTTTGAATTATGTAATTTTACTTAGTATGGCCTTAGATTTAATTGGTATTTCCCGAAATGTATGGGAATATCGATTCGGTTGTAATTTTATTTGTGATCTCGTATCACCATTTTGTAATTTAATAGATTTATTTTATTTTAGTTACAAATGTATAATAGGAAATTATGTAATTTATTATGTAATTTTATTCATTCCGGAGTTCCCAAAGACGGATTTCTTCAAGAATGGCGATACATAAAGACGGTGTTACCTCGAGATGCGTGCCACAACCAAGGTTCAAGGGACCAATGGAGTTGGTTTCCGAATATGTAATAGTTAAATAGTTTTTCTATTTTAGGAAAGGCCATACTAGGATTTATTTATCTTTATGCTTGCATTTTATTTTATGTCACATGCATCGCTAAATCGCCATAACTTAAACATGCATTTTTATCTTATCGAGTTTATCGACCGTGTCAATTCAAATTATCGTAGTTCACCGCTTTAGTTCACTTAAAACGTGATAGATAATAAATTGGCATGACCTCTCGCTAAAACAATTAATTGAGACATAGCCTTACCAAATAGTAGAAACCATGAAAACCTATTTCGTGAGGGAGTGCACTCGGCTAGCCCGGGGTACAAACCTTGTTACGTAGGGGAAGTGGGTGATGAATGTTAATCCACCGAATTCATGTTGATAAGGGATGTATCGGCTACCCCGTGCCCAAGTTGATGTGGGTTTGGATAATGGACACATTTATTCGAAATTTGGATTGAACTCAACAAAAGTAATTGATAAGGGTTGCATCGGCTACCCCGTGCCCTTGTTGATGTGTTTTGGGCTATAGATAAACATTAGAGTAATTTTATCGACCAAGAGTTCTAAAAGTAGAATCGATTAAAAGGTTAATCCACCGAGTTATATTAATGAAGGTTGCATCGGCTACCCCGTGCCTAAATTGATATGAATTTGGGTCTTGGAATCATTTATCATAGTTGGGTAGAGGTCACTATGTAAATGCTATACTTGTTTTTTTTTCCAAGTATTAATAAAACGATAAATGTTAAGTTTTCCACTATTCCGTTTTATATTGTTCTATTTCTTTACCACAATTCATATACGATATCATTTCGATTTTGATAACGAATCTCCATTAAAACATTATAACTAAAGACAAATATGAATTTGCTTCTAAAACCTCAAATGAACCATTGATAAGGATCTCTTGTAAAGAGTATATATTAAAGTTATTCATTATCAAACAGGTTTTTGATTCTTGACTAACACTTCTACTTACAATGGACTATGTTTCATATGCTTAATTGAATTAAGTACCTTGAAGCGATAAATTGTTTTGGTGATTAGATTTTCAGAATTCGTAATTGACCAAAATAACGCAACCACTTCAATGAAAGTTTTAAGACTAAAACGAACAAATGAAGAGTGTTCTTCATGAATTCAATTTTGCTACTCAAAGCAAAGACTCATTGAAATGAGTGGGAGCATTCTCTTAAACCGTTAAGATGAGGACGAGGTTCAAGAAGTAAAGATTATAATGGAATTGATACAAGGTAATGTTAAAAGTAAAGTTGTTGAGAATGACGATACTAAACCTATCAATCCCGACCAATAAAGTTTCCATTGTCTTAAATGTTGGACACAAGAAAGAAAACTGCCCCAAATTATTGAAGAATCAACAAGTTAGTTGTGGGACATCTAATGGGACCTTCTTCTTTAAATGTTTATTTGATTAAACATAAATTTTGCTAGTACCACTTCGTCAATATTAGAAACCAGTGGAGGTTTTCATCATTGTACTTGATACATAGGATAATTAGAATGTGACGACTAGCAACAATAATGTCGAGAGATAGAGTAATTGTGTACTCAATCTAGTTTTTGGATTTAAAGTTGTACTTAATTATGACTATTAAGTGCATAAACTCTAAATAAGAATATATAAACTTGTCAAGATACAAAAGAGGTTTTCACTTTCGTGACCCTTTACACCACGATTTGATGTATGGCTAGCCCATTATCAAGGTGATTATATTCTAAACCAAACTAGAATAATATATCATGAAGATGATGCAAGACTCAAAATTGGTAACCCAAGATTAAACCTCAAAATTTTGAAATGATGAACGCAAAGAGTTATCGAGTACTCTTGAAACCATTAGATTATTAATGGTATATGCGTATCTTGTATTCAAAGCAAGATGTCTCGTGCCTTTTGGTTGAAAAGGAGATCGAGGTTGTAAATCATTGATCCAAAATAGGTTGATCATTTTCTTTTACCAACGATTTAAGTTGACCCTAATGTGTTCACTTAATAAGGTAAATAGAGAAATCTTTGAAGAAGTTCAAAGAGTTCAAGGAAACGCGATTTAGTCGTGATGGGATTATCAAAGTGAAGACTTTGATATAAGCCAAAGAAAATGTGATATAGAATCACAAGTTAATCTCTCTTAGCACGCATTATGGATTAATGTGTGGTTGGATAAGAAATCAAACGCTATTCGATATGGTTTGGACTTCAATCAAGTTACTTTGAGTTACTTGATCCTTTTGGGGATTTTATCATTTTTGTCTAGATTATTTTTCCACTAAATCGAATCATATGAGATATGAAATGGTAAGGGTACCATGGTTGTAAGTTTTCACAAGAAACAAATGCTCATTTTCCCTTTTCAATTATCACGAGTACGACGGGTTTTTGCGGCTCGTGAAGCTGTCTTTCTAAAATACAAGTTTATTTTAGAAGACAGAGTGGGAGAAATTATTCAAGAGCCACAAAGAGAGCCACAAAGAATGTTATGTAGAAAGAAACTAGTCTTTCTTGGCTACATGAGACGTTTTGTGTAAGACGTTGTTTCTTCAAAACCTAGGAGGTTAAATTCGTCACTTGTTAAAAATGATGAATTCATGCTACTTTGAAGAAAGTAAAGAGCTTATAACTTACAAAAGAAATTGTTTGATTCAAGTTGATTACTTCTGGAAAGTAATCGACAAAGGACTTACATAAGAGTGTTTAAGTCACAACTCAACACAAGACTTAGAGCCATGAAATGAAAATCCAAAATAAAAGGCTTGATTAGTGACAAAGGGTTTTGCACTAATAAAGAGATATTTCATAGCAAGATTAGTTACAAAGGGATTTGCACTAATTGAAATGCTTAAGTCTATTTGGATCTTCTTAGGGATTGTGTTTCATTATGAAGTTATGAAATACGTAGCAAGTGAATCTAAAACCCACTTCTTCAAAAGAAGGAATGTATTCAATACATGTCATGAGTTTTGTAGATTCTTTCAACCCTAAGATAATGTGAAACTTAAGAGAGAATCTTAAGTAGGACATCAATGAGTTGGAGTCAACATTTTGATCATGTGATAAAACTTTTCTCGATAAGTCGAGAAGTTGTGTTTATACATGGAGTTTAGTGGGAGTTACAGAAGTTTTAATTAGTCTTATATGTGGATGACATATTGATCATTGCGAATGATATAAGACTTTTGGAGTATTATAATACATCTTTATTATCCGGATTTATGAAGATAAATCCACATGATATTAGCGTCAATAAGAAGTCTTATGTTGATAAGATTCATGACTAGCTCAATTAATTTGAACATATTTGATTGATTTCATTTGCTTCCGCTGCCGGATCAATTAAATGAGTAATGATGTATAACACTTCATATGCTTTGAGTATGATGAATTGTTTTCAAAATCGAATTTAAGTAATCTTTACCAAGTAAGCTGTAAAGATTACCCTTAAGTGCTTGCAGAAGCATTAAGGAAGTAAAGCAAAGTGTTTATGATGCAATATTGTGTAAGGGTGTTACACAAGTGACAATTGACAATTGAGATTGCGCATGGTTTCCGACAAAACCGTAATCAAAACACATTAGGATGGTTAAGATACCATTGTGGCAATATTAATTAAGAAGTAGATTTTCTAGAATCGTTCTAGGCAATAAAGAACAATGAGAGATATTTATAACGGAAATTGAGTACACTTGCGATCATGAGATGTGCAAGAAGGATGAGACCCGCACACTGTGAAAACAGTGGGAGCTATTCTTAGGCTAGAGGGCCTATGTCTTGATTGGACCTCGACACGTACTCAGAAAGTTTTGTAATGCAAATGTATACATTACAAAGGAAAACGAGTATGTAGTAAGGTTGAGTAAGGTACAAGAAGTTGATAAAACCTACTAACCAAAGCCTTCTCAAAGGCTAAACATGATGAGTCATGTTATTTCAATTGAATTGAAATGAACAACTATGTACAAGATCAAATTAGATTATAGAACATGAAATAGTAATCAGGCATTGACTATTCATGTGTGATAATCGCATTTGTCGTTCGAGTTTTATTTTAAAACTCTTTTATTATACTTTGTTACATCCAAACGGGTTGTAGAGACAATTGAACCCCGTTAAAGTGAACACGGATTAGCATTGTATTCGCCCATAGTCACTTGTATGAGGTGACGTCTCGAAGTGACTAGAGTGTGAGGCGATTGATGGCAAGTTCAAGTGCCATAGAGTCATGTGAGATGACTAGTCGATCACATAGGCAGACTGTTAGGAACATTTTGTCGGGCCTAATGACCGCTTATAGAGTTCTGGCAAATTTATATAGCCTGGTCGTGGCGAGAGCTACTATAGTATTCTAATGAGTCGATTCTTTTGACTAAAGACTATTCACCTAAGATGGCACGGTTTCAGATTAACTTTGATTTGTGTTACTACGACCTTCGTAAATGGGGTCAAATGGGCATATTTTGGGTTATGATGGTTGTGGCTAGTCGAAGGGAATGAGTGCGATAGAAATTGTCCACCCCCTTGTCAGGGTTAAAACAATATCTCAGGGCCACTCGATGAGTAATGAACTGGAAATGCGTGGCCACGCTCGGAAAGTATCTATGATAGATAAGTCCGGTCAATCAGTTATTCTCCAGATCGAGGAAACCACTCTCGATATGATCACTTGCAAGTACGACCTGAAAGACACCTTGCATTGAGTGGGAGATAGTAATAGGACAAGAGAATTGGTGACGCACACTTGTCGAGGACAAGTGGGAGATTGTTGGGAAATGTGTCCTCAACAATAGTGCGATCATGTGATTTAAATATCATTATTAAATCTCATTTTAAAGAATACAATTGGGAAGTAATTTTGTTACTGTCAACTGGTCAACATATATCGGTAATGATTGGCTGACTAGAGTTTGACATTACTGTCGTGTGACGGTGGTGATCAGTTGATCCCCTAGGTCATACCTATAGGGCAATACTCTTAATTGATCATTTAATTAATCGTATAATGTTACGAGTTAATTAAATTACTTGAAAAATTGACGGACGATTTTGGAAGTAAAATTTACGTATCAAATTGAAATGTGATTAAATGAGATACGGTCTGAGTAATCGAATTGTTTCATTACTCGGATGAAATTATTGTTTAAAGAAACAATCGGAATTGAATGAATTATTATAAATATGATTTATAAATTGGTAAAATATTTTGGTATAAGTAATTATGAATTACTAAGTCGATTTTTGTATATGACGTATTTTTATTAATACGTTGATTTTTAATATGATAAAAATACATTGCATTGTAACATGTCATGTAACATGTGACAAAATTGACAAATGACAAAATATAAAATGGACTTTCCATTTTATAAGTACCGAAATATTAAGAGGGTTTTAGTGGAAAAATTGTGTTAATTATTTTAATAAGAGAAAACACAATGATGATCTACCTATATGTAGCCATGCAAGCCTACATTTCTTGGGTAGAAAAATTAGCCCATGCATTGGGCTCTCCTTCCCTCCCAATCGGTTCTACATAGAAAAGAACAAGAGTTCTTTTACTTAAAATAATTATCATTCACCATATGTATGTGTGGGTGATTATTATTATTCATTCAACCATGTAAAATTATTTTTAGAGAGATAAAAATAACACTCTTCCTCTCCACATCTCCTACCCGGTTTTAGGAGCCTAAACCAAACAATTTTTGGTTCATTTTTCATGAGATTAATATTATACTAGCTCAAATAATATTAATTAGATTGAGAGTTAGCTTTGGGTATTATTCCTAAGGAGAGATCCTATACTTGGATCTTGTTCTTCCATTAAAGGAAAGCTCAAGAACAAAAGAAAAGGAGATTTCTTTTGTGCCCATTTGAACCGAAATTTCATTGTAAGAACATGATTTCTTCTCTTTTATTATATTGTTTGCATGCATAAAATCCATATTTAATTTTATGACAAATTAATTTCAACATATATGAGTATGTTAGTATGTATATAGATCTACATTTCTTTGACAATCTTCATTGCCAATTATACTCATATAGCTGTTGGGAATTATCCCCTTCCTTATTTGCATCATAGTTAGATATATAAATAGCTTAGCAAACACATTGTACAACACAGAAGTTTATAGCATATATCAATATCATTATATTATTTCCAATATTTCCAATATCTCCAATATAATTATCAATTCTAATATGGTATCAGTATACTAGGTTATTATTGTTTTTCTTCTCTGCCTCTCTTCTTTGCAGAATTCCAATTACCATGGCCAACGACACTATCATCCCTACGAATACCACACCACCACAAACTCCGCAATTTACGTATATCCAGGTTGAAAATCCTGGTGCTAATATCACACAAACCATCTTTAACGGTAATAACTATGACGACTGGTCTCGAGCATTCCATCTTGCATTGACAGCCAAAGGCAAGGAGGGGCTTATCGACGGAACAATCACGAAACCAACAGATGGCAATCTCGGGTCATGGCGGTCCCAAAATGCTCTTGTGACGGCTTGGATTTTTAACTCCATTGATCCGTCCTTACGCAACTCAATTTCGCATCGACCGGCGAAAGCGGTATGGATCGATATTCGCTCTCGTTTTCATCAAAACAATGATGCGCGTATTTATCGACTACAAGCCGATCTTATGGCTTGCAAACAGGAATCAAACGAATCCTTAATGACTTATTATGGCCGTCTTATTAAACTTTGGGACGATTTACTTGAGGCTGACCCTCTACCACCATGCCCGTGTAATCCATGTACTTGTACATGGGTTTCCATTGTCGATGACCGTAGGGAAAGACAAAGGGTTCGGGAATTTCTCATGGGCTTAAACTATAAATATGATAATGCTCATTCCCAACTCCTCGCTATTTCCCCTTTACCTAACCTTAATGTTATATATAATCGATTATTGCAAGAAGAAAGTATGAGGGCTTTTACCACCAAAACTGTAGTTCAACCCGAAATAATGGCCTATGCTGCACGGGTAAACCACAACCAACGAAAACAGGGGAGGCGTGAAAACAGAGGCTCTAGACAACCTAATCCGAATGACCCCCGTCCTTGGTGTATTGCTTGCCTTCGTCATGGTCATTTATATAATAGTTGCTTTCGCTACACTGGGAAATGGCCGGATTATTGGGGTGATAGACCAAGGGATCGAATTTATATAAATGAAACGGATATGAGTCGTACTGTGGTTCCCGATGTTGAGGGTCGTGCTCGCTATGAAAAATTGAAGAACGGAGGTACTGGTTCTTCTCAAAATAGCGGACCTCGGGTAAACATGGTTGATGGACCATCAAATGATTCTTGTAGTTCAGGGCATTTGGATAACCTTGATCTCAACAACCTGTCTCCAAATGCACTAAAGGACATCCAGCAGCTTCTCCAAACACGCAAGAGTAACGACTCCATTGAACATTTAAATGGTAATTCTCGTTTCAATTTTACTTGGATTATTGATACCGGCGCATCCCATCATATGTCGGGATGTCGGAATTGTTTTATAAATTTACACACTATTCCACCTTTGTACTCTGTCGTCACATCTTACGGGTTTTTATTCAAACTGATTGCAATCATATTCCATCATCGTACTTACCTATTCGATGGCAACTTCAAGTCCAAAGCATCAGCCACATGGTTGACGTATCAGAAAGTCAAAATTTGGATAATGACTTCGTGAATGAAAATGAAAGAACGAACACTTATGTCGAAATGTCTGAATAAGTTCTAAGGGATGATGATACTATTTTATGTCCTCCACAATCAATAACCAAAGGACGTCCCCGAAACAAGAGGCTGAAAGGTGGAAAAGAGTTAGCGAAGCAAGTAAGGCGTTGTTCTGTTTGTCGCAATTCTGGTCATTATGTAAATAATTGCCCTGCAAATAAAGAGAACGAGATTGTTTCTAATGGCACAAGGAGAAAGAAGAAGAAAGTTGCATCAAATGACACAAATGTGAACCCCGTATTTTCTATAAAGAATTAAATAGCTTGTTATTCTTAGTTTTTGTGATGATTGCTCATTTGAGAACATTATTAATTCTGTGTTTTTAACTTCAACTTATTTTAATTAATTTTGGGGGAATGTATGAAAGCTGAAATCTATTGGGAACTTTCCTGTTTACTTTGCTGTACGTTTTCTCAAATGGGAGTTTGTGTTGCGGTGACCTGACTAATTCTATTTATGTCACCAAACACGGGGAGGGCAGAATTCTACCTACCCTAAATCCTGAAGCAGATCAACGCGGTGATGTTTACAACTTAAAAAAGAAGATGACCTTTATTATCGGCCTTTTTGGTGATGCACATCGCACCATCAACTCTTATAACCTACCGGCCGAGCTTCTCCACTTTATGAAGTTTGTAATCCCATCAAAATTGTAAGTTCTATATTTTCATAATGTGAATTTTGTTAAAGTTTTACCCCTTTTGCTGCTAACATATCAAATTATGTTTTAATGTTGTAGGAAACATGTACCTGCTCAATGGCTTCTAGACCATCCATGGATTTGGATTGCTCCTGACCGCGTCGCGTTTATTAGGAATCTAAAAATATGATGGACAGAAATGTGATAATTAAGAGGAAGAGACATCCGTCGCATGTTTTCCCTTCCTTCAACCATCCACCACTAAATCTACATCTCCACCGCTCGGAATTACTCCTTCAGCCATCCTCGCACCCTTTCTTCGCCTCCACCAGCCACCACCAGATCCACGCACAAGGCACCCAAAAAGATGAGGGAGAGTGACCAAGGCGAACGATTTTGATGTGCAGCGTTGGTGTGGTGTTTGTGAAGCAAACGTAGTAGGTAGGCCTTAGGCGTGGTAGTGTACGTGGTGGGTCATCTAGTGGACTTATCTGTTTATTGGTGGTCATAGTGGTTTTCCAGCCGGAACAGTTGGCCAGTAGTGGGTTGATGGTGATGATGGTCAACCGTGAGTCTGGTGGTGATGTGGGTGATGTACTATGGTGGGGCATGGATCGGAGGGTCTAGGAGGTGGTGGTGGTGTGCGTTGTGGTTTAACGGAGGAGTTCCGTATGACTGGAAATAGAGATGATGTATGTGAAGGGGTAAACACAAGGGTAACATAGTCATTTTGGGACTTGAACTTTACTAGATAAGAAATGGATAGAATTGGTTGAAATTTCCAAAAAAGGAATATGTATGGAATTGGAAATGAATGAAATGGAAGAAGTATGTAATATGTGTATATCTTTGATGATATAGTGACCAAATTGGATTGTTTTGAAACGTATGTTGCAGTGCTATCAAGCTTGGAACCGGCAACAACGGGGATGACAGCCAGCTCAGTGCTGAGATGCTTGATTAAAAGGCATAAGAGGAAGAGACATCAGATTTCGACAGAATGCTGTTACTGGGAGTCATTGGCAAGGGAATTATGTGCAGCTTTTAGGGCTTCTGTGTACCTGGTGACTAACCTAAGTGATGGCAGCATGGTTTCTTTCCATCCTGCAGTTTTCTTGTCTGGTGTACTTGGTAAGTTACTTCTCACTGTTTTTCAAAGCACATTCTTTTATTTAGTTTGTGGATCTTTGGTGTTATAGTGACAACTAAACTAAACTATGTACATCAATTTGCGAACTAAAGTGTTGACAGAAGTCATGAATTCATCTTTATTGCTGAATTGCTTATTAGGTCATGAATATATTGTGGACTCTTGTAACGATGCCTAAATGTAACAGTTAATCGAGTTTACGAGTAAATAAGATGAATTTAAGAGTCGATTGATATATGCATACTAGATATTTAAGAAACATAATAACCCCTATAAACAATTTCCTCTCATAAATTGTTTCAAATTTTGTGTGTCTTTGGTATATATAGTGACCAGATTCGATTTTTTTGAAACGTCTATAGCGGTGCTAGCGGGCTTGCAACCAGCAACAACTGAGGTGACAACTGACTCAGTGGTGACAAGCTTGATGAAAGGGCAGAGGATGGGACATCAGGTAGTGATAGAGTGGTGTTACTGGGAGACATTGGCGAGCACATCATGTACAGCTACTAAAGCTTCTTTTGACCTGGTTTCTGACTCAAGTGATGGTATCATGGTTTATTTTCACCCTGCAGTTTTCGCGTCATTGAAAACAGGTCCTGATGTTCTTGGTAAGTTTGCACAGAAAATGATTTTCTCACTTAATGTCATTTTCATGTGCATATTCACCAAGAGAATAATATTTTTTTTGTTCAATCATAACTGCCTCGATCACCTTGGATCAAACCAAGCCGATCGATACATGTTAGGAGTCTTCAACAGCAGATACAGCGGCCTTACGGGCTAGCTGGGATTGACATCTCAAGCATGCCGATGCTTATTGGACCTGGAGGGACGATCATGATACCTACCGCAATTCAACAGTTAATTCGTCTTGAGAGAGTCATATCGATTTTCGACGTTAAGGTGAACCAAAATGAAGAGCCACCGACTCAGGAAACTCAAGTGGGTCAAATCGTGCTCAGGTATGGTACCTCCGGGGCCTGGTTGGCATCAGAGGTACACGACAGGTACCAAGCAGCCCAGAGAGGTCAACAATTGCAAGAGGTTCAAGGCAGGTTGAACCCTTACAATTGTTGGCCTAGCAGGTCCGTCTCTTATGTTGGAATTGGAAGAGCAACCTTGTTTTGGCCTGACAATAATTGGGCTGACGTCCAGGTGAATCTAAACAGGATCGTCCTTAGAGGTGGTTGGATAGAATAAGGGCTGATTGTTTTAGACTTTAGATTCAGATTACATGTGAATTGCTGATGCAAACTTGTACGATTCATGATATAATGCAGAATCATCACTGATTCAAAATGAATGATATGTGTAAAGAGTTCTCTTTTGTGCATAATATAGAAAAAAAGAAAAAACAAACTTTTCCCTCAATTTTCCATCTATTATTCCTACATTCCATTTCTACGATTCCAATTGACAATTGCTGTTAGTGTTAAAGAAGATTGAATGATGTTTTGACCGGCTCTGTTCAATTTTGTGATGAGCCAGAATCAGACGAGCAGAAATTTGCAATGAAACTTCTAAGCATATAGTGAATGTTTGATATTGTCCATTAAACTTTTACCTCGAGAACAGTCTCTTAGAATTGTCACAAACTAGTTTTTGTACCCGTGCGCTGCACGGGTGGCAATGTAGAGTGATAATAAAAGTAAATCTTAAATATATAGCGTTTGGGGTGAAGGTGTAAGGCTAATTCATTAGTACTCGTAAAATTTAGATGAAACTTTTGTAAAGTTATTTTATTTAAGCATATACTAGTATTGGTGCCCGGCTTCGCCCGGGCTACCTCTACTTACCATTAAATTTTTTTTTTCATTAAATAAAATTACTTAAAATTGCATAACACATAAATTTATCATTAATATATTTTTCTATGACATATCCTAAAATTACGATGAAATAAATTTTGAGACAAATTCACTACTCCCGCTATTAATATTTTACTCTTATTAATGAAACAATAGTAATAATATTTCACTACTTGCCCGTAATCATTGTTACTTTCACTACTCCCGCCGTAATTATTGTTACTGTCACTACTGCCGCATTAATATTGATAATTTCATTACTCCCGCTGTAATTATTGTTACTTTCGCTATTGGCGCATTAATATTGATTATTTCACTACTCCCGTTGTTGTTTCTACCACTTTCACTAATCTCTCTGATAATATTGTTATTTTTAGTATTCGAATGAGTGATTACTATCATATAACTATATCCAATGTTATTACAATTTTTTTCTTTGCTGACGAAATTACTTTTACTACTTAGGCATGCAATTTTAAGAGGATTATATATTTATATAAATATATTACATATATGCATTAAATCAAATCGAAAGAATTATGCAATATTATATATTATGGAATCTAACTTGAATTATTTATAACCTACTGGATTAATATATTATTTTATGATGATAATAATTAATACCATAAGTGTGCATGTTTATACTAATTAATTATTTTATTTTAAGGAAATTTACCATCTTTTAGTCTTCTATAAATATTTAGGAAAATTACCAAGCATCTTCTTTCTTTTAGTCTCCTTGAAATTGACCATCTTAATTAATTATTTTGTTTTAAGGAAATTGCATCTTAATTAATTATTTTATTTTAAGGAAATTGACCATGTTTTAGTCTCTTACAAATGTTTAGGAAAATTACCAAACTTCTATATAATTTAATTTTAACCCAAACTATATAATATTTGCATTGAGATCCCTTAATCGGGTCCATCACACGGTGCTATTGATTTAGAACTATACAGTATAATTAATTTGTATAACTTTCTTTAATTACATTGAAGTCCCTTGATTTCTGGATTTAATATATAGTATTGATTTGTAAAGTAATAGTACTTTGTGATTTTTTTTACTTTTTATTTGTTAAATTATGCGAGCTTTAAGAGAGACTTACTGTTATTAATTATTATATTGCCTTTCAAATGTTAATTATGTTTATCTGATTAATTATATCACAAATTTGTTTTAAGGGAGACTTAGTTTTATTAAAATTATAAAATAACTATATGATAATTGACGATTTCGAGTTCGTGACCAAGGATTATAGACAGTCAAAGATTTTAGCTTAAAAAGAGGGGTACCCCATACAATATGAAAACACATAAGGGTATCATGTATAGTATCCTAAAATATAATGATAAATTAATAAATATATATACTAAATATAAATATCATAATAATATAATAAATAATAAGAATAATAATTATGTTGAATAAAACTAAGCTGAACTGAACTTAATGGAGCTTGAACTGAACTGAATTTAATAGAGTTGAATTGAACTTATAAGAACTGAAATTAAGTCCAAAAGAACAGGGCCTTAAAGTGTCTTTTGACGGTGGTAACTTTCTTTTCTACCTCTTACTGATATTATATAAGTACACTATAACATTAAATTAAAAGTACAATTAATTTATGCAGATAATTTTATTGAGTTTGCCTCTTTATAAACAAACTAAAAAATATTGTGCTATAGCCCACAATCTACCATAGTATACGTAGTATATTGTAATACAATCTACAATGTTTCAATAGGTTGATTTCCAAAAGCATATTAAAGGAGTAAGTAGATTAGGGGGGATGAGTTTTTAACCCATTAAAAAAAGTGAATAACTATTTAAGCAAAAAAATTTCACGTCTTAGTTGTCATTTGAAAAAGTTGGAAATAATGGATCTACCTTTATTAAATTCGACTTGTATTAATACGCTGTTTAACGAACTGAGCTATAACTAATTTGTCATGTTTAAATTAGTTTTCCAATTTGTCAAAAAAGTTTTTTTTTTTTGACAGATGGACAAGTAATAGAGTTACATATCAATGGCTCTCTGAGTTAATCTATGAGCCATTTTATTACAACTTCTAGGAGTATAGCAAAATGAAAGACAGTGAAAATAACAGCCTACCCTCAGAATGTCACTAACAATGATTTTAGTGTCAATGTTAACCGGAGTAAAACCCAGTAATTGGGCGACAACCTGCAGACAATCCGAATAGACACACACGTGTAGAAGTTGACGCCTTTTAGCCCAATTAAGAGCTTCCATGATAGCTAAGGCTTCAGCTTGAGAGGCAGATTGCGCATAGCAATTCGATTTCAAGTTCTCGGAAACGGAATGTCCAAAATCATTACTATCCTTAACAACCCATCCCAAACCCGTAGAAAAATTCGATCGCCAAGCAGCATCCGTATAGATAAGGTAATGATTTTCACACAAATCAGGGCCAATAAGGGGAAAGGTAATACCATTATGAAGACTCTTCAAATTAAAATCATCATTATCCAAAGGACTGAGTGTTGTTCAATTCTTTCCTTGAATCTGCTCTCTCATTTTCTGCATATATCATCAAACTCAATTCATGCTCATACAAACGAATCGAGCCGGAAGGAGACATGGGTTCATTACTGTAAACGTGCGTATTCCGAGTGACCCAAATAGTCCAAATAGTGCACATGAAAGAAATAACCCCATCAATACTATTTTCCTTCCTTGATAATAAGCTAAGCCAATTTATTATCCATTCGTCAAAAAAGTTGATGTCATGTTAAAATTGAATTTTACATTTGTTACTAATATATGGTGCATATAATCTTTTATAAAGATATCATATCATTAAGGGTGTGTTTGGATTGAAAGGTTTGTTACTACTATATGGTGCATATAATCTCTTATAAAGATATCATATCATTAAGGTTGTGTTTGGATTGAAAGGTTCGGAGGGAAAAGAAAGGGAGGGAGAGTAAGGAATATAAAATCACTTGTTTGGATAACAAATAAGGGTGGAGGGAAATGGAGGGGGAGAGATTTGGAGAGATCTATTTTCCCTTCTCCAAAACAAATCAAAATCTATCCGACAAGATTTAAAAAGAAAATGTATCCAAATACACCCACACCCCATTTGCCCTCCCCTCCCCTTACCTCCTTCTCTCTTCCCCCTTACCTCCTTTTCCCTCTACTTTTATTATCCAAACACACCATAAGTCTTTAAATTTATGATACTCCGTATGAAACAACATTAACTTTGTGATTTTTTAGATGTTACAACTTACAATAAGGAGTAAATCATGCAACTCTATCTTACATAAACATGAAAGGACCTAATTATAATCTCTATGTCTTGTGGTAATGGGTGGGCAAGCTGAATACTCATAAACATGCAAGTTAAGACCTACGGAAATAATCTGAAGTTCTATCTTACATAGTTACACGTAGCTTCTTTCTTGGCAGGTATACTGTATTCTTCGTACATACTATTTCATGATTTTCAACTCATTCTCATGACAAGTTTAGTTTTGAGCCCAATTCATCTTGATTGTACATTGAAGCTCTTGCAAAGAGCACATACAACAACAAAATAAAGGTAACAACTTATCACACCTTCATTCAAATTAAACATCTTATTCCAATCGATTGAGGAGGAGAAAAAGAATGAACAATAGGAAATTAGAATTAGTCAAATTCAAGAACCTAAATTCCAAATTCTTAGATTTTTTTCATCGTAACAATTACTTGTATCTGTGACAATTCCTATGCGTAGTGTGGTATAATGTCAATAAAGATGATTCAAATTGTTCATTTGAGATTCAATTTTGATCTTGATCAAATTGCTTTGAAAACCTACCTGAATTCATCAAATATGACACACTATACTCTACCATAGCCGAGTTAAAAGTTGTTACGAAAAATAAAGTACAATTTGTGAAGTGTAATATATTGACTGAAAACTTGTAGACTTAAGGGCTTAAGGCTACAAATTAGTACACACTACACTCTACTATGGGTTCATTGGAAAACGTATAGACCACATTCGAGAGCAATCAATCTGTTAGCTGTCAAGTTGAGGTAGAGGATTTACTCTGGGTTATATAATCTTGTGACAAACTTCTTTATAAACTTGTGTAAAATTTGTAGTACAGGAGAAAAAATAGTTATTTTTTATTGTTAAAACATAAATTGATTGTTATTATGCTAGATGCACGTATTTAATCACTCGGGCTCAGAACTATCGCTATACTTTTGTTATGCGATTAACCTACGGAATGAAAAAGACATAAGAGCAGGAAATTAAAGTCACTGTAAATACTTTTAATAATTTAAGCCCTTCATAAGTTACAAAGTGATCGAAGCCATTGAATGACCTCCTTGTTCCATCCTCCCTCACTTACCTTTCCCTTCCATCCATCTCATCGACTCCCCTATCTACATTTTGTTTTATTATACCCCAACGGTTTTGTCTAAATACTTTACCTATTCAAAATGGGGTGGAAATAAGTGAATTATAAAGCCAAATTACATAGAGTATAGAGAGACTATGACAGACACTGTAAAAATGGATAGGTAATGAGAAAAAGAAACAATTGTCTACATGTAAAAACTAAAAGGAGTAATATTTTGAGTTAGCTTAACTTTGTATTGGTCATGTTGTTACACAATACACACTACCCCAATCCATTTCGTTCCTCTATGTGACTCCAATCCCGCCTACTATGCTAATTAATCAAACGATTTTGTTCCTCCCCAATTCCATATTCCTCCAAATCTACGGTAAACAATTGCCTACATGTAAAAGGAGTAATATTTTGACAGTAAATATTGATGTATGGACAAATCTACAGTTAGTAGTACACTTAGTTTAACCAACTATAAGAAGCAAGAATTATCATGAATAAAGCTAAATAGAAAGTTGAATCAGGTAGTTTAATACCTGATCAACTAAAAGACCACGTACCATCAACAATGTATACACGGAGTACATTAGTACATAAATGACAATGTTTCCATCACAATAACATCAATACACCGTCCGAAAAGAAAAACGTAGTCATAGATGTTCCCCGGAGCCGACTGATTAATTTCTTCGGTAGTTGGCAAAACCTCTTACCCTTCGAAGGACCAAATTCTGTAAATCTAAAAGCAATTGAATATGAAATCAGATGCATATAAAAGTAATTTCTATCAAATATCATCCTTTGATCACTAATAGCTGAAAGCAATTTGCAAAATATCGCATCCAGAAGTTTATTCTGAGCAAATTGCTTTCATACCATTAAAGATCTCAAAGAAGGGACCTATTACGCAATATTGCTTATTTATTGTCCATTAGAAAACATCCCTCAAATTATAAATATGTTTAAGAAACCTCAAATCGGTCAATAACCGAGAAATCAGAAACGCCCTACAAAATCCTATGGAATAATAAATAACCTAGAGATCATTTAAAAGGAAAATATTAATAAATCAAAACTGAATTTGAATACATTACCTAATTAACCACAATTCAAAGAGCAGAGAGTCCGTGGAATCTCATTGAAACAAAGAAGGGATGTGTACCGTAAAATAATACACCGTCGAATTTGATCTTAGACCTGCAAAAAAATATAAAAAGAAGAATATTAAAATAGGGAAATAACTTAAGTATCTTGATGAGTGAGAAAAATTTTCAATAAGAATGGGATGGTGGAGATTGTTTGAATAGGAAATGATACAGTAAATAATTTGGAATTTTCAGTGATGGGGAAGAGAAGTGTTGAACGACGGTGGAAAATTATTTTAGGATTAGCGCATAGACGTCAAATCTTTTTAAATTTAATTAATTATGAATATAGAAAATACTCGGAAAATTCCATAACAGAAAATACTCCGAATTTTCTTATTTGCCATTGGTATATTTGTTATGCTAAATTATACTCCGAATATTGTTCTTGTTAGGTTAATTTTGTACCCAAATTCTTTCCTAAATTTCACCCCAAATCAACTTAAAATTAGCAAATACTACCGAAAATATCTTCTTAAAAATTGCGCAAATATTATACCGAAAATATGTTAGAAAAATGATATTGAAAATATCTCCTAAATATTTTTTAAGTTGACTTGTTGAAATATTCTGCCGAAAATGACTCCTGAAATTACGCACAAATAAATTTTAAAATTAGCAACTTCCTTTTAGGCAATTTACGTGATTGCAAATCTTAATTTTTTCTATTTTTTTTTTAAATAGAAAATGACACGTGGCGTTTGAAGGAGTTGTGACACGTGGCGATCAACGGGGCTTGCGGTTGTTGCTTTAATATAATACTAGTTTTTTTACCCGTGCATTGCACGGGTGGCTACGAAAAGTGTTGAACGAAGTAGAGATTGCGTATGGTTTTTTTTGTTGTAAAAGTCAAAGGTTAATTCATCAGTAGATTTTAAAATTTAAATGAAACTTTCTAAAATTTATTTTGTTTATGCATATATTTGTGAAGTTACATTTCGTAATTTTATTTATAATACTCTGTGGTTTTTTTTTTACTTTTTAACTTATTAAATCCCGTGAGATGATTTTTTTTATTATAATCTTAAATTATCTGAAAATAAGAAAATAAAACTAACACAATAAAAAATTAAATGGTGGATCAGAAGTATTATGGTTTTTTTTCCAATTCTGTCTCTTTTGGCATAACACTAAATTGATAAATAATACTCGAGTGAGATGCACCCCGAACCCGAGCAAACCTGATAGGATCTGAAAATGTTGCAAACTGAAACTGACCTGACGTGACCCGATAATACTCCGTAACCCGTGAAAGCATGAAATCGACCCGACTTGAATTGATGATAACCCGTAACCCGATTAACGACTCGAAACTGAGTCTCACCCGATCTGAGATGACATGTATCACGAATTAACCCGATAAATGCTTTGACTCTACCTTACCTGAATTTATCCGACATCTGACCTGACTCGAAAGAGAACCCAAAATTGACTCGAAAGGTAACCCGAAATTGACTCGAAATATAACCCGATATTTACTCGAAATATAACTTAAACGAAAAGTCAAGCCGATAAAGACAAAAATAAATCAGTATTATGAACGACTTGCATGTTGCCCCTCAAACCACGACGTCCATCTCAACTCCTAACTCAGCAGCCCCCCCACAACTAATACACATTGCAATCCATATCCTACATCCTCCAACTACCCGGTCTACCCCGTCTTTCCTCCATCATCCTCTACATCATGTACCTTCAGCATAACCGCCATCCCTTGTTGTAAGTTTTACCCATAATTGTAAGTTTTATTTTACACATTTTTTTTGTTATGTGTTTGTCTTGGTAATACTTTTGAGTTACGTACTTCTTCATTTCATTTTCAACCTTCTTTTCTCCATTCTTTTTAATTAAAGGGATAAAGTTGTTATTTTACCCATATTTCTTAAATCTTCCCCAAAATAAAAGGGAAGACAATAAAAGTGGGATGGAGAGAAAATCATTTTAATGTACAATCTCGTTATTGGTTCCTTTTATTTTTTTCTATAAATATTAAAAACAATTTTTATGACGTGTACACTAAATGTACGCATTAATATACAAAATTTAAAAATACTACTCTTTTCTTGTGCCACAAATTGTTTGATACAATGATACCTACATAAAAATATTGCTTAATATCTAATTATATATTTATTGATATAACTATACATAGTCCTTAAACTGGTCAATTCTGAAATGTATTTCTTATTCGAATGTAGTATATCGTTATCTTGTAGTTTTGAGACTTTTTTTTGAAGTATTTGTCTTTACGGTAGTTAGGTCCCGGGTCTTCTTTTTCCATGTATATCTCTTGAACTTACAGTGTGCTTGGTAACGGCCAGGGTCTTTAGAGTTCTGTTAGTATATGATCATACCGTATTGCTTTTTACCACAAATACTTTTTTTAAGATAGTACATTCATCTTAAACTTAAAAGAGGACAAATAAAATACATGAGACAAAAGGATAATATCTAGGAATTATTAAAAGGCGTGTCCAATCTATTTAAACAGGGTGTTATTTAACCTCATCTTAAGAAAGATCAACTGGGCTTTTATAATGTGAACGTGTGAAGTATCAAAATGGCGGTACTATTGCCGATGTGAATTTCTAAGCCATTAGTGTTGTATTGTCACTTGTGTAAATTATATGGTAGACAGATTCTTTAAATCAACCTTAGAGCACCTCCAAGGTAAAAAAAGTATTGTGAAGAGTCGATTAGCACGAAAATAGATGAATGAAAGGATGATTTAACATATTAATTTATGCGAATCCAATAATATTAACCTCTAACTAACCCGTCCCTAATAAGTTGTTTTATCAATCTCTGTTAGTTACATTTCTGGAAAGATACTAACACCATAATCTATTAATCAAAAGAGATTATTCATCTAAAATATACTTATAATGATCATTATCTTAACATCATATCGTTCACTCTTTACAAAATAAAACAATCATGTCAAAAACTAATAATATGACGCAACCAAAATTTAAACTACATCACCTAAGATAGCGGTTGCGGTTCCCTCGTCACAAAATAAAATAAAATAAAACTACAATCAATCTAAATAAGTTGTTTCATTAGATTAAGTGATTAACCTTAAAATTTCTAATAAAATAACACAATTTAACATCACTTCAAAAATCATTGATACTTACATGCCTTAATTTCTCCAGACTTGATTTGAGCGACATTAGTAGCATACTTCTCTCTACCGACATTTATAAGAATGATGATGGAGTATAAATAAGCTGTGACAAAGCCGACGATGTTTCTCTATAATTAATTATAGAAAAATGCTGAGATATCATACATGTTTAGTCTCTAAAAAAGATGAAAAATAAAAATTAGGAGTAGGAATTTTCATACCAACATTTATAAGGATGATGATGGAGCATATAGTAAACGTTGGTGATAATAAGCGAATAGCTATTTCCTACTATACTCATCTACAACGCTTTTGAACCCCTGTGTCTAAAGCAATTCATAAATTTATATTCTATAATAAAATATACTCCGTATCAATATACCAATATTTTAAATATGGTATCTGAGTAACATTACGGTAACTTATGATAAATATGTCTAGAGAAAATCATTTCCGTTTATTGATGCAGATTCCATGGAGAATGATGGGAAAATGATATGCATTATGCATTTAATTAACTTTCATTTTTATCATTTATATATGCAAAATGGTTGTAGTTAAGAATCAAGTATTATTACGCGTAATATTGTGCAGATTTCATGCCTTACTTATTCAAACTATTTCTATTTTGACTTTTTAATAGGAAACTAAATAATGTTTTGCAATCATTTCCCGCAATATGTTTTTAGTAGCATTGTATTGAATATTTTTGTTTATGGTGTTGGTTAAGATAATAAATAATAATATTTGATGTAATCTAAAAATGACATGTGGCAGAAGTCATTTGCTTACGACACGTGGCAGATGGTTTCTGCTTTAATATAATATATGATATGATATGATATGATTCTCATTGAAGACGCACTATATCCGTCACAAGGAAAAGACGGTTCAAATAGTAGCATATCCGTATGATTTGGGCGGGTGGGTTGCTAGTGGACTGATTATAATATTAAAAGGTACTCTTTTTTTTTTTGTGCTAGGCAATGATATTTTATTAGTAGCACAACCCCACCTTAACCCCAACCCATCAAACTTTTTGGGACGGATGACACACCCCTGTCAGTCACCTTCTTCTTTCAAAAAAAAAATTCCAATCCATCTCCATCTCCATCTTCAAGCTCCTTCATCTTTAATTCTTCACAAAAAACATCATGTAAATCTTCAACGAATATACCCACATTATTTTACAAATCTTAATCACTAAGAAAAAATGTCAGAGGAAGATGTTTGCTTTGCTTTAGAGACTGTTGTAGAAGATCATATGGGTGCTGTTGATAACGATCATAGTGGTGTGCCTGTCGTTACTGACGACGAATTTGTGACGATGATGATAAATAAAGGTGAGTTTTTTTTCCCTCTTTATGATGGTAATTGTTGTTCTGTTCTGTTTTTTGACGATATTTAGGGCATTATACTTCAAGCTAGGGCAATAATTTTTGTGTCGTTTATATTTTTTCTTGCGGCTATTAAATCCTAAACAACGATAAATTTGTGACGATGATGATATTACTCTAACATGTAAAGATGTTTGTTGATGAAAGCGATCTGACTCACCGATCCACCATCCTTAACTCCGTCCAACGACCGACTTCAACTCATGAGTAGTTGATCAATAATTGATGAAAGCGAATAGAAATTGAGAAATTGATTGTTAATTGTTGAAATTGACAAGAAATTATTGCTGCTACAATATTTTTCCCCATATTAGGGTTCATACGATAGGAATTTTTGGCTGGAGTTTGAGTTTGTAATTTTTTTTTATGTTATTATGAGATGTGGAGAAGAAAAAAGGACGCAGGTTTTGTTTGATTTTTTTTTATTTTCCTTTTTCTTTTTTTTTTTTCTGACGTGTCATTTGATCTCAACCTTTGGTTTCTTTTGATCTAATGGTTGAGATTTTCCAAACTCACAACTCACCGTAAGAACCAAACTCACGAGATCCCGCATCTCGAGTTAGGTTCTTGTGAGTTTTGATTCTTATGGTGAGTTGTGAGTTTGGAAAATCTCAGCCACTAGATTATATTAGAGATGAATGACCAAGATCTAATCTTACCTGTCATATAAAATCACTGTCATTTACTTATTTTCTCTTTTTTCTAGTGCTACTCTTTTTTTAAAATTTAATTTTTTTTCTCTCTTTTTTTTTTACCTCGTGTTATTATGTTTTTTTTTTACAACTTTGATTTTTTTTCCTCTTATGTTTTTCTCTAATTTTCTTTTTGTACCAGATTTTTTGTACTCTTATTTTTTTACCTCGTGTTATTATGCTGTTATTGTGCTTTTTTTTTAACTTTGATTTTTTTTACGACTTTGATTTTTCTCTCTCTTTTTTTTAGCACATGTTATTGTGCTATTATTGTTTTTTTGGTGAAATGTAAGTAATCTCATTAAGCTCAAACCAAGGATACAAGATACAACATAACTTAGTTCAGAATACAATTGATCCAATCCCTATCACTAGCTCTTACAACCTTACTGATTTGACTTCTAAGCCTGATTTTCATCAGATTTTTGCAATGAGTAAACACAACAGTAGGTCGAACCACAGCACCTTCTAATCTGGCAGAGTTACGTTGTTGCCACACCATGTAATGAACAGCCATAAAGACTGCTAAGCAAACGTCCTTTTGCACCTGTGACCAATTTCTCCTACCAATCCAGATAAGAGAATTTCCCTGGGGTTGTGGAATCTTCAGCCAGTCACAAGCCATCTCCTGCAGCTTCAGCATGTATAGGCACTGCTGGAACAGATGGGCTACAGTCTCAGAGCTCACTTGACAAATGCAGCACAATTCATCAGGAATCATTCCAATCCTGTGCAGCTTCACTTTAGTGTTAAGGGCATTCCTCATAATAAGCCAGTTAATAAAACAATGCTTAGGAATTGCAGCATTATTCCAAACCAACTTAGACCATCCCACTTTAGTCTCCTTAAGCCTAATCCAATCATACCCAGATTTAACAGAGTACCCTTTGAGGTCAGCAAGCCAAGTACCATGAGAGTAGCCATTCTGAAACAGATCCCTGGTCTTACATATCGCCTTCCAGTTTCCACTCATGTGACATTTAGGAACATGATCAGACCAGGAATCATTCTTTATATAAATTTGATGTACCCACTTCACCCATAAGCTATCTGGCTTGCTGTAAATCCACCACACAAGTTTCCCAATGGTAGCCAAATTCCAGTGAACACTATTTCGAACACCCAGGCCACCCTCACTCTGTGGAATGCACACATGATCCCAACCAACCAAAGGAACTCTCATATACTCACTAGTGCCATCCCATAAGTAATTACGACAAATATTATCAATTTGCTTCAAAACCCCTTTAGGAATCAGGAAAATGTTAGCCCAATAGGAAAACAGGGAGGTAAGTACAGACTTAACCAAGATGAGTCTGCCAGCATAAGACACTTTCCTGGCTCCAAACATTCTGATGCGTTCAACAATTTTCTCCACCAGAATCCTACAATCTTTCTTCCCCAACCTACCAGCTGCAATGAGAACCCCCAAATACTTAAAAGGAAGATGTCCTTCTACACACCCTGACTGAGCTATAAGCTGCTGTCTGAGAGACCCATGTACTCCATTGAAGTAAATACTAGACTTCTCACTATTCATCTCCAGACCAGAAGCACAAGAAAATGAAGCAAAGGACCGCAGCAGCAGCATCACAGACTGAGAATCCCCTCTAGAGAACATAAGGAGATCATCAACAAACATTAAATGAGATAGCTTTAGTCTCCTACACAGAGAGTGATGTTTAAATGGCAAAACCTCAGTAGTAAAATTAAGGATCCTAGTAAGATATTCCATGGCAATGGTGAACAAGAGTGGAGAAAGGGGGTCTCCCTGCCTGAGCCCTTTTCTACCAGGGAAGAAACCAAACGTATCACCATTAAGGACCAGTGAATAGGATGCACTTGTCACACATTCCATAAGAAGCTGCTTGAAATGAGCAGGGAAAAGAAGAGCATCCAGCATCTGACTAAGGAACTGCCAGTTAACTGAGTCATATGCCTTCTTAAGATCAATTTTAAGAAGGCATCTAGGAGAGACAGCAGCTCTATTATACAACCTGATAATGTCTTGACACACTAGGATGTTCTCTATGATGTTCCTGCCCTAAACAAACCCACCTTGAGTAGGACTAATAATAGAAGGAAGGACCTTAGCCAATCTAGAGCACAGGAGCTTTGAGATTACTTTATAAATGACATTGCAACACGAAATTGGCCTGAATTGTGCAACATTCTGAGGAAGGTTCACTTTAGGAATAAGAGAAACCAAAGTATGGTTCACTTGTTTGAGAAGCCTGCCATGAACAAAAAAATTTTTAACCACTGCACACACATCTTCTCCAATTACAGGCCATGCATCCTTATAAAAGGCACTAGTAAAGCCATCAGGCCCAGGAGCCTTATGGCTTGGAATCTGAAACACAGCCTCCCTTATTTCAGCATTAGTAACAGGAATACCTAGCACCTCACATAACTCCTCAGTGCATACAGGCCCTTTCTGAACAACCTGCACATTCACATCCTTCAGAGTTTTAGTCGTTCCCAGTAAGACCTGATAATAGGATAGAAAAGCACTCTGAATGCTATCAGGCTCATTAAGCCAAGTACCCTGAGCATTAGCAATCCTTAAAACCTTATTCCTAGCTTGCCTGCTCTTCATATAACTGTGAAAAGTTTTTGAATTACTATCCCCACTACACACCCATGTAGCTTTGGATTTCTGCAAAAGGAAAGAATCACAAGCCTTCTGCAACTCAGAATATTCCTTAATAGCATTAATTTCCAAGCCTATTAGATCAGCATTAGAGGGGTCATTTCTGAGCTGAATCTGAATATGCTCCAACTGTTTCCAAGCCCTGATGGTGTTGTTTTCAATATCCGCATATAACTCCCTATTCAGCAGCTTTAAAGGTTGTTTAAGAAGTTTGAGTTTTTTCACAAATTGAAACATGGGAGTCCCCTGAATACTAGTCCCCCATATCTGTGTAACACATGGTAGAAAAAGATCAGAGCCACTCCACATATTAAAATATTTAAAGCTTCCTTTCCTGTGACCCATTTCAGAGGACTGATGAACCAGGCAAGGAGTATGGTCAAAATATCCCTCAGTATGAAAATGAGCATAGAACTCAGGCCTCTCCTCAAGCCACTCATGGTTAACCAGGGCTCTATCAAGCCTACTAAAGACTCTGGTAGCAGCTTCCTGTTTATTGTTCCATGTGAAGAACGACCCAGTAGCAGGCATATCCACCATATTGCACTGATCAAGACACACCTGAAAATCCTCCATTTCCTCCTCAGTGGTGACTCCTCCCAACCTTTCACAAGGCTTAAGAACTGCATTAAAGTCACCCTCTATGAACCAAGGCCCATGGATATGAGCATTCAAAGCTATCAGTCTACTCCACAAAGCCTTCCTCTCATACACACCATTAAATGCATAAACCATGGTAAAATTAAAGCAGAAACCAGTACCCAAGTCCTTAACAAGAGTATGAATAAACTGGGCATTATACTCAATAAACTGAATATTAAACATATTAGGCTTCCAAATAATCCAGACTCTACCACCCTTATGATACTGTGTATTAGTAGAAACACACCAACCACTACAAATATTATCCCTTATTCCATTTAGAGACGAAGGCTTAACCTTCGTCTCAAGGAGACCAAACAGTCCAACTTTATGATGATGAAGAAACCATTTAATATACTTCTGTTTAGCTGGACTGTTCAATCCCCTAACATTCCAAAAGCCAATCATTGCGACCCCCCCCGCTCAGGGGGTATAGTACTCGTCCCTATTCCCACTTTAGGAGTAGCATTGTTTAAAGCCTCCAGAAAAGAGTGTTGGCCAAATTTAGCAGAGCTACTACCATGATCAATGAGTTCTTGTCTACTCAACCTTATGACTGCTCTAGCTGGGGTAGCCACTGATCCTGTCCTAGCAGTAGTACCATGCTTAGTGGAGGGAGAAACTGGAGTAAACACAGTCCTAGGACTAGGGTTCACCAGGGGAACAGGAGCCTTAGGAGTTACTACCTTGACCACTGGAACCTTAGTCACTGGAACCTTGACTCCTGCATTCTTAGGTAACCACTGTTGAACTACTTTCTTCTTAGTAGGACGAGTAGGTTTCACTTTCTTACAAGCATTAGTAATATGTCCAACACCCCCACACGTCTTACAGAGAATAGGATTCCATTCAAATTCAACCTTCACCTTAACGATAAACCCTTCCTCATCTAAAAACTTAACCTCTGATGGAGGAGGCTTATCAAAAGGAACGTCAATCAAAACTCTAGCCATTCCTAACCGTGTTCGTTCCTCAGTAGGTCCATCACAACGAACAAAATCACCAATTAAACCAGCAATCTTAGGGATACACTTTCCCCAAAACTTAAGAGGTAATTGATGCAATTTAACCCATACAGGAACAACACTAACATCCATCTTTGTGAGGGTATCCTGAGGAGTCCATGGTCGTAAGATTAAGGGTTTGTTCTCAAACAGATAATGCCCCTGTTTCAAAACAGCTTCCTGTGCCTTCTGTTGTTTGAATTTAACCAGAAACACACCAGAAGGCAAGAAAGAAATTCTATCAATCCCATGTTCTCCCCAAACATCCCTGATAAACTCCTCAACAATATCCCAATCCGGATTAGCCCCTAAGATGAAGCAAATTACAGAGTTCTTCCAAAAAGCAAGCTCCTTTTGAACTTCAGACTCAGTGAATTGCAACATACCTTCAGGTTCCTCATGAATGGTATCCAGCTTCTTGCCCTTACCACGCTCTTGAACAAGCCATTCCTCCGTCTCATCATCTGTGATAAAATCATCAAGATCAAGAGGTTCAATTTCAACCGGGTTTGAAGCTAGCTTAACCACAGACGAACTCGCAGTACCAACAACAGTAAAATCCAAAGCAGAGAAACGATTTTTATTACTATTTTTGTGATTTTTTGTTAAAGATTTCGAAGATTTTTGTGCCGTCATTATGAAAATCTAGGGTTGCTGAAAACAAAGCAGATTTATTATTTTGAGAGCATTTCAGACGTTTCTCTTTCTATCTCTAAACTCATTGTTGTAGCTTTGTATGTTAGATTTTCTGTGCTATTATTGTTATTCCGCTGTTATTGTGATGTTATTCTGCTGTCACTTTGATTTTTTTACGACTTTGATTTTTTTTTCTTTTTTTTTACCACGTGTTATTATGCTGAAATTCTACTGTTATTCTGCTGTTATTGTGATGTTATTCCGCTGTCATTTTGATTTTTTTACTACTTTGATTTTTTACTACTTTGATTTTTTACTACTTTGATTTTTTTACTGCATGTTATTGTGTTGTTATTCTGGTGTTATTTCGTTGCCACTTTGATTTTTTTTACGACTTTGATTTTTTTTTACCACGTGTTATTGTGCTGTTATTCTACTGTTATTCTACTGTTATTCTGCTGTTATTGTGTTGTTACTGGTGTTATTACATTGTCATTGTAGTGTTACTCTACTGTTATTGTATTGTTTTTGTGGTGTTACTCTACTATTATTGTAATCTTTTTCTACGAGACTGTCTTTTTATTATTCCCTTATTTTAGTGTTAACTTCGGAAGAGAACCTCTTTTGACTTTTGATGACGTTTGGTGACGATGAAAAGACCAGATCTCTTGACCATATGAATACATGAAGTTTGGTGACCATATGATGACGTTTGGTATGGAAATTACCGACCAAAAAATGACCATAGCTAGAGAAGACATTACAGTTCAACTACAAATTTCCAAATTCTTAATTTCCATACCAATTTTAAGCTAAAGACCTTTCTTTGACACCATCATTAATAAGTGTCAATCATTTCACACACTTTATTAATTCATCATTCAATCTAACCGCAAATTGATTTATTTGGAGAAAACATTACAATTCACCTACATAATTCCAAATTCTCAATTTCCACACCAATTTTTAGCTTAAACATTCAATCTAGCTAAAAGATTGAAACTTTCTCATCTCACTACACTAACTTGTAGAAATTCTTAGCTCAAACTCATAATTCCAGATCTCGTGACCATATGATGACGTTTGGGGACTTCGGAAATATTGCTTCTCCTTCGTTCAAACAGTAGAAGGCCACAGCGAACCTGACATTCGAGCAGCGGCGAAGCTTGTTGATGGCGACATCGAATTTTGATCCGGATTCTGCAACCCATAATTCAGCTGCAAAATTAAGCATGAAAATTACCTCGTGTTATTATCCCGCGACCCAGACTCATCATCGTCAACCTTCTTGCTGCAGAATTCAACGAACTCAGTCATCTCCTCCATCATACGATCAATCTCAGCGGGCGAAGTGTCAATCGTACTAATTAATTCAATTCACTGATGGTGCTTGTAACATTCCGTTTGATGTCTATGAGTGTTTTGATATTGGGTTTGCTAGTGGATGATATATTACGGAGCTAGCAGCGTTTGTGGACGGTAGTTGATAGTGTATGGAGTTAGTGTCGAGAGAGATATAATGGAGTTGATACGATATCGTGAGCCATGTTGTGGAGGTAGGAATAGTTAGTGGAGTTGGTGTTACGAGTTCATGTTTGGTTGGAGTTTTGTTTTGAGTTCTTAGTTACGTTGTTGTGTCTTGATCGAGTTAGTATGTTTGTTTTTGAGTATGGGTTGAACTTCGGGGACGAAGTTCTTTTTTAAGGAGGGAAGACTGTAATACTACGGTTTTATGAGTCTCTGGGTACTCTATCGAGTAGGCCTTACTCTGTCGAGTAAGGGTGTGTTGCGTTTTAAAAATAGTTTCGACTGTTGGGTACTCGATCGAGTAACGTAGATACTCGATCGAGTAAGGGGGACTCGATCGAGTACCTCGCCTACTCGATCGAGTAGCCATTTCTGGGGATGATTTGTCGGGTTTTGTTAATAATGCGATTAAAAATATAATTAGTTCCGTCACTTTTCTTTAAACACTTTTAAAACCTAATTGCTTTCAAAAAGAGAAATCAAACTACGTTCTTCGCATCAATCGCATTGTTGGCAAATCCCGGAGCTTGGAAGGTCGGATTTTACCTTTCTTTATACCTCTGTGATCCTTGCGTCGAGGGTAAGATCTACGTACTGTTTTTATAGTATTTCGTTAAAGTTGGTTAAACCCTAACATTGGGATTTGGGGGTTTTTGTTGTATTTCGTGATTGGTAGTGAACTAGTGATTATATGTTTGTATGTTAGGAGGAGGATTTGTAGAAGAAGCTTTTTGATATCAGCTGTGAGACCGTCTGATTGTGTTGCTTTACAGGTAGGGTTTCCCTACTCAGTATTAGTCCCATAATGCATTGTTGGTGTTGTGTGATTGTTGATTAATATCGTATTCGTATTGTGACGGTTGTTGGTTGATTGTTGTTTAATGGTTGTGATTGTTTGTCTCTGGTTCTCGAGATGCGTTCTCGGCTGAGTGGAGTCACTTGCGGGAGTGGCTTCACGCCCTAGTTTCGCCCTTCGTGGAACCCGCCACGGAAGGGGATGTGCACATTAATGGGACAGGGTTATCGCTCGGTATGATGAGCGGGGCTTAGGTGGGAACGGTTGCGGTCCCCCACTGGCAGGGCTGGTCCAGTGGACAGTCGGTGACGGAGATTGATTGGAGTGGGTGTGATTGTGTGTGTGACCGTTTTTGCTGTGTTGTTTGTTGTGTTGTTGGATTATATAAATTGTGTGATTAGTACTGACCCCGTTTAAATGTTTGAAAAAGTGTGGTGATCCATTCGGGGGTGGTGAGCAGTTATTGAGCAGGTATGAGACGATGCGTATGGGATAGCTGAGATGAGTCACCACGTTGCAGTTTAGAAGTCTTCCGCTGTGTCTGACGCTTGATAGTATTTTGATAGTAAATAGTTTTGAGAACTTGTAATTCCTTTTATCAGTTTTGGTTTTGAACATGTAATCACTTAAACTATAATTCCTTTTAAAGTACGTTTCTTTATTGTCTTATGATATTCATTACCTCGGGTAACCGAGATGGTAGCACTTCCATGCCTTAAGTGGTCCTGGTAAGGCACTTGGAGTAAGGGGGTGTTACAAATGGTATCAGAGAGACGATCCTGAAACCTGTAACCAATGAATCTAATGAACCTAGGGAGTCTAATTAAAATGAACCCGGGGTAGAAGTTGTAGGAGCTAATGCAAAGACTTGGGAGACGTCCTAAAGTCGCAAACTCGCCCTACAATTTCGAACCGGTCACCATGGGATATAAGTCGGGATTGCTATGTGTTTATATTGTGAATTGTGTATCTATATAGTGATGTGTGGCATGAATCAGTGGATGTATGTATGTGGAGAATGGGGAATGTGTAGAAAAGATGGTGATGATGTGATTTCGTATGTTGTTGATTGAAAACATGTTGCATGATAGTTGGTTTAAAATGTTGGTTGGAATTGTTAGAAAAGTGTATGAGAATGATGAGTAATGTGGTGGAAAAAGGAAGTAGTTCATATGTGATATGATTATACATAATTTTGTTGGTGTAATTTTATATAATGATTTCATATACATGCCTACTATTGTTCATATGTACATGTTGCATGAAGAATGTGGTTGAAATGGATGAATTGATTGGAAAAGATGGAGTGGCAATAACATGAGAATAAGAATTTTGTGATTATGAATATGTTTAGGTGACGAATGTATTTGTAATATTGTTGTATTAGTAACATGGAAATAGGATTTGTAATGTATGAGTATGTTTTGTCTTACGAAAGGCTATAGAATAAAGCACGTGGGTAGTGCATGATGAATGTTGTTGCTTTGCTTTCGAAAATAGTAACATGTGATTGGGACTACTGGTTTCATGAGTATTGGGTTGTTTTTCTTTAACTTGTTGTCGTTTAAGTTGTTTGGAAGTAAAATCAAATAGTTATGTTTTTCGATTATAGAGAGGTTGTCTTTAAACTGTTGTAACTTGAGATTTATATATTATTTTGATGTGATTCCAATTGGAGGTGATAGCTTGTTCTTTTACGGTTCTAACGATAGGTCACACGCCCAAAACGACCAAGAAATGAGTGAGTTATGGCTGTTTTACGAAAACTGGATAGTGCTGAGAAATGCGTGGGTACTCGATCGAGTAGCCTTGGTACTCGATCGAGTAGGCGGCACTCGATCGAGTAGCCCTGGTGATTTATTTTACGTGCTTCTGACCTTCACCTACTCGATCGAGTAAGTCCCTTACTCGATCGAGTGGCCTGTACTCGATCTAGTGACCCCTGTTTTGGGTCATATGCTTATCCTTTGACTTCGTTGCATATTATGTTTAATTCAAAGGTGTTATTTTACTTCTTTATGCATTGTTTTACATTTATGTTGGTCTTGATACGTGAGTTACCCAATCTTATGGGGTAGTGAGTGGCACCTGTGGTGAGTAGGAGTTCGGTGGGAGGACATGAGTTATATGTGTTTTGATAGATAGTGGAAAAAGAAAAGGAAGATTGGTATGGTTTATTGAGACATAGAGCATGTTTTGTGAGATGAGATGAGTGATATGTTTGTATGTTGAGTAATGTAAAAGTAAATGAATGTGGGCAAGGGATGATGCGAGTTTATGGAACGTGAGAATGAAAAGATTGAAATGAGGGACACAAATGGTGGCAGCTTGAGATGTGTAAAGAATCATGGAGGGGGATGGTTAGGAGTCGTGTGGGTTAAGAATATACATAGTGAAAGTTCGTTTTAAAGGGGTGAGAAGAGTGGTATATAGTGAACTTTGTAGAGACATGTCGCGAGGTGGATTTGTAGACAATGAGTGAGTTTGGGGAGATTTGGTTTATTAAGAGGTGAAACTACTGTGGGATTTCCTTGGGCAATTAATGGTATGAAAGGAATTTTGTTTTCTAGAGATGTACAAAAGAGATGCAATTGTCAAACAGTAAACGTTGATTCTATGGATGGATTAGTGGCAAGGGTGATTGATGGCATAATAAGAGAATATTTATGGTAAGAAAGAGTGAGATGAAATCGATATGAAATAATGAGATGTGAGTGTTGGAGCAATGAGAAAGTAACCGGAACACTAAAGAGTTAGGTGGAAGGGATAAGGATTTGAATGGTTAATTGATTTTGTCGAGTGTAAAAGAAAAGAATGAGGGGAGTAAAACTAGGAAAATGTTGACCGGAGTTATGTGACATAAAAGTAAGGAATCGTCGAGATGTATGATACTATCAAGAGTAAGTAAGTTAATGATTATACAGAAGTTTCAGGACAACATGATTAATCATGAGTTTCAAGGAATTAAGGGAGTAAGAAGTTGGTAGAATATCTGCATGATATGAGATTTTGGTGGAGAGTTAGATGATGACACAATTAAGGATAGTATTGGGAAGAATGTTGAGGTAATGTTGTTGATGGATTTGATGTTCGTTATTTGGGATGCTAACCACAGATAGGAAAGAAATCGTGATGTTTAGAGATGAGTGTAAGAGGTTTGATGCCCGGACAGTGGTAGTGTTATGGTTTGTGACTAGTGGTTAAGGGTGACGGTATATTAGAAAGGTAGCAATCCTAATGAGATTGATTTTGTAGAGGCCGGATTGATAGGTATGGTTGTAAGGAAGTATAAGATGTGGTTAGATGAGGCGGGTGCTAATAGTTGAATAGGAATGGTATGGTTATACTCGGCATGAGGTGATGGTTATGCGAATGGGGGAATATGTTATGAGGGGCATATGAGTTAAGCTCGGGCGACAGGTAACTTTTATCGAGTGGTAACTTACGTGATCAGGACTGACTAGTTGGATGTGATTACGGGTGTATGATGTGTATAAATGTTTGTGTGAGGTTCTGACCTCACGGGAAGTGGTATGGTGTGATAGTTATAAAGCTGTTATCTGAATGTTCTGTAATATATGTTGGACACGGTAATTTAATTGAATGATATTCAAAAAGGTAATAATTTGATTGATCCGACATGACTGGTTATACTTGTATGTATTCATGATATATGTTATTCCGTGATGTGGTAAGGGGATGATATTCATGAGGTTATTATCTGTTTAATTCATATAATATGTTGCTTTGTGATTTAGTAAAGTGGATTTGAGTAAGTTTTTCTTGTCCGAGAAGTTATGTTGAGTAAGTGCTTATGGGATTGTGTAAGTTGTGATGACTATTGACAGGGAAATCGTATACCTATCAAAAATAACCAACTGGCTCTAACTAATATAGCTAGGGAAGTCGGGTCGAATCCACAGGGAGATGGGAAAATGTCAGCTTAGTCTAAGTCCGTCTCGGTAACCGATTTTGGGGGTTTTAATTGATTGATTCTAAACTAATGATAAGGATAAGGAAGAGAAAATAAGAGAATAAAGATAAATCAAGCAGAGAAAACAGCTAAGACAGACGGTTCACCATAATCATTCAGTCAAGTAATCTAGGTCTCAGGTCAATGCAGATACGGTCTGAGGAGCAATGAATATCTCCTTTCGGTCTCTATTCGCCCTAAAGCATAAATAGCTTAGCTTTCGCCCTAACTATAATGCCCTATTGTTCGCTACTAGTCTCGCCTTTTTCAACCTTTCGGTCCAGGTCAAGGGTCACTAAGATATAAATGCCTAATTGCGTCGACTCAATTAAACAGATACAATTAATTGCAGCAGTTAACAACAAAGATTATACCAGCATTAACCTAATAAAATGATTACCTTCCCTTCATAATTATGGATCCCCTATAGTCTTAGCAGAGGGGAATTAGCTACACATCGTTATTGAATTACCAACAATAACATATAGATAATCAAAACTAAACATGATAATAAAACTAATGAAGATTGAATTAAAAGCAATTATGATAACAATAAAAGGGAAGAAGGAATTAAAGCAATGATTAAGAATTAAGGGATTAAAGGATTAAAGAAGAATAATAGTACCAAAATAATCTGAATCCGAGTAGCAAAAGTGTAAAGGAAGAGAGCAAAATCCAAGAACAGTAACAAAAGTACAGTGAAAGTGCACGAGATAGAGAGTACGTAGTTCCTCTCTCAGTCTTATACGAAAAATCTCTCCTAAACCGAATCTATGGACTAATTACAAAGGCCCATAAGATAATTAGGCGGAAAATAAACTAAAGCAGGACAAACCACTCGATCGAGCAAACTAACGCCAAACCACTCGATCGAGTGGAAATAAACCACTCGATCGAGCATCCTTGCAAAATATTCTCGATTGGCTTCTTGAACTGCTCGATCGAGCAACTACCCAAATATAAAGCATTCGATCGAGTAATAAAATCACTCGATCGAGCTATCTTGGCACGTAAGACCTTAAAGCACCTTCCGAAATCAGCTTACGCGTCTCCAAAATGTTAGATTCCAAGCTCCGGCTCCTTATTCTCCATAAATGCATGCAATTGGGACGAATTAGGCTCGATTTAGCCCCTCTTTGGTTTATTCTTGCAAATTACATAAAACGAACCAAAGTAGCATATTCGGGGGTATTTGTAGCTAGATGCTACATAAATAGTACAGAAATGCGTGTAAAAATGAGGTAAAAACCTTATATAAAATACACGCATCAAATCTCCCCAAACCAAACCTTTGCTTGTCCCCAAGCAAAAATGAATGCAACTAAGAATAAACAGTGGAACGGGACCAACGCATCAGCTACAAATCACTCACCAAAACCAGTTTAATGCAACAACTGACAAAGTGGCAAAAGAGAAGTGCAAACGAGTTAAATCAATGTTTCAAACTTACTGAACCGTTGACCTTGCAAGACTCAAAGGATATCGGACTCTCACGGGTCGCTCATCACTCAAAAATAGGCACACGGTGAGTATATATGTGAAAGATAGAAAGAAGTAAAGACACTCACCTAACTCGACCTATAAGAACATGCATGCAGTTAACATGAATAAAGTCTCTACAACCGTACATATGCATTCCAACCATACTAATGACCAAGACACATGCCGAGGACTTACATTTGGGTAAGTGAGGTAATGGGTAAAAAGGGGCTAAGATGAATTTGGATATGTGGAGTTAATAGCCAGGCTAGCAACAACGAAATCCAAATTTGAACTGCATCCCAACTTCGTACTCAATATAACAAGATAAAACGGTGCAAATTCCATGCACTAAACTCACGAAACACCAAAAACTCGTCAACTCCCCATAAGATATAAGTAAGACATGGGAGTAAAAATGATTATACAATTTCTTTTTTTTCTTCGCACAAGATTTTTCTTTCTTTTTTTTCTTTTCTTATTCTTTTCGTTTCTTTTTTTTCATTTTCCATTTTTTTTCGTTCATCACTTTTCTTTCATTCCCTTCAATTCTTCCATCATCTTCTAAAATCAGACAAAATAACCATATTGCAATAAAACATTCCAACAACTACTCGTCACTAGCTCGGCTATGGTAGGAAGTATTATAGAAAGTAGCTGATAGGACAAAAAGGCATTTTGGCTATGTGGGGCTCATGGGTAGAATGAAATAAAGGGAACTGCCTCTCCTAACATGTGTCACCATCCACAGACCGAATGCATACAGGTATTAAGAAGACTGGATTCATGCTTATGCAATTTGATGTTACATGCCTTAAAGAGAGTACTACTCACATCCTAAATAAAACCGGTCATGAATGTCACCAGTTTATAAAGCTCTAACCTCAGAATGTAATGTAGCTTGCCGATATAATGAATCAAGTCTATTCTTTCAGATAAGAGAGAAACAAAAACTCGTAGATCATGCACATAATCATGCCAACTAAATGTCAAGAATATGCAAGGCTCAAGTAAGGATTCAATGTAGCGTAAATGTTCAAACGTTCCGACTCAAATTAAACATGAAAATTTTTGAATTTTATGATTTTTTGAATTAATTAAGACAACAATGCATGCGAAAATAAATAAACGTGCAAGCAAAAGTGCAAGAAAACATGACACAGATATGGATGCATACCTCCCCAAATCAAACCGTACAATGCCCTCATTGTACCAAAAATAGGGAAAGAAATGCAAACTGAAGAGAAAAGGAGGAGTGGAGTCGGAAAACTTACAAAACGTCGTATAGAGGGACCTCCCCAAACCGACCATGAACATGGGAGGTCAAAGAAAGTCAAGCAGTAGCTCCATAGACGTAAAACAGCAGCTGAAAGACATTACTACTCGATCGAGCAACTTGGAACAGCTCGATCGAGTAAACTGGAATATGGAAGGACTCGATCGAGTAGAAAACCACTCGATCGAGTAAGCGTGATTTTGGCTCTGGTCGATCGAGTATAAATATCACTCGATAGAGTGAATAAAACCCAAAAAGCGCTCGATCAAGTAGAAAAACTACTCGATCGAGTGACTGGACCTGCAAAATACGCGTTAAAAGCAAGGATAGCATAAAAAGTTCGTAAAACAGCGTCTAAAGTTCAACATAAAGCTAAAGAAAAATAAAGTGTTCAACAAAAGTACAATAAAACAGTCCGGGCTGCCTCCCGGAGAGCGCTGGTTTAAGAGGTCCCGCACGACCTTTCTGGCATCAAGTAACTGGCGCATCTAGCTCGTCAAAGTACAGGACTTCAACACGATGGTCTGCTTCATTCGCCTCGTGGTAATGCTTCACATACTGCCCATTCACTTTGAACCTACTACCTTCGGAATCTTCGAGCTCCACGGATCCAAATTTGGTAACAGCTGTCACCGTATAAGGACCACTCCACCTGGACTTCAGCTTGCCAGGAAACAATCTCAATCGGGCATTAAACAGTAGCACCTTTTGCCCAACATGAAATTCCCGAGGTAGAACTCTCTTGTCATGCCATCTCTTCGTCTTTTCTTTATAAATGCGCGAGCTATCATAGGCATTAAGCCTAAACTCTATAACTCAAATAGCTGCAAAAGACGATTCTGACCACACAACTTAGGATCATAGTTAAGCTCACGAATTGCCCACCAAGCCTTACATTCCAATTCAACAAGTAAGTGACACGATTTCCCATAAACTAGCCTATAAGGTGATGCACCAATTGGTGTCTTAAAGGCAGTTCTGTAGGCCCATAATGTGTCCTCTAACTTAAGACTCCAGTCCTTCCGTGATTTAGAAACTACCTTAGACAAGATCTCTTTCAACTCGCGATTAGAGACCTCAACCTGACCACTAGTTTGGGGGTGATACCCCAAACCACGCCGGTGTTGGACACCAACTTTAGACAGTATAGAAGTTAGTTTCTTTTCCTTAAAATGCATTCCCCCATCACTAATGATGACCCTAGGGACACCAAATCGGGGAAATATGACCTTTTTGAACATTTTTATCACGGTCTTGGCATCACAATGAGGTGAGGTAATTGCCTCAACCCATTTCGACACATAATCTACAGCCACTAAGATATACCTGTTACCCTTACTGGATGGGAACGGTCCTTGGAAATCAATGCCCCAGACATCGAAAACCTCAACCTCTAAGATGCCGTTTTGTGGCATCTCATGTCTCTTTGAAATATTCCCTGATCGTTGGCAAGCATCACAAGCTAAAACAAAAGACTTAGCATCAGCAAACAAAGAAGGCCAGTAAAAACCAGACTGAAGTACCTTAGCCACGGTGCGCGTTGGACCGTGGTGACCACCATAGGGAGAGGAGTGACAGCCTTCCAGGACTGCTCTGGCCTCCCACTACGGAATACACCGTCTATAGAGACCGTCTGCACATTCCTTAAACAAATAAGGATCATCCCAGAAGTACTGCTTAGGGTTATACAGAAAACGCTTCCTCTGCTGATGAGAAAGGTCAGGCGGCAGCCTGCCACTGACAACGAAGTTAGCTATATCTGCATACCAAGGTTCTTGGTTAACAATAGATGATATAACAACAATTAAAGTATCGTCAGGAAAGGAATCATCAATAGGTAGAGAATCTTCCCCTTCTTGTCGCATCAGTCGCGACAAGTGATCAGCTACAACGTTCTCAGCTCCTTTCTTATCCTTAATCTGCAAATCAAACTCCTAAAGAAGGAGCATCCATCTCAATAGCCGCGGTTTAGCCTCCTTCTTAGCAAGGAGATGCCTCAAAGCTGCATGGTCAATAAAGACAGTAACTTCTGACCCAACTAAATAAGAACGAAACTTCTCTAAGGCATAAACTACAGCTAGCAGCTCTTTCTTTGTGGTAGTGTACTTCACTTGAGCCTCATCAAGAGTTCGGCTCGCAGAGTAGATAGCATTCAAAGCTTTGTCTTTCCTTTGGCCAAGCACCGCTCCTAGTGCATAGTCACTGGCATCACACATAATCTCAAACGGCAAGTCCCAGTCGGGAGGCTGTATGATCGGCGCAGAGACCAAAGCCTGCTTTAACCTGTTAAAAGCAGAAAGACACTCATCAGTAAACACAAAAGGGGCATCCTTAAGTAGCAACTGTGTAAGTGGTTTAGCAATTTTTGAGAAGTCCTTGATAAACCGGCGATAAAAGCCGGCGTGGCCAAGGAAACTCCTCACCCCCTTAATATTAACAGGAGGTGGCAATTGCTGAATCACTTCCACCTTTGCTTTATCAACTTCTATTCCCCTATCAGAAACCAAATGCCCTAAGACAACTCCCTCGTTGACCATAAAGTGGCACTTCTCCCAGTTCAGCACAAGATTAACCTCAATACAGCGCTGCAACACTTTCTCAAGGTTAGACAGACAGTTAGAAAAATCACTTCCATATACACTGAAATTGTCCATAAACACTTCCATGATAGACTCAATATACTCTGAAAATATCCCCATCATGCACCTTTGAAAGGTGGCAGGGGCATTACACAAACCAAAAGGCATCCTGCGATAAGCAAAAACACCTTGAGGACAAGTAAATGTAGTCTTAGCTTGATCGTCTGGGTGAATAGGGATCTGAAAGAACCCTGAATACCCGTCTAAATAGCAGAAAAACTTATGAGAAGCTAACCTTTCTACCATTTGATCAATAAAAGGAAGGGGAAAGTGATCTTTCTTGGTGGCGGCATTCAGCTGTCTGTAATCTATGCACATCCGCCAACCAGTCACTACTCGAGTAGGTATTAATTCATTCTTATCATTCTTATCCACAGTTGTCCCTCCTTTCTTCGGGACCACCTGTACTGGACTCACCCATTTAGAGTGACCAACAGAATAAATAATACATGCGTCAAGCAGCTTCATTATCTCAGCCATCACAACATCTTGCATCTTCTGGTTTAGCCTGCGCTGACCCTATCTGCAAGGTTTGTGATCTTCCTCCAGCTCTATCCTGTGCATAAAAACATCGGGACTAATCCCCTTGATATCGTCCAATGAATAACCCAGTGCTTTCCTGTTTTTCTTAAGTACAACTAACAAAGATGTCAGCTGATCATCATTAAGCTTAGCACTAACAATGACTGGAAATTGCTCTGTATCGTCTAAGAAAACATATTTAAGATGAGAAGGGAGAGGCTTACGCTCCGGTACCTTTACCTCAATTGAGCAAAGAGTGCTAATCATCTGTTCCACTTGCTCTCCCTCAGCTTCGGTGAGTTCAGGCTCATCTAAATCATCAACAAGCAAATCCAACACAGCGTCACTGTCATCTGGGCTATCTGCACAATCATCAAAAAGCATAAGAGCTTCTAGTGGGTCCCTCATAAAAGAACCCGACCAGAAGTCATAAATAGACTCGTCAATGATATCAACAGAATAGCAAGTGTCCTCTATCATTGGCCGAGCCAAAGTACTAGGCAGACTGAAAGTGATCGCGTCATCCCCTACTGCAAGAGTCAAACGCCCTTATTTGACATCAATGACGGCCCCAGCTGTGCAAAGGAATGGTCTTCCTAAGATAATTGGGGTCCGGGTGTCCTCAGCTATATCTAAAACAATGAAATCCACTGGAATAAAGAGCTTGCCTATTTTCACAGGCACGTCCTCTAAGACACCTAAGGGCTTCCTAACAGATCTATCAGCCATCTGTAGGGTAATGTTAGTCACTTTAAGGTGACTCATGTTCAGTTTCTTGCAGACAGATAGGGGCATGACACTAACACTGGCTCCTAAGTCACAAAGAGCCTTATCAATAACCACATTGCCTATGATACAGGTAATAGAAAAGCTGCCCGGGTCTTTCATTTTGGGTGGAGCCTTGTTTAAAAGCAAATTACTAGACTCTTCCATAAATGAAACTGTCTCAAATTCACCTAAATCTCTCTTACGCGTCACAATATCTTTCATAAACTTAGCGTAAGTAGGTACCTGAGTAACAAGTTCGGTAAAAGGGACAGTTACCTGGAGGATCTTCACAACGTCCACAAACTTACCGTACTGTCGCTCGATCTTTTCGTCCTTCAGACGACCTGGGAAGGGCACTCTGGTAGCAATGAGTGAACCCGCAACTTTCTCTTTACCTTTATCAATGCGTGACGTCTTCACAGCAAGGGAAGATGACACGGTGGCGGCATTAGATAGTAAAATAGGGTCTCCGCCACTTCTGGTACTCGATCGAGTACTTTTATCACTCGATCGAGTGATTTCATGTTGAGACATACTCGATCGACCACTTTCTTTACTCGATCGACCATTCTCCTTTTCTGCCTTATTCGATCGACCAGTTTTATCACTCGATCGAGTGATTTCTTCAGCAAACTTACTCGATAGAGTAAGAATATCACTCGATCGACCATCTTCAATTTCTGCACTGCTCGATCGACCATTATTTTCACTCGATCGAGTGATGGGATGAATTATTTCACTCGATCGAGTGTCTAGATCACACGCAACAAGGAATTCATCTAGAAATTCATCCAAATCATCATCCGGGGTATTATCAACTGTCATAACCCCGTCTTCTGGTACTTTTGGCCCTTCATGAGTAAGGCCAACTTGGAGATTCATTGCACTAGCTGGATTGCATGTCGGTAGAAGCTTGGCCTGGTCTTTAGCGAGTTTTAACTGCGCGACTTGTTCTCTCAATTTTTCTATGACAGTTTCTTTCCTTTTGCACTTCTCCTCAAACTGTTGTGTTATGCTCAACACAAAAGACTTTAGTTCGGCAATTTCCTGATTTGCGGGAGGAGGAACCGGTTGCGGCGCTGGCGTAGAATGAGTAGAGACATTCTTTATTTCTTCATACAGTTGAGAAAAAGGAACTCCTTGCTTGTATTTCTGATAAGCAAGGACGCGCTCTACACTTGCCAGGCATCCAATAGGGTCATGCCCTTCCATGCCACATCTACCACATAGCTCCACATGCTCAGTAATCGAACAAACCTATGCACTCTCGCCTATAGCTTCTGTAATTTCCACATTACCTAGACTTTTGCTAGGACCTTCTACTGCAGCAGCTGCTGACTCAATAACTTGCTCACTACCTCGGGGATTTCCATATTCAGAGACATGAATAGCCATCTCTTCAATGAGACGCCAACCTTGGTCATCTTCAACATTCTTCGTGAATCTCCCTTTAGCTACGCTGTCAAGAATAGATCTCTCGCTCCTATATAACCCGTTGTAGAATTGGGTACAAAGGAACCATTTCTTGAACCCGTGATGAGGCACAGAACGGACAAGTTTCTTGAACCTAGTCCAAGCCCCATTCAAATCTTCAGTAGACAAGTTTCTTGAACCTAGTCTCACACACTAGAGGTCCCCGGCAACGGCGCCAAAATTTGACAGGGCAGTCGTATACCTATCAAAAATAACCAACTGGCTCTAACTAATATAGCTAGGGAAGTCGGGTCGAATCCACATGGAGATGGGAAAATGTCAGCTTAGTCTAAGCCCATCTCGGTAACCGATTTGGGGGGTTTTAATTGATTGATTCTAAACTAATGATAAGGATAGGGAATAGAAAATAAGAGAATAAAGATAAATCAAGTAGAGAAAACAGCTAAGACAGACGGTTCACCATAATCATTCAGTCAAGTAATCTAGGTCTCAGGTCAATGCAGATACGGTCTGAGGAGCAATGAATATCTCCTTTCGGTCTCAATTCGCCCTAAAGCATAAATAGCTTAGCTTTCGCCCTAACTATAATGCCCTATTGTTCGCTACTAGTCTCGCCTTTTCCAACCTTTCGGTCCAGGTCAAGGGTCACTAAGATATAAATGCCTAATTGTGTCGACTCAATTAAACAGATACAATTAATTGCAGCAGTTAACAACAAAGATTATACCAGCATTAACCTAATAAAACGATTACCTTCCCTTCATAATTATGGATCCCCTATAGTCTTAGCAGAGGGGAATTAGCTACACATCGTTATTGAATTACCAACAATAACATATAGATAATCAAAACTAAACATGATAATAAAACTAATGAAGATTGAATTAAAAGCAATTATGATAACAATAAAAGGGAAGAAGGAATTAAAGCAATGATTAAGAATTAAGGGATTAAAGGATTAAAGAAGAATAATAGTACCAAAATAATCTGAATTCGAGTAGCAAAAGTGTAAAGGAAGAGAGCAAAATCCAAGAACAGTAACAAAAGTACAGTGAAAGTGCACGAGATAGAGAGTACGTAGTTCCTCTCTCAGTCTTATACGAAAAATCTCTCCTAAACCTAATCTATGGACTAATTACAAAAGCCCATAAGATAATTAGGCGGAAAATAAACTAAAGCAGGACAAACCACTCGATCGAGTGGAAATAAACCACTCGATCGAGCAAACTAACGCCAAACCACTCGATCGAGTGGAAATAAACCACTCGATCGAGCATCCTTGCAAAATCTTCTCGATTGGCTTCTTGAACGGCTCGATCGAGCAACTACCCAAATATAAAGCATTCGATCGAGTAATAAAATCACTCGATCGAGCTATCTTGGCACGTAAGACCTTAAAGCACCTTCCGAAACCAGCTTACGCGTCTCCAAAATGTTAGATTCCAAGCTCCGGCTCCTTATTCTCCATAAATGCATGCAATTGGGACGAATTAGGCTCGATTTAGCCCCTCTTTGGTTTATTCCTGCAAATTACATAAAACGAACCAAAGTAGCATATTCGGGGGTATTTGTAGCTAGATGCTACATAAATAGTACAGAAATGCGTGTAAAAATGAGGTAAAAACCTTATATAAAATACACGCAACAACTATCGATGTGGTTGTGGCGCCTCGGGTGGTGATCCGGGCACGGTATTTAGTGTTGTGATGCGGGTATTTTCGCACTGCGGTGTGGCTGTTGGTGGCGGTGTTGCGATGCCGTCACCGGTTGTGGTGGAGTAGGCGGGATGCTTATGATTCGAGTTTCGAAAGTACATACCAGTTACACATAAATTGTTGTTTTGTTTGTTGTTGCTTCCTGTGAGTTTCAGCTTGTACAGATAGACAGTTGTTTTGTTTATTGATGTTTCTTACCAGTTAAGTTTTGGAATGAGGGTAGAGTATGATATGAAAGAGAGTTGTACTTGTTTTCGTTGTTGTCATGGTATAGTGACATTCTGTTGATGGGACACAGTTGTGAGAAGTTGTTATAGTAATTTTGATCTTGTTTTAAGATGAGGCATCGGTAGTCATAGTCATGGCAAGTGATTCGTAGAACATGTGTGGTAATGATCTGATATATGCAGGTGGTTCATAATCCTTTGTTGAGACAGTGAGTGTAGGGTGTTGGGTAATTAGTGTCGTGTTAAGTTATGTATGAGTCTTGCGGTAATGAAAGAAAGGAACTTGAGGATCTAGTGTGAGTGTACGTAACAAGTGTGGATCGTGAGTTATGCTTTTGGGCGATAAGAGTTTTATATAGTTTATATAGAGAGGTGTGTCATGTTGCGGTAATGTGGAAGAGTTGAAGTTTTGGGTTAAGCTAAAGATTTTGAGGTATAGGTTAGGTGGTGTGACGAGTGAATTGAAGTATGAGAATTGTTTAAGTAAGAGAGCCTTAGATTTATGCATGGCGAGTGTTCAGATTATAGGTGGTTATCTTTGACATGTGGTGGTGATGGGGATAATGAGAAGATATAGCTAGGATTTAGTATTAGTGAGTTACGAGGACGTAACATTTATCTTAAGAGGAGTAGGATGCGATAAAAGAGATTTTGATGGTTGTGCATATGGTAGTATAATTGGAAGTAGAGTGTTGGTGTAGCATAAAGGACGGATATTTGTTTTGATTTTATTAAAGGTCATGACCGTGCTTGTAGTAGTTCGATGTTTAGGAATGTGAGAGTATTTCGATAGTCTTGGCTGTTGGATGATGATGATTATGAATTCGATAGTCTTGGCACATGGATGATGCTGATTATGAATTCGATAGTCTTGGCAGTTGGATGATGATGTTTATGAGTGTGAGTAAACTTCGAGGACGAAGTTCCTTTTTAGGGTGGTAGAATGTAACATTCCGTTTGATGTCTATGAGTGTTTTGATATTGGGTTTGCTAGTGGATGATATATTACGGAGCTAGCAGCGTTTGTGGACGGTAGTTGATAGTGTATGGAGTTAGTGTCGAGAGAGATATAATGGAGTTGATACGATATCGTGAGCCATGTTGTGGAGGTAGGAATAGTTAGTGGAGTTGGTGTTACGAGTTCATGTTTGGTTGGAGTTTTTTTTTTGAGTTCTTAGTTACGTTGTTGTGTCTTGATCGAGTTAGTATGTTTGTTTTTGAGTATGGGTTGAACTTCGGGGACGAAGTTCTTTTTTAAGGAGGGAAGACTGTAATACTACGGTTTTATGAGTCTCTGGGTACTCTATCGAGTAGGCCTTACTCTGTCGAGTAAGGGTGTGTTGCGTTTTAAAAATAGTTTCTGACCTGTTGGGTACTCGATCGAGTAACGTAGATACTCGATCGAGTAGCCGGTTTACGGGGGATGATTTGTCGGGTTTTGTTAATAATGCGATTAAGTATATAATTACTTCCGTCACTTTTCTTTAAACACTTTTAAAACCTAATTGCTTTCAAAAAGAGAAATCAAACTACGTTCTTCGCATCAATCGCATTGTTGGCAAATCCCGGAGCTTGGAAGGTCGGATTTTACCTTTCTTTATACCTTTGTGATCCTTGCGTCGAGGGTAAGATCTATGTACCGTTTTTATAGTATTTCGTTAAAGTTGGTTAAACCCTAACATTGGGATTTGGGGGGTTTTGTTGTATTTCGTGATTGGTAGTGATTATATGTCTGTATGTTAGGAGGAGGATTTGTAGAAGAAGCTTTTTGATATCAGCTGTGAGACCGTCTGATTGTGTTGCTTTCCAGGTAGGGTTTCCCTACTCAGTATTAGTCCTATAATGCATTGTTGGTGTTGTGTGATTGTTGATTAATATCGTATTCGTATTGTGACGGTTGTTGGTTGATTGTTGTTTAATGGTTGTGATTGTTTGTCTCTGGTTCTCGAGATGCGTTCTCGGCTGAGTGCAGTCACTTGCGGGAGTGGCTTCACGCCCTAGTTTCGCCCTTCGTGGAACCCGCCACGGAAGGGGATGTGCACATTAATGGGACAGGGTTATCGCTCGGTATGATGAGCGGGGCTTAGGTGGGAACGGCTGCGGTCCCCCACGCAGGGTGGTGGTCCAAAGGTGGGGATCGGTGATTTGGAGATTGATTGGAGTGGATGTGATTGTGTGTGTGACCGTTTGAGCTGTGTTGTTTGTTGTGTTGTTGGATTATATAAATTGTGTGATTAGTACTGACCCCGTTTAAATGTTTGAAAAACTGTGGTGATCCATTCGGGGGTGGTGAGCAGTTATTGAGCAGGTATGAGACGATGCGTATGGGATAGCTGGGATGAGTCTGTTGGGAAATGTGTCCTCAACAATAGTGCGATCACATGATTTAAATATCATTATTAAATCTCATTTTAAAGAATACAATTGGGAAGTATTTATACTGTCAACTCGGTCAACATATATCGGTAATGATTGGTGACTAGAGTTTGACATTCTCGTCGACGACGGTGGTGATCGATTGACCCCTAGGTCATACCTATAGGGCAACACTCTTAATTGATTATTTAATTAATCGTATAATGTTACGAGTTAATTAAATTACTTGAAAATTGACGGACGATTTTGGAAGTATAATTTACGTATCATTTTGAAATGTGATTAAATGAGATACGGTCTGAGTAATTGAATTGTATCATTACTCGGATGAAATTAATGTTTAAAGAAACAATCAAAAATTGAATGAATTATTATAAATACAATCTGTTGTGATTTATAAATGGTAAAATTTTTGGCACAAGTAATTATGAAATTACTAAGTCGATTTTTGTATGTGACGTATTTTTAATAATACGTTGATTTTTAATATGTTAAAAATACATAACAAATTTATATCAAATATGACATGTGACATATTGACAATTGACAAAAATAATATGGAATCCATATTACCAAGTGGGCCGAAATTTAGAGGGTTTATGAGCTAATTATATGTTGATTGTAATTAGTGGAAGACATGATGATTACACTAGTCACTAGCCATGCAAGCCTATTGTTCATTGTGAAGAACAATTTTTTCATGCATTGGCTCTTCTAAAGCCCTCCTCTTACACGGTTTAGGGAAGACAAAACCCATGATGGTTTTCTCATATTTTTACCTAATAATATACAAAATGTTTTTGTATCTTCATTCATTCACTTGCTCATCCAAAAATTAGTATTCTAGAGAGATAAAAAGCTCTCTACTTCTCCCTCCATTAAACCGAAATATATAAGTGTTTTATAAATATTTTGGTTCAATTTTCTACCTAATTAATATTATACTAGTTCTTGTAATATTAATTAAATTAAGAGAAAGCCTTGGGTATAAAGCTTAGGGAGAGATCTTATACTTAGATCTTGTTCATCCATAAGGGAAAGCTCAAGAACAAGAGAGAAAGGTGATCTCTCTTGTGCCCAATATAACCGAAATCTTCAATGTAAGGACATGATTTCTCCTCTATTTTATTATTGTTTGCATGCATAAAATCCGTTTTAATTTTATGACAAATTTATTTAGACATATATGAGTATGTTAGTATGTATATGAATCTACATTTCCTTCAATCGGTATCATGAGCCACGGTTGTTTGCATGCAAATTGGTTAAAAGTTTTTCCGAGTTATAAGAATAACAAATAAAACTTGTAAAATTTGTGTTATTATGAGATATCACGAAATTAATCCATGCATGTTAATATTTCTGGTCCTAAAATGTTTTAGGATATTTTGGTTAATTTTTCGGATTTTTATTGTTCATAATTTACAATAATGGCATTTAAATGTGATTTTATGAGTAAAAATGTCATTTTTGGTGTAAAATTAGCTATACTTCGAATTTTCCAGTAATTTTTGGATATGTTGTCACATATATTATTTTGAGATAACCTGTAAATTTTCATAATTTTTGGACTTTTTATGCTCGAAAAATGGATTTTTCATTTTTAATTCGGATTTAAAGTGAAAAATAGGTTAATAGGAGTTAAATTTCGAATCTGGTCATAGAAATTTTATATGTTGTCACATGCAATTTTACAAGATGTGTGTAAAATAATTGGCTATAAAGAAGTCTTTTTGCATGATTTATGAATTTTTGAAGAAAAATAGCATAAATAGTGACATTATTAGTGAAAAATTAATAAAACATAATCTATGACTTAGGAAAAACGTCTAATGTTGCATTTTATTATCTTTTTCAGATCTAAAATTGAAAAGTTAATGAAAATAATTTTTCCATGTTTTTATGATTATTTTATTAAAAATCGATAAACCGCAACATTGTTTTTCCGGAAAAATTTCGAAATTTTTAACCTAAGATTTTGAACATTATGAGTGTAATGGTAATTTTCCAGAATGTTCATGAGTTTAAATTTCAAATTTTGAATTTATTTGAAATTTTGTGATTTATTTGAAGTTTAATAGCTTATTTTTGTAATTTTTAGTCCATTTATGAACAATTTTATAAAATATGGGTTAATTATGGTCAAATTATTAGTGAAGACTATATTTTGAGTCCTAAGTGGTTAGGGTAATTAACTTATGCATAAATATGAGTTTATGTATTTTTGTGATTATAAAATGTTGAAATCACGCAAACCGAAAAAAACCGAGTAATATACGATATTGGCTAATTAAAAGGCGATTTAGCATAAAATTGAGCATGTTCATACATATTATAATGCTGCATTTTCTTTATGATTGTCATAATTTTAATTTATGTAATTTTGAATTATGTAATTTTACTTAGTATGGCCTTAGTTTTAATTGATATTGCCCGAAATGTATGGGAATATCGATTCGGTTGTAATTTTTATTGTGATCTCGTATCACCGTTTTGTAATTTAATAGATTTATTTTATTTTAGTTACAAATGTATAATAGGAAATTATGTAATTTTATTCATTCCGGAGTTCCCAAAGACGGATTTCTTCAAGAATGGCGATACATAAAGACGGTGTTACCTCGAGATGCGTGTCACAACCGAAGTTCTAGGGACCAATGGAGTTGGTTTCCGAAATGTAATAGTTAAATAGTTTTTCTATTTTAGGAAAGGCCATACTAGGATTTATTTATTTATTTTTATGCTTGCATTTTATTTTATGTCACATGCATTGCTAAATCGCCATAACTAAAACATGCATTGTCATTTTATCGAGTTTATCGACCGTGTCAATTAGATTATCGTAGTTCACCGCTTTAGTTCACTTAAAACGTGATAGATAATAAATTGACATGACCTCTCGCTAAAACAATTAATTGAGACATAGCCTTACCAAATAGTAGAAACCATGAAAACCTATTTCGTGAGAGAGTGCACTCGGCCCTACCGGGGTACAAACCTTGTTACGTAGGGGAAGTGGGTGATAAATGTCAATCCACCGAGTTCATGTTGATGAGGGTTTCATCGGCCATACCGTGCCCAAGTTGATGTGGATTTGGATCATGGACACATTTATTCGAAATTTGGATTGAGCTCAACGGAAGTATTCGCGACCGTAGTTGCATGTGTTCCGGGCTATAGATAATTATTAAAGTAATTTTATCGACCAAGAGTTCTAAAAGTAGAATCGATTAAAGCGTTAATCCACCGAGTTATATTGATAAGGGTTTCATCGGCCATACCGTGCCTAAGTCGATATGAATTTGGGTCTTGGAATCATTTATCATAGTTGGGTAGAGGTCACTATGTAAATGCTATACTTGTTTACAAGTATTAATAAAACGATAAATGTTAAGTTTTCCACTATTCCGTTGTTATTATTGTTCTATTTCTTTACCACAATTCATATACGATATCATTTCATTTTTGATTCAAATCTCCATTAAAATATCGTAACTAAAGACAAATTTGAATTTGCTTCTAAAACCTCAAATGAACCATTGCTAAGGATCTCTTGTAAAGAGTATAGATAAAAGTTATTCATTATCAAACAGGTTTTTGATTCTTGACTAACACATCTACTTACAATGGATTGTTTTTCATATACTTAATTGAATTAAGTACCTTGAAGCGATAAATTATTTTGGTAATTAGTTTTGTCAAGAATTCGTAATTGACCAAAATAACGCAACCACCTCAATGAAAGTTTTTAAGACTAAGACGAACAAATGAAGAGTGTTCTTCATGAATTCAATTTTGCTTCTCAAACCAAAGACTCGTTGAAATAAGTGGGAGCATTCTCTTAAACCGTTAAGATGAGGACAAGGTTAAAGAAGTAAAATTAGAATGGAATTGATACAAGGTTATGTTAAAGGTAAAGTTGTTGAGAATGACGATACTAAACCTATCAATCCCGACCGATAAAATTTCCATTGTCTTAAATGTTAGACACGAGAAAGGAAACTACCCCAAATTATTGAAGAATCAACAAATTAGTTGTGGGACATCTAATAGGATTTTCTTCTTTAAATGTTTATATGATTGACATAAATTTTGCTAGTACCACTTCGTCAATATTAGAAACCGGTGGTGGTTTACATCGTTGTACTTGATACATAGAATGATTAGAATATGACGACTAGCATCAATGATGTCGAGAGATAGAGTCATTGTGTACTCAATCTAGTTTTTGGATTTAAAGTTGTACTTAATTGTGACTATTAAGTGCATAAACTCTAAATAAGAATATAAACTTGTTAAGATACAAAAGAGGTTTTCACTTTTGTGACCCTATACACCACGATTTGATGTATGGCTAGCCCATCATCAAGGTGAGTATATTCTAAACCAAACTAGAATTATATATCATGAAGATGATGCAAGACTCAAATTGGTAATCCAAGATTAAACCTTAAATTATGGAATGATGAACGCAAAGAGTTATCGAGTACTCTTGAAACCATTAGATTGTTAATGGTATATGTGTATCTTGTATTCAAAGCAAGATGTCTTGTGCCTTTTGGTTGAAAAGGAGATCGAGGTTATAAATCATTGATCCATAATAGGTTGATCATTCTCTTTTACCAACGATTTAAGTTGACGCTAATGTGTTAACTTAATAAGGTAAATAGAAAATCTTTAAAGAAGTTTAAAGAGTTAAAGAAATCACGATTTAGTCGTGATGGGATTATCAAAGTGAAGACTTTGATATAAGCCAAAGCAAATGTGATATAGTATCACAAGTTAATCTCTCTTAACACACATTATGGGACAATGTGTGGTTGGATAAGAAATCAAACGCTATTCGATATGGTTTGGACTTTAATCAAGTTACTTTGAGTTACTTGATCCTTTTGGGGAATTTATCATTTTTGTCTAATTTATTTTCCACTAAATCATATGAGATATGAAATGGTAATGTGCCATATTTGTAAGTTTTCACAAGAAACAAATGCTCATTTTTCCCTTTCAATTATCACGAGTACGACGGGTTTGCGGCTCATGAAGCTGTCTTTCTAAAATACAAGTTTATTTCTAGAAGACAGAGTGGGAGAAATTATTCAAGAGCCACAAAGATGTTATGTCTCAAGAACCACAAAGATGTTATGTCGCAAGAAACTGGACTTTCTTGACTACATGAGACGTTTTGTGTAAGACGTTGTTTCTTTAAAACCTAGGAGGTTAAATTCGTCACTTGTTAAAGATGATGGATTCATGCTACTTTTAAGAAAGTAAAGAGCTTATAACTTACAAAAGAAATTGTTTGATTCAAGTTGATTACTTCTAGAAGGTAATCAACAAATGACTTACATAAGAGTGTTTAAGTCACAACTCAATACTAAGGCTTAGAGCCATGAAAATCCGAAATAAAAAGGCTTGATTAGTTGCAAAGGGTTTTGCACTAATAAAGAGAGATTTCAAGGCTTGATTAGTTGCAAAGGGTTTTGCACTAATAAAGTGAGATTTCAAGGTTGATTGGTTGCAAAGGGTTTTTACACCAATTGAAATGCTTAAGTCTATTTGGATCTTCTTAGGGATTGTGTTTCATTATTATGAAATACATAGCGAGTGAATCTAAAACCCACTTCTTCAATTAGAAGTGATGTATTCAATACATGTCTTGAGTTTTGTAGATTCTTGCAATCCTAAGATAATGTGAAACTTAAGAGAGGGTCTTAAGTAGGACATCAATGAGTTGTAATCAACATTTTATTCATGTGATAAAACATTTCTCGATAAGTCAAGAAGTTGTGTTTATACATGGAGTTTAGTGGGAGTTACGGAAATTTTAATTAGTCCGATATGTGGATGACATATTGATCATTGAGAATGATTTAAGACTTTTGGAGTATTATAATACATCTTTAATATCCGGATCTATGAAGATAAATCCACATGATATTAGCGTCAGTAAGAAGTCTTATGTTGATAAGATTCATGACTAGTTCAATTAAATTGAACATATTTGATTGATTTCATTTGCTTCCGCTGCCAGATCAATTAAATGAGTAATGATGTATAACACTTCATATACTTTGAGTATGATGAATTGTTTTCAAAATCGAATTTAAGTAATCTTTACCTGGTATGTAAAGATTACCCTTAAGTGCTTGCAGAAGCATTAAGGAAGTAAAGCAAAGTGTTTATGATGCAATTTTGTGTAAGGGTGTTACACAAGTGACAATTGACAATTGAGATTGCGCATGGTTTCCGACAAAACCATAATCAAAACACATCAAGATGGTTAAGATACCATTGCGGCTATGTTAATTAAGAAGTAGATTTTCTAGAATCGTTCTAGGCAATAAAGAACAATGAGAGATATTTATAACGGAAATTGAGTACACTTGCAATCATGAGATGTGCAAGAGGATGAGCCCCGCACACAACAGTGGGAGCTATTCTTAGGCTAGAGGACCTATGTCTTGATTGGATCTCGACACGTACTCAGTAAGTTTTGTGATGGAAATATATATACATTACAAAGGAAAACGAGTATGTAGTAAGGTTGAGTAAGGTACAAGAAATTGATAAAACCTACTAACCAAAGCCTTCTCAAAGGCTAAACATGATGAGTCATGTCATTTCAATTGAATTGAAATTAACAACTACATGCAAGATCGAATTAGATTATAGAATATGTAATAGTAATCAGGCATTGACTATTCATATGTGATAATCGCATTTGTCGTTCGAGTTTTTCTTTAAAAACTCCTTTTATACTTTGTTACATCCAAACGGGTTGTAGTGACAATTGAACCCCGTTAAAGTGAACACGGATTAACATTGTATTCGCCCATAGTCACTTGTATGAGGTGACGTCTCGAAGTGACTAGAGTGTGATGCGATTGATGGCAAGTTCAAATGCCATAGAGTCATGTGACATGACTAGTCGATCACATAGGCAGACTGTTAGGAACTTTTTGTCGGGCCTATTGACCGCTTATAGAGTTCTGGCAAATTTATATAGCCTGGTCGTGGCGAGAGCTGCTATAGTATTCTAATGAGTCGATTCTTTTGACTAAAGACTATTCACCTAAGATGGCACAGTTTCAGATTAACTTTGATTTGTGTTACTACGACCTTCGTAAATGGGGTCAAATGGGCATATTTTGGGTTATGATGGCTGTGGCTAGTCGAAGGGAATGAGTGCGATAGAAATTGTCCATCCCCTTGTCAGGGTTATAACAATATCTCAGGGCCACTCGAGGAGTAATGAACTGTAAATGCGTGGCCACGCTCGGAAGGTATCCAGAGTGGATAAATCCGGTCAATCAGTTATTCTCCAGATCGAGGAAACCACTCTCGATATGATCACTTGCAAGTACGACCCGAAAGACACCTTGCATTGAGTGGGAGATAGTAATAGGACAAGAGAATTGGTGACGCACACTTGTCGAGGACAAGTGGGAGATGGTTGGGAAATGTGTCCTCAACAATAGTGCGATCACATGATTTAAATATCATTATTAAATCTCATTTTAAAGAATACAATTGGGAAGTATTTATACTGTCAACTGGTCAACATATATCGGTAATGATTGGCTGACTAGAGTTTGACATTCGTCGACGACGGTGGTGATCGATTGACCCCTAGGTCATACCTATAGGGCAACACTCTTAATTGATTATTTAATTAATCGTATAATGTTACGAGTTAATTAAATTACTTGAAAATTGACGGACGATTTTGGAAGTATAATTTACGTATCATTTTGAAATGTGATTAAATGAGATACGGTCTGAGTAATTGAATTGTATCATTACTCGGATGAAATTAATGTTTAAAGAAACAATCAAAAATTGAATGAATTATTATAAATACAATCTGTTGTGATTTATAAATGGTAAAATTTTTGGCACAAGTAATTATGAAATTACTAAGTCGATTTTTGTATGTGACGTATTTTTAATAATACGTTGATTTTTAATATGTTAAAAATACATAACAAATTTATATCACATATGACATGTGACATATTGACAATTGACAAAAATAATATGGAATCCATATTACCAAGTGGGCCGAAATTTAGAGGGTTTATGAGCTAATTATATGTTGATTGTAATTAGTGGAAGACATGATGATTACACTAGTCACTAGCCATGCAAGCCTATTGTTCATTGTGAAGAACAATTTTTTCATGCATTGGCTCTTCTAAAGCCCTCCTCTTACACGGTTTAGGGAAGACAAAACCCATGATGGTTTTCTCATATTTTTACCTAATAATATACAAAATGTTTTTGTATCTTCATTCATTCACTTGCTCATCCAAAAATTAGTATTCTAGAGAGATAAAAAGCTCTCTACTTCTCCCTCCATTAAACCGAAATATATAAGTGTTTTATAAATATTTTGGTTCAATTTTCTACCTAATTAATATTATACTAGTTCTTGTAATATTAATTAAATTAAGAGAAAGCCTTGGGTATAAAGCTTAGGGAGAGATCTTATACTTAGATCTTGTTCATCCATAAGGGAAAGCTCAAGAACAAGAGAGAAAGGTGATCTCTCTTGTGCCCAATATAACCGAAATCTTCAATGTAAGGACATGATTTCTCCTCTATTTTATTATTGTTTGCATGCATAAAATCCGTTTTAATTTTATGACAAATTTATTTAGACATATATGAGTATGTTAGTATGTATATGAATCTACATTTCCTTCAGAGTCACCACGTTGCAGTTTAGAAGTCTTCCGCTGTGTCTGACGCTTGATAGTATTTTGATAGTAGATAGTTTTGAGAACTTGTAATTCCTTTTATCAGTTTTGGTTTTGAACATGTAATCACTTCAAATATAATTACTTTTAAAGTACGTTTCTTTATTGTCTTATGATATTCATTACCTCGGGTAACCGAGATGGTAGCACTTTCATGCTTTAAGTGGTCCTGGTAAGGCACTTGGAGTAAGGGGGTGTTACAGTGCTCTCCTTCACCGACCACTGCAGATGATACACCATACCTGAATTTCATTTGTATCGTTCCACACTCAACCCTCCACAACCATGAAAATAGCACCTCAAACACCAAAATAAAATAAATAATCGACCTAATTAATCAACAAAATAATCGACCTAATTAATCCATCGCATATAATCGGCCTAATTAATCAACCTAATTAATCCATCGCATATAATCGACCTAATTAATCAACAAAATAAAATAAATAATCAAGTAATTAAACTCAAACACGAAAAACCTGGAATCAGTCCAGGTAATGAAGGATTGAAGGAATCAAACGTTGCACTGTAACAGTATTAAGCGACAAGATCGATGTTCGTGCTTGAATCGTTCATCGTTACGTTGGAGATAAGGAAGTAAAAGTTTAATAGGTTTAGTATTGGACGCCATGGATGACGTTATCGTGTTTGATTAATTGCTTTTTCACACTAATTTGGGATTTTTTTTCTTTGGGAAGTAAACAGAGAATGAAGAGTTTGGGAAGTAAGACGAACAGGCGTGTTCTTTATGCAAGGCAGTGGTTGATTCTTTTATTCAATCTCAGCCATCTATTTCCTCTTATCCAATGGTTGAGATTTTCCAAACTCACAACTCACCGTAAGAACCAAACTCACGAGATCCCGCCTCTCTCTCTCTCTCTCTCTCTCTCTCTCTCTCTATATATATATATATATATATATATATATATATATATATATATATATATATATATATATATATATATATATAGAGCAAAGTTCTTCTAAGTCCCTTTTTTTTGAGTCCATAAGTCCCTCCCACAACCCTTGGATCATGCATGGTGGAAGGTTGAGATTGAAAGCAAAAAACACACTTAACACTAATGAATTCACTTCTCTCTCTAGTTTTAATAATACATTCACTAATTCATTATCATACACAATTAACACCATATTTTGTCTTATACTTCAAAGTTTATGAAAATTTTGTTAACATTTTTCCTGTTTCGTTTTTTTTTTCGTTTTTTTTTCGAGACAAGTTTTCGACTGTTTCGTTTTTTTTCATTTTTTTTTTCGAGACAAGTTTTAGACATTTTAGGATTTTACGAGTGTAATTCTAACAGCAAAAAGTGTAATTTTAAGAAATATTTTCGAGAATTTAGCGTTTTACAAGTTTAACTTCAATCTTTTCCGAGTGATTTTAACGAATAATATTTTGAATTTTTGTCATTTTATCACAAGTTATTGTAATTTAGCATTTTATTTAGTGTTATTTTAATGACAAAAAGTGTTATTTTAGTCCAGGTAAGTGTAATTTCAGTCCAATGAGATTGTTATTTTTAGTCAAGGAGAATGTAATTTTAGTCCAGAAAAGTGTAATTTTAGTCCAGAAAAGTATAATTTCAGTCCACAGTCCATAGTCCATTGAGAGTGTAACATTAGTCCAATGAGAATATGAGAATATGACCAAGTCCATTAAGAGTGTAACATTAGTCCAATAGAGGTAAATGTAATTCTAACAGAAAAAAGTGTAATTCTAACAACAAAAAGTGTAATTCTAACAACAAAAAGTGTAATTCTAACAACAAAAAGTGTAATTTTAACAGAAAAAAGTGTAATTTTAATGAAGAAAAGTGTAATTCTAACAGAAAAAAGTGTAATTCTAACAACAAAAAGTGTAATCTTAACAGAAAAAAGTGTAATTTTAATGAAGAAAAGTGTAATTCTAACAGAAAAAAGTGTAATTTTAATGAAAAAAAGTGTAATTCTAACAACAACAAAAAGTGTAATTTTAGCAGAAAAAGTGTAATTTTAGCCGAAAAAAGTGTTATTCTAGCAGAAAAAAAGTATAATTTTAATAGAAAAAAGTGTAATTCTAACAGAAAAAAGTGTAATTTTAATGAAGAAAAGTGTAATTTTAACAGAAAAAAGTGTAATTCTAACAACAAAAAGTATAATTTTAGGAGAAAAAGTGTAATTTTAGCCGAAAAATGTATAATTTTAAGCTAAAAAAGTGTAGTTCTAACAACAAAAAGTGTAATTTTAGCCAAAAAAAGTGGTATTCTAGCGAGAAAAAGTATAATTTTAACGAAAAAAGTGTAATTTTAATGAAGAAAAGTGTAATTTTAACGGAAAAAAAGTGTAATTCTAACGGAAAAAAGTGTAATTCTAACAACAAAAAGTGTAATTTTAGTAAGAAAAAGTGTTATACTAGTAGAAAAAAGTATAAAACAAAACAACTCATTAACACACCCAAAATCAAAACTAATGTCATACTAACAACCAAAATAAAAACACACCAACTCATGGACTCAAATGTAATAAAAACACACTAACTCATTAACACTCGTATAAAACAAAACAAAAAAAAAACAAAAAAAGAAAACACTCTTTATACAAAAACACTCTTTATACAAAAAACACTCTTTATACACTCTTTATCACTGCCAACCACCATAATCCCAAAATTTTTTTTTAAAAAAAAAAAAAAAATGGGAAGAAGATAAGGCGGCAGCCTTGGTAGAGGAGGAGACCCAACCACCGCAGCCACCACTACCACAAGCAACAACCACACGCGCCTCACGAAACCCATTCAGATCTGGTGTTTTTGGTGTTGTTGCTGAGGATGTTGTTGGTGGTTGTTGATGGCGGTGTTGGAAGACCCAATAAATGTGGTTGGTGGTGTTGTGGTCGACATACATGGTGGTTGGTCATGGGTTGGCTAATGGTGGTTGTGGGGCCGCAGCGGAAATGAGGGAGGAGAGGAAAAGAAGGTGTCGGGTAGTGGGTCGTGGATTGGCTAGTGGTGGTGTCGGGTCGTGGATTTGGTTTTTTAAGGTTGCTGGTGGTGGTGGTGATAGTGGTAGGTGGGTTAAGGTGCGGTGTTGTGAGAGGCGGCAGCAGGTGGTCATGGCAGTGGGTGTTGGTCAGGGAGGAAGAGAGGAGCGGTATCGGATTTGTGGGTGTTGATGGTGGTGGGTGGTGCGTGGTTTTGAGAAAAGGGGGGAAATTTTTTGATTTTTTTGTGGGTATGTGGTGGTGGTGGTGGTGGGTTAGGGGCGGCGGGAAGGGAAACAGTGGCAGCGGGGTGGGAGGTGGTGGTTGCCTGTGGGTTGGGTTGGAGAGAAAAGGGGTGAAATTTTTTTATTTTTTTGGTTTTGAATTTTTTTGGTTTTTGAGAGATGAGAGGTTTTTGAGATAAAATATGAGGGAATTGTGTTGATGAGAGATAAGTTAGGTCGGAGGAAAATGTATATATATTGAATTAGTGATTAATTAGAATTAATTAGTATGGGTAGTGAGAGAGTGGTTTAATTAGCTTTAATCTCCTTTTTTCTTATGTAAATCTCAGCCATCCTTTTCCCTCATCCAAGGGCTCTAAGGAGAACTCATGGACTCAAATGTAAGAGGTGGGCTCACTTGATCTTTACACTATATATATATATATATATATATATATATATATATATATATATATATATATATATATATATAGAGAGAGAGAGAGAGAGAGAGAGAGAGAAAAGATCATTTGAGTCCTCCTCTTACCTTTGAGTCCATGAGTTCTCCTTAAGGCCATTGGATGAGGGAGTTGAAGGGCTGAGATTGAAAGCAAAAAAGAGGGAATTAATGTCTAATTAAACACTTCCCCTCTCTACTTTACTAATCCACCTTAATTAAATATTAATACACTATATAACCATTTTTTTCACACACACTTCTCACTCATCCCTCACAATATCATACTCTCCCCCTCTCTAAAATCCCAAATAAATCAAAATCCTCCAAAACAAAAAAAACCCACTGCTCCCCACTTCCAAAACCAAAAAAAACCCAAAACAAAAATCTCATCATCACCACCTTCCACCGTGCCACCCCACCACTGGCCACACCACAGCCACCACCACACCACGCACCTCCCCCACCCCGACGTCTGCCACCAACCTTTTCTCCTTACCTCTCATTCCTCTCTCAGACCGCCACCTCATCTGCCCCACCACCACCACCCGCCGACCTCCCTCACGATCCCCACCACCCTACCCGCACACCCACTAATCCACTGACCCACCACCAGTCCTCCTCCTCCCAACATCCACCACCAGCCTCCCTCCCGACACCCACCACCACCGGCTACCTCCAGATCTGACGCCGCCCTCCCTCCCGATCCCCACCACCACCTCTCCTCCTCCCGACATCCACCGCCTCTCCTCTCTCCCGACCCCCACCACATTCCCCTGCCGTGGTGGCCTTCTTCTCCTCCTTTTTCGTTCCAGATCTGCGTCTTTTTTTTTTTTTTTTTTTTTTTTTTTTTTTTTCATTTGGTGTGGTGTGTTGTGTTATTGTTTTTTTCGATTTTCAGATCTCTAGTTACATGCATTCTTTTCTTTTGTTTTTTTCGATTTTGTTTAAATTCTTTGTTAAATGGGTAATGTTTTAACAAAGACGTGTATGTTCAATTTTTTTTTATTTTTTTTATTTTTTTTTAATTTTTTTAAGATCTCCCTTTTTTTGAATTTAGATCTCATTTCTTTGTTAAATGTGTAATGTTTTAGAACTAGGTTTTGTTTTTCATATTTCGTATTTAAAATATCGTCTTATTTTTTTTTTTCGGGTTTTAGTATGACATTAGATATATTTTTGAAATTTTAGATCTAGGTTTCGAAAAACAAATAAAAACAAAGTCGATGATTAAAATAACACTTTTTCGGCTAGAATAACACTTTTTTTATTTGGAATAACACTTTTTTCGGCTAGAATAGCACTTTTTTCTTGGAATAACACTTTTTTTCGTTAAAATTACACTTTTTCTAATGAAAAAAGTGTAATTCTAATAGAGAAAAAAGTGTAATTCTAACGGAAAAAATATAATTCTAACGAGAAAAAGTGTAATTCTAAAAAAAAGTGTAATTCTAAAGAAAAAAGTGTAATTCTAGCGGGAAAAAGTGTTTACCGTTAAAATTACACTTTTTTCTTTAGAATTACACTTTTTTCTTTAGAATTACACTTTTTTTCGTTAGAATTACACTTTTTCTGCTAGAATTACACTTTTTTCATTAGAATTACACTTTTTCTCGCTAGAATTACACTTTTTTTCGTTAGAATTACACTTTTTTTCGTTAGAATTACACTTTTTCTGCTAGAATTACCCTTACTTCTATTGGACTAATGTTACACTTTCAATGGACTTGGTTATATTCTCATTGGACTTATGGACTAATGTTACACTCTCAATGGACTAAAATTACATTCTCAATGGACTGAAATTATACTTTTCTTGACTAAAATTACACTTTTCTGGACTAAAATTACATTCTCCTGGACTAAAATAACAAATTCATTGATTTGAAATTACACTTATATGGACTAAAATAACACTTTTTGTTGTTAAAATAACACTCTTAAAATGCTAAAATTACAATAACTTGTGATAAAATGACAAAAATTCAAAATATTATTCGTTAAAATCACTCGGAAAATATTGAAGTTAAACTTGTAAAACGCTAAATTCTCGAAAATATTTCTTAAAATTACACTTTTTGCCGTTAGAATTACACTCGTAAAATCCTAAAATGTCGAAAACTTGTTATAATAAAAAAAACGAAAAAAACGAAACAATCGAAAACTTGTCTCGAAAAAAAAAAAACGAAAAAAATCGAAACTGGAAAAATGTTAACAAAATTTTCATAAACTTTGAAGTATAAGACAAAATATGGTGTTAATTGTGTATGATAATGAATTAGTGAATGTATTATTAAAACTAGAGAGAGAAGTGAATTCATTAGTGTTAAGTGTGTTTTTTGTTTTCAATCTCAACCTTCCACCATGCATGATCCAAGGGTTGTGGGAAGGACTTATGGACTCAAAAAAAAAAAAAGGACTTAGAAGAACTTTGCTCTATATATATATATATATATATATATATATATATATATATATATATATATATATATATATATATATATATATATAGAGCAAAGTTCTTCTAAGTCCACCATATGCCTTTGAGTCCCTAAGTCTTCACTATAGCCCTTGGATCATCCAATATGGATGGTGGAGATTGAAACCAAAAAGCACCATTAACACTAATTTTCCACTCTCTCTCCTACACATTTTAATTAATCACTAACAACATAATTAAAAACTAATTCACTATATATATTTTCCACTCACTCACTTCTCTCTCATCTCACACATTTCACTACTTTTCTCTCTCAAAACCCCCAAAAAAAAAACCCAAGAAAAAAAAACCCAAAAACCAAACAAATAAAAAACCCAAAAAATCCAAATAAATCATTTACTCATCTTTTCCTCATTCACCATCCACCTACCACCACCCACCGGACACCACCACCGCCACCGCCGCCGCCACCACCGCCGCCGCCACCACCGCCACCGCCGATCCGACGTCATCTTTTAATTTTTTTTTTTTTTAAAAAAAAAAAAAACTTGATGTTTGTGTGTTTTTTTTATTTTTTTTTGTTGTTTTTTTTTTTCCTCCTTATATCGTCTTGCTATATAATATTGTTTCAAATTTGTGAGTTTTTTTTTTATTTTAATTTTAAATCTACTAAAATAGATCAATTTTCATTGACCCGTTTTTTTTCATTTCCGTTTTGTTTGTTTTTTTTTCAATTTTGATGTTTTGGTTTTTAGTACTAAATCTATTAGTTATGAAATCTCATTTTTTACTTTTTTCTTGTTGATATAACTTTGTTAATATCCGTCTTGTTATATATTTGCCAAATTTCGTATTTAAAATTTTCTTTTGGTATTGTGTGATTTAGGATCTATTAAAATGACTTTATCGGTTAAAATTACATTTTTTTTCCGTTAATATCACACTTTTTTCCGTTAAAATTACACTTTTTCGGTTAAAATTACACTTTTTACCGTTAAAATTACACTTTTTTCCGTTAGAATTACAGTTTTTTTGGTTAAAATCACAGTATTTTTCCTGTTAAAAGTATACTTTTTTCCGTTAAAATTACACTTTTTTCTGTTAAAATTACACTTTTTTCCTTTAAAATTACACTTGTCTTCATTAAAGTTACATTTATCTCTATTATTAAAGTTACACTTATCTCTACTAAGGTTAACTTCTCAATGACTAAAGTTACGCTTTTGGACTAAAGTTAGAACAATTTGGACTGAAGTTACACAAATTTGGACTAAAATTACACAATTTGGACTAAAGATACACAACTTTGGACTATAGTTATACAATTTGGATTAAAATTACACTTTTATGGACTAAAATTACACTTTCGTGGACTAAAATTACACTTTTGTAGACTAAAGTTATACATTTTTGGATTAAAGTTACACATTTGTAGACTAAAATAACACTTTTTTGGACTAAAATTACACTTTTGTGGACTAAAATTACACTCATAAAATGATAAAAGATGCATACACTATCAATTTTTACTAAGTTACACTTTAGCGGTTTTGACGGATATTATTTTGAAATTTGTAATTTTAAGGAATGTTTACGAGAATTTTGCGTTTTACGAGTTTAACTTCAGTCTTTTCTGAGTGATTTTGACGAATAATATTTTAAATTTTTGAAATTTTATCACAACTCATTGTAATTTTAGCATTTTACGAGTGTTATTTTAACAACAAAAAGTGTTATTTTAGTCCAGAAAAGTGTAATTTCAGTCAAATGAGAGTGTTATTTTAGTCTAGGAAAGTGTTATTTTAGTCCAAGAAAGTATAATTTCAGTCCAATGAGAGTGTTATTTTAGTCCTAGAAAGTATAATTTCAGTCCAATGAGAGTGTTATTTTAGTTCAACAAAGTGTTATTTTAGTCCAACAAAGTGTAATTTTAATCCACTGAGAATGTAATTTCAGTCCATTGAGAGTGTAACATTAGTCCAATGAGAATATAACCAAGTCCATTGAGATAAATAAGTGTATTTCTAATGGATATAAGTGTAATTCTAGCAGAAAAAAGTGTAATTCCAAGGATAAAAAGTGTAATTTTAGCAGAAGAAGTGTAATTCTAACAGAAAAAAGTGTAATTTTAACCGGAAAAAGTGTAATTTTAACAGACAAAAGTGTAATTTTAAGCAACAAAAGTGTAATTTTAGCTAACAAAAGTGTAATTGTAACAGACAAAAGTGTAATTTTAACTAACAAAAGTGTAATTTTAACAGAAATAAGTGTAATGTTAATTTCAATAGAAGATAAAAATTAACTAATAAAGAGAATATGAGAAAAATAAATATATCTAGGACACCAAAAACACCAACAACCACACTAATTCCCAAATTTAAAAAACAAAATAAAACAAAAATACACAAGAAAAAAAGGTGAAACGAGATTTGAAAAAATCGAGTCACCAACACATTCAACAACATCACCAACAAAACAAAATAAGAAACAACCGAAAAAAGAGAAAAAAAAAGGTAAAAATGGCAGGAGAAAAAATAAGAAAAATAACAAAACAAAACAATATAAAAAAAAAAGAAGGAACGAAATCTGGGAAAAAAAAAATAGATTAACAATTTCGAAACAGGGGAGAGAAGAAAAAGAAAAAAAAACACCCACATATCAAAATTTGCTAAAGAAAATAGAAAAAGAAAGTGTAGATCTAGTGGGTGTTACCATATGACCAACAACAATAAATTAAAAAAAAAACAAATAAAGAGAAAGGAGACGTGAGAGAAGAAAAAGAAGGAAAAAAAAAACAAATAAAGAGAACAAGAGACGTGAGAGAAGAAAAAGAAGGAAAAAAAAACAAATAAAGAGAAACAGATCTGGCAAAAAGAAAAAAAAAATGAGAAGTGGAAGAAAGAGGGGCGGCGGTGGCGGCGGTGGGGCGTGAAGCAGGGGAGGTATTTGTGCGTGAGGCCGTGAGGGTGAGTGGTGGTTGTGTGCGTCGGTGGTGCGTGGGAGAAGAAGCGGCAGTGGGGTGGTGAGGAGTGGTGCCTGGTAGTTGGCTGGTGGTCGGCGTGGGGGTGGTGCCGGCTGGAGAGGAGGGTGGTTGTGGCCCGTGTGGTGGGTGTGCCGGTGGGGTGGTGGGTGGTGACGGGTTCGGGTGGGTGTGGTATTTGGTGGTGGGTGGGAGAGGAGGTAAATTAATTGGGGTGTTTTTAATGGGTTTTTTTTGGGTAATTTTTAGAGGTTTTTGATTTATTTGGATTTTAGAGAGATGAGGGAAATGAAATTGTGTAAGAGGTGAGAGAAATGGTTGTGTGAAAAAGTGTATATATTAAATTAGTGATTAATTGATATGGGTTAGTGATTAATTAAAAAGAGTAGAGAGAGAGTTAGATTAGCTAATTAATCAACCTTTTGGAGGTTTGATCTAAGCCACCCATTTTCCTCATCCAAAGGCTTGGATGAGGACTTATGGACTCAAGTGTAAGACATGGACTCACTTGATCTTTACACTATATATATATATATATATATATATATATATATATATATATATATATATATATATATATATATATATATATATATATATATATATATATATATATATATATATATATATGAGTTAGGTTCTTGTGAGTTTTGTTTCTTATGGTGAGTTGTGAGTTTGTGCTTGGAAATCTCAGCCACTAGATTATATTAGAGATGAATGGCCAAGATCTAATCTTACCTGTCATATAAAATCACAGTCATTTACTTATTTTCTCTTTTTTCTAGTGCTACTTTTTTTTTTTACTTTAATTTTTTTTATCTCATTTTTTACCTCGTGTTATTATGCTACCTTTTTTTTTTCTTTTTGTACCGGATTTTTTTTTACTTGAATTTTTTTTTACTCTTATTTTTTACCTCGTGTTATTATGCTGTTATTGTGCTTTTTTTTACTTTGATTTTTTTTCTTTTTTTACCACATGTTATTGTGCTGTTATTGTTATTCCGTTGTTATTGTGATGTTATTCTGCTGTTACTTTGATTTTTTTTACGACTTTGATTTTTTTTTCTTTTTTTTACCACGTGTTATTGTGCTGTTATTCTACTGTTATTCTGTTGTTATTGTGATGTTATTCTGGTGTCACTTTGATTTTTTTACTACTTTGATTTTTTTTACTACTTTGATTTTTTTACTCTTTTTTTTACCGCATGATATTCTGGTGTTATTGTGATGTTATTCCGGTGTCACTTAGATTTTTTTACTACTTTGATTTTTTACTCTTTTTTACCACATGTTATTGAGCTGTTATTCTACTGTTATTGTTACTCCGGTGTTATTGTGATGGTAATCCGGTGTCACCTAGATTTTTTTTACTACTTTGATTTTTTTACTCTTTTTTTACCATATGTTATTGTGTTGTTATTCTGCTGTTATTGTGATGTTATTCCGGTGTCACTTTGATTTTTTTTACTACTTTGATTTTTTTACTCTTTTTTAACACGTGTTATTGTGCTGTTATTCTGGTGATATTGTTATTCTGGTGTTATTCTGATGTTATTCTGGTGTCATTTTAATATTTTTACATATTTCTACTCTTTTTTAACACGTCTCGCTCAATGCTAGAACGAAAAAAATTGCAGCTCAACTAGCTGAATCACTAGGCAAATACTACCTCAATTTCACTCAATTAACCCCATTTGACATTTTTTGACAAGTCAAGTAATGCACATTTTGCCAGATCCTAACACCATGGAGTTGTCTAGTACAGCTATTTAATAAATGCAATTTGAATTAATCAACCTTCATTGTTTAATAAGCAATTCAAGAGATCTGGCTTACTGCCATGAATCTATTGTAGATTACAGATATACTTGTGAATCAAACAAGATACAATGTTGGAGGATCAGTACTAATGTACTTCAGTACAAACCGACATTACAATGCAACATTAACAGCATAACAGCAAGATAATGATATCTGATAAGATTAAAAATCAGAGGTTTTTTTTTTAATTTATGGAATGACACAATTACAAATTACAAAGGAATAACCACCACATCTACATGAGACTTTCACTACATTGGCCGAAAACAACTGATGAAGAATGTTGAAGCACCTTGCCAATCTAACACAGAGGAGACAATCCTCACACAGTCATTTTGTTAGAGATCCTTCCATACATTTATTCCAACCCTTATTAGCTCGATATATGTGAGACCGTCTCCTCATAAGAGACCAATGCTCGATTCTACAACAGAGTAGGAACGCTTGGCGTCAATGCGGTTCAAGGAGGAGTATGCCTTACCTAAGCTGGGTGAGCAAAACTGAAGGGACCGCAGTACATCACATGTAGAAACGGAAGACAGAAACGCGGTCCTCCTTAGACCTATTGCATTTAAAAACTTGTAAAACTGGGTAAAGGGACACATACTTTATTTGTAGACAATAAATTGGTCTAACTCCGAAAATACGGAGTCTCTAGTGTATCCACACCGGCAGATAAACTAACGTTCTCAACCCTTGAGACGACCTCGGATATAGAGAAAACACTTTTCTCACTTTTGTATGAATGTTAAACGAGCTCGGATCTATTTGTTCTTGTAAAACAAAACAAGTAATCCTTTCTATTTATAGAAGATGAATTCTTAGCCATGAAGGCATGTAGCAAATCCTTAACAATTAAGGATTATTTGTTGAAAAGGCATGTGGCTTTAAATGATAAGCATATAACGTTTCATGTTTATCAAACCACATAGCATAATTATCTTCCATCGGTCTCTCATACAAATGTCTTTCCGATATTAACTATATTTCCGTGTTAGCGGACAATATAAAAATATGTCATCGAGATTATTTAATTAATTATCTCATAATAAATTAAATAACCGTAAACGTTAAATATCGACCGTAAGTGTGTGACCACATAGGTTCATCACTAAACCGATAATAATTAATCTCATTAACTATTAATCGAGGTTGGCGTCTAACAACACTCCCGTGGACATGGGCCACGTCTCGGTCCGCGGATTTAGGCCGCCTACCGGTCCGTAGTCGCGGGCCACCTGCACGCCAGGCCAATCTGTGGACATGCAGAGGTCTCTTTGAAAGCCACGCTCGGCGGCGTTGCTTTCGACCTGATCGCTTTAGATCGGTCGGTATCGTCTCGGCAAGGGCCGCGAAACGATATAGAGATGTTCGGAGTCGCCACCAAGCATTTGTGGGATGCTTGGAACCCGTTCGAATCCACTTTATACCTAGGTCAACCAAGGCAAAAAAGCGGTGTTTGACATAGGTACTAAAGATAAGGACTCGTCCCCCTTTTAGCATTCTATGCCTAAAATGACTCTCGTGCGCCCTGGATAAGGCCATCCACTATCCAAAGGTTCTGAGTAAGGGGTGAGGGTACGTATCGGGAAGCCCTTTAATTGGACACCCAATCTCGCCCGCGTTAGCGGCCTCTACTGATCGATCGTGGTTGTTTTAAGTGCAAGAGTTGATAAAATGGTGTAAATGCATGAATGCACATCCAAAAGTGTTAACCTAACACGTGAGCTTTCTAAGTCGGTTTGTTAATCCAAATATCAAGCATAAGATGTCAAGTTGGATTTAGATTGATTTGCATGTGAAAACGGAAATTAAACATCCATTTACCAAATTCGGGTTATGATGCTTAACACGATCCATTTATTGAAAAGGGGTGTCAAATGACAAAATGTAAAAACGTAAGCTTGTCAATATGATCCATCATGTATTCGGATTAACCGTAATCGGGGTCGTCCTAGATAAATGCTAAAACGGGGCAGAACAGTGCCAGGCAGCCCCATTGGGGCGCGAGCCTATTGGCGAAGGAAGGGGCTCTGCCCAGGTTTCAAAGTATGAAAACAGGCGGCCACTTGGGGCGCGAGCCATGAGGCGACCCAAGGTGGTGTCTCCTGGTTCTTGAAAAGGTTATTTAAAACCGTATTTGTGATTAAATAATTTGCCAATGTTGTTTGCATGACTCGGAATAATTACTATTATGTTAGTAATATTCATTGTCGGATTTACAAGTTTGAAAAGCGTAGTTTACAAATAGAAATGTAAAATGTTTGATTTGAACGAATTATGTTAAGTTAAATTATTTGTAATTAGTCATGTTTGTCATCGTACTCGGATTAAACCGACATGGTATAAAGAACCAAGGATGATTATGAATTATGACTAATATATTTACCAATGTAAACAAATGAGAAAAATGGTACATAGAATAAAAGGGGGTTAAAATACCCTTTAAAATGTAATTAACCAATAATATCATCGAGTCACGGAATAAACCGTCATGGTATAAAGAACCAAGGATGATTTTTGTAATGGTCAAAATATGTTTATCATAAAAATGAATTAAAACATTTGAAATGGTAAAAACCGATTACAAATAATAGATAAAAATAATGAGGAAAGACGAGAACAAACACGGATGAGTCTGACCCGAGACCCACAAGAGGCGCGAGCTTCCTTGCATAGCAAGGAGCTTCTGTCTCAGGCCAAAACTCGGTTTTGGCTCGTCTAACCTATATTTGAATCGTGCTATGCATTGTTCATGCTCATAAACTCATAAAAACAGTAAATATATGAAATAAATGAGTTGTTTACACCCTCAAACTTACGTATATTGATGTTTCGACGTAGACGACTTTAGAGACGGTTTTCTCGTAGTGACTACTCACGATCAAAGAAGTTTAAAAAGGTGCCTTATAAAAGGATTTTGTTTTGAAAATATGTTAATTAAAACATGTTGATTAATGAGTTGAGTTGGTCGAATGGGTCGGTCGAATGCACGGCGACGGTACCAAACAAAATGTGTAAGGCTTGTGTTTACGATCGGTAGGTCGTAAACACGTGTCGATTTTGTGACTTAGGAAGTCGAGTCTAGAAGTTTAAGGGAGATGTGAGGGGGCGGACACTCGCGTGAAGATTGTAGTGTGTGATGGTAGGTATTTATAGAGAAATGTGGGGAGGTAGGTCGGTTGTGCTTGCTTAGAGGCTAAGCAGACACCTGCTTTAGGCGCGGGGTACCCCGTGATACAATGGGGTGTACTGTCCCTTTCGCAAATTTGGATTTTGCATTTGTTCTAACCAATGTTTTGTTGGTTGTGATTTGTGGTCTTTGATGGTTGCTTAGCCGTGTAAGCTTCATCTTAGGTGATATTTGGGGTAGGTATTTTGTGTCTTTGACTCGGATTTGACCCGTGTGAGTCGGGATTTGAATTTTGAGTCGGTTTTTGGCCCGGTGTCGGTTTTTACTCTAATTAGGGTCATTTTAATGCAAATGACATGATTAAAACATTCATGACATTATTTTCGACATTCGAGATTAGGTTGACTCGAGTTGCGGGTTTTTGAGTCGGTTTTGGGTCCGAAGACGGTTTTAACTCTAAATAGTGTTATTTTAATGCAAATGAAGTTAGAAAACTTTTTATGAAATCATTTTTCATATCCGAGTAGTGCATTAAACCGTCTCATGTATAGCCAATCCATGCACGCATATCAAAAATATGTTATAGTCCGATCATCATCGGGTGGTTTTTGGAAGGTGCAGATACTGGGTATCTACAGAGCCCCCACTTTGACTGAGGCTTGGACAGGGCGAAAGTCAAAGTATGATCTCCAGGTCAATCGAATATTACAACCTGAAGACCATTGCGACGTCGAGGCGACTCAAAAGGGTTTGAACCAAGGACCTGCCGTCGGGAAGGGCGACGTCGAGGCGACTCGGGGATCCAGTCAAGGACCTGCCGTCGGGAACATTTTAGAGTCTGTCGACTTCCGATGCGGGTCGTTTAAAGTCCATTAGACTACGTATAAAGGCTCGCCAGCCATAATAAGGAGTCATACCTGAGGCATCTTCGGGATACGTCCTTGAATCTTTTACGCGCAAAGGCTCGCCAGCCGGTGTTGAAGGTGGTGCGTTCTGAGGCTCGCCAGCCATAGGAAGGAGTCATACCTGAGGCATCTTCGGGATATGTCCTTGAGTTGTACCTTGTTTGCGGACAAAGGCTCGCCAGCTTGTGAAAAGGAGTCGTACCCGAGGCATCTTCGGGATACGTCCTTGGGTTGTACCTTATTTGCGGACAAAGGCACGCCAGCCATATGCGTTGTAAGGCTCACCAGCCATCTATGGTCGAATGATCGACTTGTGGAAATATCCTGAAACATAGGGCTTATTCCAAGATATTATACGGTAATGACTTCCAACCAGGTTGACGTTGATAGGTTCGGCTAGGGAGCAACGAACTCCAACTTGCTTGAGGTCCTAAATGAACTTCGTGGGGATAAAACATTTGAGCAAGGCTCTCAGAAAAACCATTTAGGGAGAGCGCTGCATCGGGATCATGAACGACGTTGTGAGGATCTTTGAAAGACCTGTGTGACTTCTATTTGAAGATCGGCACTTGCTGGGGAGTTAAATACTTCTCAGGACTCGCCGGGGATATGCGTTACCGCTCGTTGGGAGGTAGCGCGTGCCATGTAATCGAGCCCTTGGATTTAACGGGTCGACATTTGTTGGGAAGAACCCCGTACTCAATTGGAGTGTGCTTGTCTTCTCAAGATTACCTGCATGGTTAGTGACCACACAAATCCGCAATCGTATAGACAAGCATGTCGAATGCAAGCATATAAGCACGTAGGCATATAAGCATGCGAGCAGTTATCATATAAGCAACTAGTACGTAAGCATATAAGCACGTAAGCACATAAGCATGTGAGCAGTTAGCATATAAGCAACTAGCTTGTAATATCTCACGTGAAGGGAGATTGAATTTTGAATGTTGTGAAGCTTAAAGGCGAGTCTTGTTACTCGTAGATCTGTGATTTGATAGATTGGAGACACGTGTCCGTTGCGATATTGACTCACACGGATGCATACTGACAGACTAACAAATGGGCAGTCGTGAACGTGATGCAAATTCAGTGTTGACACGACGCAAGGGTGACTCTGACAGCCTTTGTTTATGTAAGTACAACTCCTTGCCAAGAAGGGGTGACAATGCATATCAAATCCCTGAGGTAGAAGATCCGCTCGGCTGGGGAATATGAATTGATTATCTTCTCCAGACATCTTTGCCTCCGTTTGCTTGTTTCAGATCCCTTCTCGAGTTTTGATGATTCGGAGAGCAGAACCAAGACCTTGTCATTGTACGAACCGAGCACTAGGCTATGGGCGGTTTTAATTTGGACTGTAGTTGAGACTCAAAAGATGTTTGAGGATAAAGGACAGGTGGCGTCTTGAAAGAGAAGCCCCTAGAGTGAGAAGGTAGGAATTTGACAAAATAAGGAATGGGCGACGTTTTAAAGAAGAAGCCCCTAGTAAAGAGGTATAAGATTAATTTTTACAGCTGGGTGGGCTGCTTTTGAGGATTGAAAATTGGAAATATTGTGAAAGGAATATGCGGTTGTGTCCTTGTTGGGGGACTGCCTACGTATTCGCCTGTTTGCGAAATCAAACCAGATCGTAGTTCTGTGTGTGTGTGCAATGGGTTACAAATTGAAGGTTTGAAAATTGAATGTGTGTGGGGATGTGGTTGTGCCCTTATAATAGGACTGCCTATGTATTCGCGTAATTGCGAAATCAAACCAGATCATAGTTCTGAATGTGTGTGTGCCTAAGCGAGATGTTAGGACCTTTAAGTGATTTTGAGGTGTATGGTTGTGTCCTTGAAGGAGTGCCTACGTATTCACGTGAAGTGAAATAAAACCAGATCGTAGTTCTGAATGTGTGTGCCTAAGCGAGATGTTAGGACCTTTAAGTGATTTTGAGGTGTATGGTTGTGTCCTTGAAGGACTGCCTACGTATTCACGTGAAGTGAAATCAAACCAGGTCGTAGTTCTGAACGTGTGCCTAAGCGAATTGTTAGGACCTTATGGTGTGGAGGTCACGATGGTAAAAGCCGTTTGGTGACTCGAAAAATTGATTTGAGATAATTCCTCCTTGATCATGAATCGAAGAGGTGTAATTTTTGAAAATGTTCCTTATCATGTGAGCACACTAAAAAGTGGACCCTAAGGGTAGATTGGGTATGTTCCGTTCTCGGTAGCAAAGTATTCGAGGACTCCGTATCTGGGTCAGGGTGAAAATGGCTTCGACATTATGGAATGTAGAGTTTGGTAATAATGGTTTGTTTGACAGATAAAAATCTGGAGTTGAGCGTCACGACGGAAAATTCCGTTTGGTGACTCGAAGGTTGATTGGAGATAAATATCTTTTGATCATGAATCTAAGAGGCGTAATTTGTGAAAATGTTCCTTATCATTTGAGCACGCTAAAAAGTGGACTCTAAGGGTAGATTAGGTATGTCCCGTTCTCGATAGCAAAGCATTCGAGGACTCCGTGGGGATTGTGGTGAAAAATGGCTTCAACATTAGGGAATGTGGAGCTTGGTAATAATGGGTTTGCTTAACGGATAAAAATCTGGAGCAAGAATTTTGTGGTGTTTAGGCCGAAGGGTAACAGCTTGTAGTGTGGTGCGGAATGGGGTCTCCGGCTTGATGTGGCCTGGGCACGAAATGGTTGGTAAATAATGTGGGATCAGATTCCCATGTCTGGACCTTAAAGGTTAAGGTGTGATGTTACGAACTTGAGGGGAATCCTCAGAAGCCTAGATAGGTCTCCATGTAGTAGTCTCTGGAAGGACTTAGGGGTGAAGCAGTTTTGATTATGATCTTGAGGGGAATCCCCAAGATCCTAGATAGGTTTCCTTGTAGTAGTCTGCAGAAGGACTTAGGGGTGCTGGGCTTTGGACTTGTTGGTCCTGGACTGGGTGTTTTGGACTCATGGGTCCTGGGCTTTGGACTTGTTGGTCCTGAACTTGGTATTTTGGACTCATGGGTCCTGGGCTTTGGACCTGTTGATCCTGGACTTGGTGTGTTGGACTTCGTTGGTCCAAAGGTTGAAAGGTGACGTTTTTTTTTAAATCCGTCATTTGAGATTGTGGGAAAATAACGAACTTGAATTTCGCTATTTCACTTTTGTTTGAAAAGGACGGTTTTTAAACCCGTCGTTTAGAATTTGCGAAAGTAGCGAATTTGAATTTCGCTATTTCGTTTTTTGTTTGAAAGGACGGTTTTAATTTTCGTCGTTTGGAATTGAGAGAAAATAACGAATTTGAATTTCGCCATTTCTTTTTTTTGTTTGGGAAAAGACGGTTTTGATTCCGTCGTTTGAAATTTGTGAGAGATAGCGAATTTGAATTTCACTATTTTGTATTTGGTTTGAAAGGACGTTTTTAATTTCCGTCGTTTGGAATTGAGAGAAAATAACGAATTTGAATTTCACCATTTCTTTTTTTGTTTGGGAAAAGACGGTTTTTGATTCCGTCGTTTGAAATTTGTGAGAGATAGCGAATTTGAATTTCACTATTTTGTATTTGGTTTGTGGTTTGAGAATGACGGTGTTTGATTCCGTCGTTTGAAATTCGTGAAAATAGCGATTTTGAATTTCACTTTTTTGTGTTTGCGATTTGACTTTAGCCTTGGCTTTGGTTTTCGCCTTTGTTTTGGCTTGGTTTTTCTTTGGCATTGGGTGAATGGCTATTGGCTTGGGCATTTGATTTTGGCCTTTCGCTTTGGCTTTTGATTTATTGGTTCTTTGTCGTCCTTCGTTCGAGGCAGGTAAAGGTGCAGACAGGGATGTACCCGTTGGTGAGAGGTTGATATTTGGTGATGGGATGTTTTTGTGGGGACTGGGCTTGCCTTCCATCATTGATATGAATTTAACAAGGAGATGTTCTTGTTTGTTATCTAGGTTCGTCGTAGAATCCCTTTGATAGAAGCTCGTTCTAAATTGGGTGCTAATGAAAGGTTTCTATTGCCAGACATGGAATAGGTAAAGAAAATGGACACGGAGTTTCGAGTCCTCTGCTTACTCGGTACGGAACGTCACTCGAGGGTACTCACATTAAATTGGAGCATGTTGTTTGTTTTAAATCAATTCTCAAATCAATTCTCGTTGTCAACGGGAAATGGTAAAGGGGAGAATATATGATAGTTGAAAATCGTGCTTTTATTTAGATAAATAAGAGGTTAGCATAGACTCGATGAATACATGTGACTCATGGGGACAACCCCCGTTGCCATTTAGGAATAAAAGGACAGACGCTAGGATAGATATGAGAAAGCCTAAGACTCGGACTCGGACTTAATCGTAGATACGAACTCCTAATCATCATGTTCCTCCTCGAAGGTTTCTTTCGCAGCATCCAGCGGCTTGATTGTCTGGTTTTGAGCATTGACCCACTTGAGCACTCCACTCTCGTTGTTGGGGATGATATGAGGACAATAGTCGATGAGGCTTTTATCTCCTTGCAGAAAGAGATGTTCCTGAGGGTTGTTTTCATCACTTGGTTGGCATAGGGATGAAGCTATCGGTTCATGGTTGTCGATCATATCTTGAATAGCATGTTTCAGTTTGAAGCATGCTTCAGTGTCATGACCTCTTCCTTGATGATATTGGCAATAGGCATTGCCGTCCCAGAAACGGGATTTCTTAGCCTCAGATGGATCCGGAGTTGGTCCAATTGGTTATAGCTTCCCTTCAGTCATGACCTTTTGAAGAGCTGTGGCATAGGTTGTGTTGAGTTTGGTGAATGTACTTTGAGAACGCTCAACCTTTCTGTTTGACTTGAGACATCCAGGAGGATTGTCTTGAATGAGAGGTGAAATTATGATTTTGCCAGCCTCGATCATTTCTTGAATGGCATGCTTGAGTTTGAGACAGACTTCGGTGTCATGGCCCCTGCCTTGATGGTATTGGCAATAGGCATTACCATCCCAGAATCGGGCTCTTTTGTGTTCTGGTGGGTCCGGAGTCGGACCAATGGGTTGCAGCATTCCTTCTGAAGCAAGTATCTCTAGAGCGGTGCCATGTGTTATTCCCAAATTTGTGAATACCCTTTGATGTTTTCCTATGGTTCCAACATTGGTGTTTTTGAGGATGTTTTTGTGAGTTTTGTTTTTGTTTTTGTCAATCCTGGGCGGAAGCAGGATTGGGTCATTGTCAATGGACAGTTTTGAGGAAATTTCTTTGTATTTTGAAAGGGAGTTTGGTGAGGCACTTTCATGTTCTTTGTTTGTGGGTTCATGGATGTGGGAACCATCAGATGACTCCTCATTTTCAACAGCTGTTGGTTGGTGAATGGAGGGTTGGTTTTCTCCTTGGTGGTCAGGTTCATTTTTGGTACTACCAAACCTCTTCTCCAAATTAGCTACCCGAGTGTTCAAGTCATCGATAGCAACTTGAAGCTTTGAGAATATGTTGTTGATGGAGACAGAGAGCATCATTATAGCGCTTTGTATGCCATCCTCATCAATTGCATGGATTTTCTCATCGTCAGGAGAGATGAGATGAGAGCAGTCTAGGGAAGATCCCTGACTGTGTCCAATAGAGTTTTCTGGAGGGTTGTTTTTGTTGTTTGTTGAGGGAGGTAATGGTAATTCTCCCTTTTCGATCATATCAAGGATGACGCCTTTTAAGGGGAGACACATCTCGGTGTCATGTCCGCGACCTTAGTGATATTGGCAAAAGAGGTTTCCATTCCATCTTCGACCACGCTTTTTTGGTAGAGGGTCCGGAGTTGGACCAATCGGTTTGAGCTTTCCTTTGGAGATTAGCCTTTCCAAAGTTGTGGCATAAGGCATACCGAAATCGGGGAAGGACCCATAAGGTTGTCTTGTTTTGGTAGCCTTCCAACTAGGGTTGGTTTTGTCGTTGGCAAGTAGCCGGCTTTCAAGGAGCTTAACCCGTTGCTCAATATCAAAAGAGGGAAAATTCCCAGTTGTCATTTTGTCCTCAACTTGGGAGAGACGAGTGCTCAAGTTTTCCACGGTAGCTAGGAGTCGAAGGACCATGTTGTTGGTTTCGGCAGAAGTCATGGTGGATGCAGATTGATCGGCTTCTTGAGTTCTTGGTTGGCGATTGATGGCACCCAAGGGATTCTTATTTGACATAACGATAGGCGTTATAACTTGTCTTTGAAAGGAATTCTACAAACAAAGGCAAGTACGACACATATGTATAAAACGCAGTTATGTCGTGAAGACGCGACAGTGTGACTAGGTTATGAGTTCATTAAAGATCGTGAATGACCTCTTGTGTTTGAACTCTTGGTGCAAGACGTTGAACTTGACTCGAGTGTCGACTTTGGCATAGTGATGCCTAGACAGATGACTTCTGACTTAGTTTGGATGTGTGTTGATGACGTGACGCCGTTGGACAAGACATGTACACAAACTTGACCTTTGACCCGCAATATAGGGGAAAGACGGGTTAAATATCCGAGAGGTTTTGAATCTGCTAACGCCATTGAATATGACTCAACAATTAGGCGACACGACCTAGACCAGAAGGTAGGTATTAACTTCGGCGGAGATTCGCATTATCTAGACGACTTGACTTGAAATCCTAGGACTTCTAATCGAGTCGAAATTTGAATCGAAAGGTGGACTGAAGTTTTCGAAAATAGAGATTTTCAAAAAGATTCATTTGTCGTTTTATAGACGGCTTCCGAAGAGTAGGGATCTTCGAAAGTCGATCAGTTGAAGAGTTGTCTTAGGTTTATTTTCAAAAGACGGTTCAAGTTGAAATTGCGGCGGCTCTGAAAACAAAGTGTTGAAGAGTTGTCTTAGATTTGTTTTCAAACATTTGAAATTGGATTTGAAATTTGAAAACGGTTAGATTTGTTTTCAAATATTTGAATTTTGATTTGGATTTTGAAAACGGTCAGATTTGTTTTCAATATTTGATTTTGAAATGAAATTTGAAAACGGTTAGATTTGTTTTCAAAGATTCGACTTTGAATTGAAATTTGAAAACGGTTAGATTTGTTTTCAAATATTTGAATTTTGATTTGGATTTTGAAAACGGTTAGATTTGTTTTCAATATTTGATTTTGAAATGAAATTTGAAAACGGTTAGATTTGTTTTCAAAGATTCGATTTTGAATTGAAATTTGAACACGGTTAGATTTGTTTTCAATATTTGATTTTGAAATGAAATTTGAAAACGGTTAGATTTGTTTTCAAAGATTCGATTTTGAATTGAAATTTGAAAACGGTTAGATTTGTTTTCAAATATTTGAATTTTGATTTGGATTTTGAAAACGGTTAGATTTGTCTTCAATATTTGATTTTGAAATGAAATTTGAAAACAGTTAGATTTGTTTTCAAAGATTCGATTTTGAATTGAAATTTGAAAACAGTTAGATTTGTTTTCAATATTTGATTTTGAAATGAAATTTGAAAACGGTTAAATTTGTTTTCAAATGAATTTGAAATAGGATTTGAAATTTGAAAACAGTTAAATTAGTTTTCAAAGATTTGATTTTGAATTGAAATTTGAAAACGGTTAAATTAGTTTTCAAATATTTGATTTTGAATTGAAATTTGAAAACGGTTAAATTTGTTTTCAAATGATTTGAAATTGGATTTGAAATTTGAAAACGGTTAAATTGGTTTTCAAAGATTTGATTTTTGATTTGAAATTTGAGAACGGGAATTTCCCTAGACACAAATTAATGTAGTAATAGGGGTCGAACTCAAGGAAACGGGAATTACTTCGTGAATTGCTATGGGTAGATTTTTATCAAGGTCGATTACGATTTGGGTTTGGTTTGTTTGGTTGATGATTAATAAAAATTGCAATGTAAATAATATAATAAAAGAGAGTCTAAAGGGTTCGGGTCACTCATGCAAAGGTAAACATATGAACATGATAAATACGGTACTAATAATTTTGTCAATTGTTTAGGCTTAAAGATACCCACCTTACGGCATTAGTATCAACCATAGACCGGGTCCTAGAAAAACTCTCGTCCATGACTAGGTCGTCCTACCATACATGCTTAGTCTAATTCAATTCCGTGCCTCTCGACTTTAGAACGAATGAACAAATTTAATCTACGACTACGGCCGATAATCAAAGATTAAGCGTAACAAAGCAAGCATGTGATGGAAACAATTGAACAATATTATTATAAACTTATTTTAACATGTTATATATTTGGTTTTGCATGGCTCCCCTAGCCTTTAAACTAGGAAATTTAGCTACTCATACTAAAATGTAAAATGCAAACTAAATTAAAAGAAATGTTAAACATGGTTATATGATTTATATTAATTAGGTGATATAACATATGAAAAGAACAAAGCTAATGTAAATGTGAGATACTTGATTATAATAACTACTAGTTTGAATGCCCGTGCGTTGCAACGGGGTAATTAACTTATTTATAATGCAAAAAAAAAAAATGTTATAAGCGTTTAATGTTTACATTATATATCTAATGATTTGTTTACATATTATTAAAATATCTCTTTCAAAAAAAAATATATTAATATATACGTGGGTTAACTCTTATTTATAATCATATAATCACCCCACCTTATACTAATCTTTAGATGTGGGACAATTCTACTATTTATAAGTAATATATTCACAAAATTGGATTTTTTTTTTCTGATGTGGGACAATTCTAATATTTATACGCAATATATATTTATCAAACTTGCATTATTTTTCAATGTGGGACAAATAACATTCTCAGAATTACACCATCTTTTTTGCACTTACTTCGACATCCAACCAGATCTCGAATACCGAATACAGACAATTGCTACTCATTATGAGGCTTCTGATAGCCTTGTTGATTCTTATGTGGAGGAATATACGGCTGCTGTTGCTGGTTCGGAGGAGGAATAGGATTGAGCACATTTTGGCTTGTCCACCTCAAATTGGGATGGACATTTGGCTCATAATAAGTATTCGTCTGCCTGTAATGTTGAAAGGCAGCACATTGCTCAAAAGGACTGGGACAATTCTCAGAAACATGCCCCTCAGCTCCACATCTTCGACAGACGAAAGGACCGTCTGACACAGCATTCACCTGATACATCCCTCCTTTGGAAGCTCCTCCCAACTCATATTTATCAAATCTCGCAGTAAGAGCTTCTAGTGCAGCTACAGAAGAGGATTCAACAGCTCTTCTTTGATTGCCTCTGGAGTTCCCATATTCAGCCTTATGGGTGGCCAAATCATCAATGATCTTCCACCCCTTAGTCTCTCCCATGTTCTCAGCAAATCGGCCATTGGCAGTAGCATCCAAAATAGCTCTCTGATCGTCGTACAGCCCATTATAGAACTGATTGCATAGACTCCACTTCTCGAACCCATGATGCGGAATGGTTCGCACCAGCTTCTTGAAACGGACCCATGCTTCATGAAAGTTCTCATCAGGCCCCTGTTTAAAGCTCGTGATCTGAGCTCTAATGGCAATAATCTTCGATGTAGAAAAGTACTTCTTGTAAAATGCTAAAGCCAGCGAATTCCAGTCAGTTATACCGTGAGCTTCCCGGTCCAAATCCCTGTACCACTCCCTTGCAGCATCTCGGAGTGAGAAAATAAACATGGTTTCTTTTATCTGATCCTGGGTCACGCCAGCAGGTGGAGGTATGGAGCAGCAATAATCGATAAAAGTCTCCATGTGCTTAGCTGCATCTTCATTTGCAGCTGCCCCAAATTGGTTTTTCTCAACCAGATTGATAAAAGTTGGCTTCGGCTCGAATTTTCTCGCCTCCCCTGGTAATACAAACCCCTTATAGAGATTTGCGCTGGCAATAGTTGCTTCTTCAGCCATTTCTAGAAAGTCTGGAGAAGTGACTGTCTCAACTGATGAATTGGAAACTGGAGATGAAGGTGGATTCTCCTCAAACAAGGCGTTCTCGTAATAACTAGACAGAGTACTCAGCTCTTCCTCTGTCGGCAATACCCTCTGTGATCGCCTCAACTCGCGCAAGGATTTTTCAAGTTCAGGATTATAAGGCAATAATTCACCGCCCTGTGACCTGCGCATAAGAGGAAACTACAAACAGGATATAAGAATAGTCTAAGGAACGGATGTCCCTTAGACTGAAAAAGGACTAAACTAAAGCAACAAATAAATTAAACAATTGCCTCCCCGGCAACGGCGCCAAAATTTGACACGGCTATCGCAACCCTATCAAAGATAAAACCTAACGGTCTCAACTAAAATGTAGCAGAGGCAGTCGAGTATCGAATCCACAGGGAGGTAATGCTATTATCTGTTGTCTAATTCTAATCCTACGGTAACAATTGGGGGGGTTGTTTGAATTTGGTTCCAAACTACGAAGTTTGAAAGGAAGAGAAATAAAGTAAAGAGCAGTAAAGGCAATAAAATATGATTAAACTATCAAGAGAAGAGGGACATGTCGGGAATTCGGTTCACTACGGTAGTCCTGTGACTCAGCTGTAAATGATTCAGACGAACTAATGTGAGACGGATGTTGAAAGGTCCTTTCGGTCCACTTTCTATCCTAAAATACCACTAACTTAACTTTCATCCTCATTAGGGTAGTCTACTGTTCATAGCAGGCCTATTTAGTCCAATCTTTCAATCCAGGATTAATTTCTAATAGTTATATTTAAATTTAATAATATGATCAACTACTCTCCATTAATATTTGTACGTTGTTTTTCTTCAAAAAAAAATTTAACATAATTGAGTTACGGAAATTTCCCGTGGTACCCCTTAATTTTGTTAGATTTTCCATGTTACCCCTACTTTTAAAAATCTGCCTATGGTACCCTTGAGGTTCCATTTTTTTTCCCATGGTACCTGCTAATGTAAAGGCTGTTAAATGGACGTTAAGTTTGATGGTGTGGCAATAAAATAACAATTAAAAAATAATACCCCCTTTATTGTTTTATTGTTACGTGATGGGGCATATTCTGCACCCGCTGACCACGTCAACATATTGAGCAAGGTCAAAGATATCCACAAGCAAGTCAACGACTTAGACAGCCCAACCGACGCAGCCTGTCGGCCTGTCTCTTGGGTCCCGGCTGGGACAACTAGCCAGCCGGGGCACACATCCGCGAACTCATATCCAAGACCCCTCGGCGGCGAGTCAACAGGGCCCGCCGGCCTGCCATGGGTCCCTCGGCCGAGGGTAGATCAGTCTTTCCACCTGCTAGCCACTTGGCCACTACGTGACAAAAGGTGAAAGTCTATAAATACTCCTCAACTCTCATTGAGGAAAGGATCCACAATTTAACCTAAGAATCACTATTCATCTGGTAATATCTTCCTTATCACTCTACAATATATACTTCGCCAAGTAACAACAACTTATCCCTTTAAGTTTACTGACTTGAGCGTCGGAGTGAGTTCGCTCGGTCCAAAGCCGAGCCCTCAGTTTGTTCATTGTTTCAGGAGACCGAGAGGAGGATCCAACCAAAGACGTCATTCTACAAGTACGGGTGGTAACAAATAACTGCTCTGGAATTACACCCGGAACAGTACGGATATCTTTCTTTTAAATACAAATTTAATTAACTATATCATAATAATATTGGAAATTTCTCATGGTAACCTTGAACTTTGATAGATTACACATGCTACCATAGACTTTTGTTTTCTTTTTTTTTATCATAATTAAAATATGTGCAAATGATAAGAATCTATACTCTAATGATAGAATATTTTTTAACATAATTCTAATTATATTATTTAAACATAGTATATTTACCACACCTACATTATTTTTCAATATGGGACATATAAAATCTATAGGCAGAAAATATAATGATATAAACTTTTAAGAGCTCTCCAAGACAATACTTAAGCGACTCAAAAGATTTTGGGTTGATGCCTAAGTTCCAAGGATGCTCATAGAATCACCCACCTTATGCTATATTTCGATGTGGGAAATTCTATTTTTTATATGTAGTATATTTATCACACCTATATTATTTTTCAATGTGGGAGATATAACATACTATGAAATACACTATCTTTAATATGTGCAAATTATATGAAATCTATATATACTCTAATGATAGCATTTCTTACTATGAATCTAATAACATTATTTTCATAATTTTTTTATCGACATTATTTTGTCAAATGAAATTTAAAAGTTTTATATAAAAATTAGAAACATCACTTGAATATAAAATAAGAAATACATAGTATATATTATAATAACTAAAAGATTTTCCAAACATTAACTTAGGTTAGAAATCATTATTGTAGAGACGGTAATACAAACTCTTTTAAGAGTTATCTCTGACAATACGTAAGGGAATCAAAAGCTTTTGGGTTATGACTTCTATTTATAATCATAAGATCACCATGTCTTATGGTAATCTTCCGATGTGGGACAATTCTAATATTTATACATAGTATATTCACCACACTTACGTTACTTTTCAATGTAGGACAAATAACATACTAAGTACACCATTTTTTTTTGCACCTACTTTGACATCAACCCGATTTAATAATGAGAAAATACAATACAATACAATATACGCTCTAATGATAACATTTTTTTTTTGTCACAATCTAATTATATAATTTTCATACGATACTTTTTTTTCAAATGAAATATAAGTTTTTTATATCAAAATTATAAACATCACTTTAATATAATATAGAAAATGTATATATATGGGACATTTCTATTATTTATACATAATATATTCACAACACCTACATTATTTTTCAATGTGGGACATATAACATACTAAAAAGTCTATATCTTTTATATCAAAAAATTTTGGATTAATACCTATGTTTCAAGGATGCCTCCTATTTATATTTATAGAATCACCCTACCGTATACTATTATTTCAATGTGAGATACATAATTTAATTATTTAGACGTAGTATGTTCATAATGCCTACATTATTTTTCAATGTGATACCAAGAAATACATGTCTCTTCTTAAAAAACCACTATTGTATACATATTATTTTTCTTTGAAGGTAAAACCACTTAGTCTCGATCATTAGATATGGATCTCTACATTGTACATATAACGACTCATTAACGCTCTATTACTGCATTCAGAAGACAACCATTAGTAAAATCTGTAGTTTTGTATTGTGTCAGGAGACTACCATTAGTAAAACCTTTAGTTATTTTTTGATTTTCTTGTTAATGTTCTTATCTCTTTCCCGGGTAGTTCCAACGATTTCTACTTTATTTTTTATATCATATCGTAGATAATGATAGAAAATCTTAAGAGCTCTTTAAAACAATATTTATGAGACTCAAAAAATTTTTGGTTGATACATAAGTTTCAAATATGCATCCTATTTATAATCATAGGATCACATCACCTTACCAATCTTTCGATGTGGGACAATTCTACTATTTATATGTAATATATTCACCACACCTACTTATTTTCTAATGTGGGACAAAACATACTAAAAAAGTACACAATTTTACGTATTAAGAAGTACATCATCTTTAATATGTGCAAATAATATGAAATTTATACTCTAATGATAGCATTTTTTAACACAAAGCTAATTATATTATTTTCATAATTTTTTTAACGATATTTTTTTGCCAAATGAAATGTAAAAGTTTGATATAAAAAATTGGAAATATCACTTGAATATAATTTAGGAAATGTAAATATTATAATAATTAAAAGATTTTCCACTTTATTTTTTACATCAAAAATTATACTTTCCTAAATTGATTTTTGATGATGTGGACGCTCTCAGATCGCTCGAAAAAACTCTCTTTTATATATATACTAGATGTGGTAACTAAAACAATAATGTAAATTGTAAACTTGGAATTAGAAATACCTTATAAAAGAGAACTTATATGAAAGAACAAATAACAAATAACCAAAAGTTTGAATATCAAATGCTTGAGAATATTTTGAAGTACAAAATGTTGAAAGATTAACTAAGGAATGCTTAACAACTTGTAAATTAAAATGAAAACTAATGAGAGAAAACTGATAATGCTTGAGGCTTATTGTAGTAAACTTGGACGTAAAATGAGATATCCAAAACCTAGGAATACCTCTCCTATTTATAGGAGAGGAGAAGGAAACGTAAGAAACCAAAGGGCATGCAACCCCGATCGGGGTCGTGTGTTACTCGGTTATTTGCCTTAATTCCTCTCTTAATTCCTTGGAGAATCCTATGTGGGTGATTAAATGTGCGATTAATCACCCGGTTAATGCTTGCATTTGGCATCTTAAGATCTTTTGGAATCCCATGCTTTCCCCTTGACTTTTGACTTGCATTGGTGATCTTATGCATGCAAACTATAAACAATAAAAATAAAGAAATCTTTATCTTACATTGGTATTTCGGTTTATATGGGCACAAAAGAGATCTCCTTCTCTTTTGTTCTTGTGCTTTCCTCAATGGATGAACAAGGACTCAAATGTAGAATCCCTCCCAAGGAATGATACCCAAGATATACCCTTAATAAAATTAATATTATTAATACTAGAATAACATTAATCTTTTAAATAAAATTGACCCAAATGATTTTGGTCCTCTCTATATTTCGGTTAAGAGGAGGAAGAAGGAGGAAGAGAATATTTTTATCTCTCTAAAAATATTATTGTTATGTTAGAATGAATTAATTTGCACTAGATATCATGTAGTGTATATTGGAGAAAATAAGAGAAAACCCTTGGCTCCTCTTTTGTCCAAAACCGGGTAGGGTGGGGAAGAGTGGCCAATGCATGCACAATGTGGTCTTTACAAGATTGTGTAGGTATGCATGGCTAGTATTAGGCTAACATCATTATGCTTTCCATTAACTTAATCAACATAATATATATGTTAATTCCTCCCAATATTTCGGTCCAAATTGAGATAAAATGGATTCCATTTTATCTTTGTCAATTTGTCACATGTTACATGTCATGTAAAAATGTTATGTATTTTTAACATATTAAAAATCAACGTATTAATAAAAATACGTCATATACAAAATTGACTTAGTAATTCACAATTACTTGTACCAAAATAATTTACCAATTTATAAATCACAACATCTTGTATTTATAATAATTCATTCAATTTCAATTGTTTCCTTAAACAATAATTTCATCTGAGTAATGAAACAATTCGATTACTTAGACCGTATCTTATTTAATCAGATTATAATGAGATACGTAAATTTTACTTCCAAAACCGTCCGTCAATTTTCAAGTAATTTAATTAACTCGTAACGTTATACGATCAATTAAATGATCAATTAAGAGTAATATCCTTTAGGTATGACCTAGGGGATCAACTGATCACCACCGTCGCACGACAGTAATGTCAAACTCTAGTCAGCCAATCATTACCGATATGTGTGGACCAGTTGACAGTAAAAATACTTCTCAATTGTATTCTTTAAAATGAGACTTAAACATGTGATCATCATGATCAACAGTTGTGATCGCATTAATGTCGGAGGACACATATTCCAACACACTTATCAAACTCCCCCAAGCTAAATCCTTGCTTGTCCTCAAGCAAGAGACTAAATCCCATCTATTGCATTATCTAAACAAGCTAAGCATAATGATTTTAAAAACCCGAAACAACATGGGCAAGGAATAAAGCAAGACATGGATGAGATTTACACGACGGCGTAGCATAGAAAACTTTGGATGAACTTTTAAGCTCTTGCATGATCTTTCGACTTATGGACTCTTACGGTGCACTCAAACTCTTTTTTTTTTATGTGGAAGGACAATTTTTGTGAATGATCACTCAACTATCCTCAACTTATAACAATGTGCCCGCAATCTAATATGGTAAACATGTCAAAACTGGCAAGCAAAGACAATCAAGTGTAAGCATGATGAAGCCGCCAAATGGGTAGGAAGAAGGCAAATAAACATGGGTGAAAAAGGGGAACAAAAGAGTTATGGTAATGTGGAGCTAAGTCAAGCTAGCAACTACCAAAATGCAAGGATGCTCAATCCCAATTCTAATCCAATTTTGCAATTCAAACCGTAAGAAAATTCTCCAAAATAATATAAATAACTAGTTTTGATGCCCGTGAAATTCACGGGATTCATTAAAATTCTGGTGCTTTTGTCTTATTTATTGGATTTATCGCTTGAAGTTATGGTACTTTTGTCGTATTGGATTTAACCATTACAATGAAGTTTTTGCTTAAATGGGGTTGAAAACCAAACTATTTAACAAAATGGTGCCGATTTCAAACTATTTATCAAAAATGGGTCCATGACATCATTTTCAAATTATTCTTTTTTTTTTTTTTTTGAAAAATTGGACAAGTCGATGTCCTGCTTGCCATATTGAGGTGTTTGACAAGCTACTTTCGTCCTCGCCGTCCTCCTTGTTCCGACCACCAAATTACGAAATACCACCACTATTCTCTTCTTTTCACTTCCCTTATTGTATACACATCTTTATTTGAGTTATTTGCCCAATGGTTTCCGCTAAAAATGACCCATAATATCACCGTCCGCTAACGATTTTGGTTCCGCAACAATTCATTGATATTGTCTTAATGATTATACCGTATTATACCGTATGAACTCCTTTTTTATGTAATTGAGGCCATTGGTAATGATGATCCTAATGCTTTAAACAAACTCTCTTGATATAACTTGATAATACCAGTATATAAGATGTAACATCATAAAAATAGATGTTTAAATTAGTGAGAATGTATGCAAATCCGATTTTTGTTAAATAGTTTGGGTTTCAACCCCATTTAAGCAAAAACTTCCATTATAATATTAGTCCGTGGCCCTGGCTAGTGTCAATAATTAAGAGGTTATGAATTAAAGGTGATATATACACATCTTTTTGTAGATTGTCATCACTATAGTGAGAAAATATAATAGGGGACACAATTACATAATTATTTATACTATCTAAATGTTCTTAAAAAAACTATTCTTATAAATAAAAGCTTATTTACGCTAATTGTTGCTCTCGAACTGGAAATCCTACTTCGAAGTTGGAGGTGTTTCCCTTTTTTGCTTACCGTCTTTTGTATTTGCTTTATCCACTTTCTATCCATGCCCATTTTCGTTGTGTCGGCGGCGCGGGTGTATGCTGTGATTTTGGAGTTAGATGTTTGTCTCTTTAATTCGACTTGCGGTTCGAATGTTTTTAGTCTCTTGTTGTCCATTTCCACATTTCTTGTTCTCACTTTAACTTTGAATGTGTCTTCATTGCCTATGCATCCGTGTCATGTGTTGCGGGATAACCTTGGTTGACAATGATAAATCAAAACTCAGAAAGCCATCAACAAAACAAAAAATTGTATATTCAGTAACACGATCAACATGAAAAAAGCGTCAACTAATTAGCTAATAAGATTCACTAAATTACATCCCACAACTTTATAGTGCTTAGGTGAAAAACAATGTATTCAATAAACATATTCACTTAATGTGCTTTCTACTGTGTTCTAAGAGGGGAAACAGTACCATTAAGGACAATAACAAAAACAGAGATACAAGAAATAATGAAAACAATAGAAGGAAAAAGCTATGGAAAACTGAAGTATCCCTATTACACAACTTGGCTATGAGACATGTGTTCGACAACACGAACAACGATTTGGTAATCTACGAACTAAAACCGCAAAAATGGACAACTTACCAAAATATCTTACATACTGAGAATTAATTTGTGATCTTTATCTCCTGAAATAGAAGCCGAATGTCATTCGTAAATAGAAACTATAGGACCAAATCAAAAAGCATCAAATCGAGTAAAAAATTAGCTAAAAATGGAAAGAAAATGGGGTTGATTCGTTGATTAGAACTAACATAGTGACCATGAATTAAATAGGCAAGTCAAGTACGTAATATCCATTTGGTTGAAAGAGGAAAATGAAAATAAAAAAGAATGATTTACCTCAATTTAGCGAGACCGAACACATATTTAGGTATCGAAAATGGGTGTTTGTTTTGGTAATATTTATAGGTGAGCTTTTATTTGAGCAAGAATCTGGATAGTCGACTAACAATCGTTGCTTTTACTATGGGGGGTAAGGATTGAAGATGAAGTTGAAAGAGGTTGGTGTAATGAAAAGATAGGAGCTGTAATTATTAGTCTTTGTTATGATGGTAATAAATAAAGGAAAAAGGGTGAGGCTGCTCAGTGACCCCAGTCTATTATTTAGGCAGAGAAGAAATCGGCGGGAAAGCTCGTAGTTAGACTCATGACATGGCAGATACTTTAATATTTATAGATAGATGTGGCATTAGTTCTGTCTACGTGGCTTTTACATGGTCTACGTGGCTTTGTCTAGTTGGCTTTTTTTAGGATGCCTTTTAATAGTGTTTTATAGATGCTTGAGAAATTCTCATATCTTTTCCTCTTCTTCTTTTTCTTTTCTTTGCATACTTCTTTTTTTTCATGCTCTTTCTCATTCATTCATTTTTTTTCTTTCTTCATTTTTTCATTTTCTTTCATTTTCCAATTTTTCCAATTTTTTCATTTCTCTTTTTTTTTCTCTTTTTTTTTTTGAGCATTAAGACCAAGCTCACATGATTTCAAACAACAAAACATATCCCAATGAGCACCCAAACACTATCCAATTAAGCTACTAGCTCAACAAGGGTAGGCAATTTCAATGATGTAGCTAAGGATAAATTTTTTGAAGGGGTCAAAAAGGCTAAAATATCATGTGAATGGCTCCAAAATGCTACAACAAATGAATGTGTGCTTACCAAGAAATGACATGAGAACCATACTTGTGCGTTTTGATGAAACACACATTATAAGGAGACACCTACACTCACCTAAGAGAGACCGGATATGGATGCATCGGTCAAAAGAGGCTCTACCTTACCATTTTGTAGCTTGCCACAAGTCAAGATCAAGCCTATTCGGTTCATTCTCCATCTTCCACCTACTATGTCAAGACATCCCCATGTAGCTAATATCCCATCATTAAAGAATAAATCATTAGCAACAAGCTATTATTAGGATAAGCAAAGAGGAAAGTAGGCAACAAGCAAGCACAAAGCAAAAATTTCTCTCAAAAATTTTCAAATTTTCTACACTGCATGCAAACTACACTATATGCAAATGCAATCCCCCCCCCCCCCCCAAGCTAAACATCACATTGTCCTCAATGTGCCAACTATTCAAATCACTCAATCAAACCATAAGAATGGCTCAAAGCACAAAACAAGAAGGACTAGAGGTTATGTTTAATGGGTTGCAAGATCTAAACTAATATGCAAAGCAATTAAAAACTTACTCAACTTGCTAACCCCCCCCCCTCTCCAAGCTAGCATGAATTCGGGGGATTTCTTCATCAATCAACTAAGAAAAGGGCCAAAAATTGAACCCCTTCCTCCCTTTCTTCTTCTTCTTACCACTACCACTTGATTCTCCTTGTTGGCCACTTCCACTTGAGTCATCCCCTTGAAGAGGAGTGACATACTCACCAATATCTTGGCCACTACCAAGACCATCACCATAACTACTAATCCCACCATATCCACCATAGCCTCCTTGCAATGCCTCAACCCCATAATCCGAACCACAAAAATCCGGGCCGGGTTCATATTGAGCAAATGTACCTGCATCATTGTTAGGAGGGGAAGGGGGAATAGGAGGAGGAGGAAATCCACCCGGAGGATAAGTATAGAATGAAGGGTGTGGCCCCTCGGGTTGGATAACTCCTTGCCTAGCAAAATGATCATAAATAGGATGTAATGCAAGTCGTTGGTCATCACGAATTTGATTAACACCTAAGTTCATTTCCCGCATCATATTCATCATTTCTATGCTAGATGGTGACTCAATGCTAGAGGTGGAGTGACGTACTTGGGAGGATTGACCTCCCACACGCCTCTCAATGGTGGTAGTTGACTCTCCTCTAAGAGCCAAATGGTAGGTCGGTCTAACAAAGGGGTCACTTCCACGATGAGGCTTAGTGTGAATTAAAGCCTTTATTTCTTTCTTTTCCTCGGGTAGACGGATGGACTCTTGCCTACCTATCTTCCAAATCATGTTGGGATGAGCATCTTTAAACCAATTACAATAAAGAAAATATTCATAATCAAGACCAACTCCCTTAGACCTAGACTCAAACAATGGTGTCAAATCGGTATTCTCTTGGTTAAACCGACACAAATGGTGAGCAATTTTAGTGACCAAACCTCCTAAGACAATGCAACTATTCTTGACATTACATTGTTTGGTCAAGTGGACCGCAAAGTGGTAGGGGATATTGATTCCCCACTTCTCATCACCATTAACATTTAAGAAAGCACCCAAGATTTTTAACTCAATCTTCCTCACCGAGTGAGGTTCATTTCTCCCAAAAAAGGTACATCCCATAAACCTTTGCCAAATCCTTATGTCGGGGTAATGAATAAATTGATGTGGGGTATGATCCCAACCCAGAAAAGGCAAGTGAGAAATGGAATTCCAAGTCAAAACGGGGTTATAATCATCGGGTGATTCGATGGGTAAGTCTTTGTGAGGCAAATCAAAGATAGCGGCAAAATCCGCCAAATCCAACCTATGATCTTCATTAAACAAGCGAAAGGTAACAAAGACAATAAAACCGGGTCTCCTAGACCTATGAAACTCGAAAGAGCTCAAGAACTCAAGGGTGAGTTTGGGGAAGGTCTTATAATTCATGGTATAACAAGTTTTCATGCCAAGATTTTTAAACAAAGCTTTAACATTTTTCTCTATTCCAATATTGTTTAAAGATGCTTGGTTAATGAATTTTGTTGGTTCCATACCTTTGCTTTTCAACATAACCCAATTGTTGTATTGAGCTAGTGAATTGAAGATCACATTTGGATATTCCGGGTCATGCCATTGTGGGACTTCCTCCATTTGGACATCCGCCGCTGCATTTGAAGGCTCCGCCTCACCTCTCCTTCTCTTAGAAACACCTTGTGAAGGAGCTTTTCTTGGTGCCATTTTTCTGAAATTTGAAGACAAAATTCATCTTAAGGCAAACCAAAATTCATCCTAATAGGCATAATAGTATGAATTAGTAAACTAATTCACACTATAAACATTCTACAACCAATTTCTAGTACCAAAAAGCACAGAATCGAATTCCCCCAAATTGATTAAGGGTTTGCATAATCCAATTAATTGATTGCAATAGATGAATTTAAAGAGAAAAGAGAAGAGATCTTACCAATTTGATGTTAATGGATGAATAAAGCTTGCAAATCAATGAAGAACTTGAAGTTTCCTTGTGATTTTAGGTAGAAAAATGAAGAAAATGATGGAGAAAAGGAAGAGGGAGTACCGTCGGGTATGAATGAGAATGATAGAAAAGCTTTTTTTTTTACATACCCGTCTAATAACGCCAAGCAGCTATAGAACCACGACCCCGATCGGGGCCACCAACCCCGATTGGGGTTGACTGCATTTTCCCGTTTTGACTTCCTCGTTTATGAACTTGAATTGTTTTCTCGTTTTTCGAAAACCACGTCCCCGAATGGCGTTTTTGCATGGGGTTGCGTGTCAAATGCACTCCAATTTCTCCTTTCTTCATTTCCACCTAGAAATCACAAAAGAAACATCGTCAAGTTGAGTATTTTATTACTAATCTACGAAAAACAATTAAATTGCAGAAAATCAAAAACAAAAATAAATAAAAGCAATAAAAAGCTTGGGTTGCCTCCCAAGAAGCGCTGGTTTAACGTCCCGCACGATGAAAAAGCTTGAGTCGGTTTAAGCTTTCTTTGGTAGAGGTTGAACGGTCATTTCCTCTATCACACCAACGATCACATTCTCATGGTAGAGCTTCAAACGATGACTGTTTGCTTTGAATTTTTCGCCCTTGGTGGTCATCACTTCAACGGAACCGAACTTGTTGACATTTGTGACGGTATATGGACCGGTCCACCGTGATCGTAACTTTCCCGGAAATAGCTTGTATCGGGAATTGAAAAGCAAGACCTTATCACCAATTTGAAATTCCTTGTTCAAGATCTTCTTATCATGCCATCTTTTTGTTCTCTCCGTGTAGAGACGGGAGCTCTCATAAGCTTGCAAGCGGAATTCATCGATTTCATTGAGTTGCAACAACCGCTTCTCTCCACTCAACTTTGGATCCATGTTAAGCTCCTTAATTGCCCAAAAAGCCTTTTGTTCCATCTCAACGGGAATATGGCACGCCTTTCCATAGACCAACCTATATGGTGAGGTACCAATAGGTGTCTTAAACGCTGTACGGTAGGCCCATAAGGTATCATCGAGCTTCATACTCCAATCCTTGCGTGATTTGGCAACAACTTTTTCAAGTATGGACTTGATCTCATGGTTGGAAACCTCCACTTGGCCACTAGTTTGTGGATGATAAGCCAAGCCTCTTCTATGATAGACTCCATATTTTTCCAACAAAGCATCAAGTTGTTTCTCACCGAAATGAGTACCACGATCACTAATGATCGCTCGTGGAACACCGAACCTTGGGAATATGATCTTCTTGAACAAGTTAAGCACGTTGCGAGCATCATTGGTATGAGTAGCAATTGCCTCTACCCATTTAGAGACATAATCAACGGCAACCAAAATATACTGATTCCCTTTTGAGGAAGGAAATGGTCCTTGATAATCTATGCCCCAAACATCGAATACCTCTACTTCCAAGATACCATTTAGAGGCATCTCATGTCTTCTTGATATGGAGCCCGTCCTTTGGCAAGCATCACAAGCCATCACGAAATTTTTGGCATCTTGGAACATAGTTGGCCAATAGAAGCCGGATTGCAACACCTTTGCAACGGTCTTGGATGGTCCATGATGACCACCATAAGGAGAAGAATGGCATCCTTCTAGCACCCCTTTCACATCCCAATGTGGGATACATCTCCGGAATAGCCCATCGGAGCAATGTTTGAACAAATGTGGATCATCCCATAGGAAGAATTTGGCATCGTGTAAGAACTTCTTCTTTTGTTGATATGAAAGGTTGGGTGGCAATTCTCTTCCGACTAGGTAGTTGGCTATGTCGGCATACCAAGGAGTATTGGCTTCCGACATCATTAGAACATCGTCGGTGAAGGAATCATCAATAGGTAACTCAATACCTCCATCATTGAACCTCAAACGGGATAAGTGATCGGCAACAACATTTTCGCCCCCCTTCTTGTCTTTAATCTCGAGATCAAATTCTTGCAAGAGCAAGATCCATGTTATCAACCTTGGATTAGCTTCTTTTTTGGCTAGGAGATGCTTCAATGCGGCATGATCGGTATGAACAATGACTTTGGAACCGATCAAGTAAGAGCGGAATTTGTCTAAGGCATAGACAATGGCAAGTAGCTCTTTCTCCGTGGTGGCATAATTGATTTGAGCCGCATCCAAGATTTTGCTAGCGTAGTAGATAGCATGGAGAACCTTGTCCTTTCTTTGTCCTAGCACGGCACCTACCGCATAGTCACTTGCATCACACATGAGCTCGAATGGCAAGTTCCAATCCGGTGATTGGATGATAGGTGCGGAAATCAAAGCCTTCTTGATCTTATTAAAAGACTCAAGACAATCATTAGTAAACACAAAGGGTGCATCTTTTAAAAGAAGCTCTGTAAGGGGTTTGGCAATCTTAGAAAAATCTTTAATAAAACGGTGGTAGAAACCCGCATGGCCTAAGAAACTCCTTACACTCTTCACATTTACCGGTGGGGGTAGTTGCTCAATAACTTGGACCTTAGCATGGTCCACTTCAATTCCTCTTTCCGAAACAATATGACCAAGCACCACTCCTTCATTTACCATGAAGTGGCACTTTTCCCAATTCAACACCAAATCAACTTCTTCACAACGCTTCAACACTTTGGACAAGTTAGTCAAACAAGCATCAAAAGAAGAACCATATACACTAAAATCATCCATAAACACCTCCATGATAGACTCAATGTAGTCGGAAAAGATGCTTATCATGCAACGTTGGAAAGTGGCGAGGGCATTACAAAGACCAAAAGGCATTCTACGGTAGGCAAATGTACCATAGGGACATGTAAACGTGGTCTTCTCTTGGTCATCCGGGTGAATGGGTATTTGAAAGAACCCGGAATAACCATCTAGGTAGCAAAAGTATTTGTGACATGCCAACCTTTCCAACATTTGGTCAATAATGGGTAATGGGTAGTGGTCTTTCTTGGTGGCTAGATTTAGCCTCCTATAGTCAATGCACATTCTCCAACCCGTCACAATTCTAGTTGGAATTAACTCATTTTTATCATTTTTGACTACGGTGGTTCCTCCTTTCTTAGGAACCACTTGGACCGGACTCACCCATTTAGAATCGGAAATCGCATAGATAATTCCCGCGTCTAACAATTTAAGCACTTCCTTTTTGACCACTTCTTGCATGTTAGGATTTAGTCGTCTTTGACCTTTGACACATGGTTTATGATCTTCCTCTAGATTAATTCGGTGCATGCAAAATTCGGGACTTATACCTTTTAAATCGTCAAGTTTATAACCAATGGCTTTCTTGTGAGACCTTAAGACATGAAGCAATTTAGTCAATTGACTCTCATCTAATTTAGCACTAACGATTACCGGACACATCTCCTTATCATCTAGAAAAGCATACCTCAAATTGGTAGGAAGAGGCTTAAGCTCGGGTTTTTGTACCTCAACATCTTGAGGTGTAGCAACCAAGCTTATAAAGTGTGAGCTCTCCTCCAATGATAACTCCTCTCCATCCAATTCTTGCTCCAAAGCATCAATCTCCTCATTTCCAATCTCATCATCATCTGCAAATGATTCTAAAAGCAAGAGTGCCTCCAAGGGATCTTTAGATAAAGATCGAGGTGTAGAGTCTTCTATAACAATGTCAACAACATCCAAAATGTCAATAGAATAACAAGACTCTTCTATCATGGGACTCTTCATGGCACTATTCAAATTATATGTGACCTTATCGTCACCCACTTCCAATGTACTTTTACCGTTCTTGACATCAATTAACGCACCCGCGGTGTGTAAAAATGGTCTTCCCAAAATGATCGGGATTTGGGCATCTTCGGCCATGTCAAGAACAATAAAATCAACCGGAATGAAAAACTTACCAACCTTAACGGGAACATCCTCCAAAACTTCCAAAGGGCGTTTTATAGAACGGTCCGCCATTTGCAATGTGACACTAGTGCATTTTAAGACTCCCATATTAAGCTTAGCACAAATAGAGTAAGGTATTACACTCACACTAGCACCTAAATCGCATAAAGCTTTATCAATTTGGTAGGTGCCAATTGTGCATAGAATAGAAAAGCTACCGGGATCTTTTAACTTAGGAGGGGACTTGTTTTGCAAAAGAGCACTCACCTCGGCGGTGAGAGCTATTGTTTCAACCTCGTCAAAAGTCCTCTTCTTAGTTAAAATATCTTTCATGAACTTAGTGTAAGATGGAATTTGAGTGATTAATTCGGTAAAAGGAACGGTTACCTGTAGATTCTTCACAACTTCCATGAATTTACCGAATTGAGAATTCTTTTGATGCTTTGCCAATCTATGAGGAAATGGCACTTTGACCTTTTCCGGAATCTTTGCTTCAACATCTTTCTTTGGAGGAGCATCCTCCACTTCCTTGACTTTCTCAACAACAACAAGTGGGTCATCCACTTTCTTGGGAATTTCTTCATTTGCCTTATCATTTGGAGAAATCTCCAACTCAACAAGTACCTTCTCATCTTCTTTGGGCATGGATGGCCCATCATATTTTGTACCACTTCTTAAGGAAATAGCATTAAGGGTAGCATGTGGTTGCTCACCTTGACGGGGTAGTTGACCCGATTTCCTTGAAGAGCTAGATGAGGTCAATTGAGCCATTTGTTGTTCCAACATTTTGATTGCGGCATTTTGAGCTTGCTCATTCTTCTGGATTTGAGCCAACAATTCCTTTTGCATACGGACTATCAAGCCCTCAAGCTTACCTCCCTCTTGGTTATTTTGTTGGGCATTTTGTGGTGGAGGTTGATTTTGTTGGAAATTGTTTTGTGGGGGCCTTTGTTGATTTTGATAACCCGGTGGAGGGATATCAAAATGTTGTTGGGGGACATAGGCATTTTGTTGTGGTGGGGGTTGTGGTTGAGGATTTAGCACATTGTTGCTTCTATAAGACATATTCGGGTGAAATCTTGAATTTGGATTATATGTGTTTGAGAATGTACCCGGTGGATAAACATTTTGTCTTAAAGCTAGAAAGGCATTTACCTCTTCAATAGGAGCTTGGCAATGAGCGGCATAATGACCCGCACCTCCGCAACCTTCACACACAACGATTTGGCTTGTTGAGGACATATCATTGACTTGTTGAACGGAATCTCTAGCATCCCTTTCCGCCAATTGTTGTTGGAGCAAGGCAATTTGAGCTAGCAAAACAGAGTTGTTAGAGGATTCTTCTTTACCTTTGGATGGCACAACTCGGGAATTGACATATTGTGCATCATGGATCGCCATAGATTCGATCGTGGAATGAGCAAGGTCGGTGTCTATTTGATCAAACCGCCCATTGTTGGCGGAATCAAGAATCCTCCGGGACTCGGCACAACATCCATTGTAGAATGTTATTGCTAGAAACCATTCATCTAGCCCATGATGTGGGCATTGTCTTTGAAGCTCCTTGTACCTCTCCCAAGCTTCATATAAGCTCTCAAGAGCTTGTTGACGGAATCCGGTGATTTGGCTCCTTAAAGTTTGAGTTTTCTCCGGTGGAAAAAACTTTTGATAGAAAGCAAGAGCCAACGTCTCCCAATTGGTGATTCCCAAGGTTGTGCGGTCAAGGCTATTGATCCATAGTTTGGCCTTGTCTTTCAAAGAGAAAGGGAAAAGTATCTCCCTTATTTGGGCTTGAATGACGCCCGTTTGACGGATCATGGAGCAATAGTCACAAAAGTTTTGCACATGCAAATTGGGATCCTCCAAAGGACTTCCCCCAAATTGCTTCCTCTCCACAAGGCTAATGAAAGCCGGTTTGATATCGAAGTCCGGCGCGGTGATTTGAGTGGTTGTGATTCCGGCCGGAAGCATGGCCGCGGTGGGCTTTGAATGATCGGAAAGTTTCACCATCTTTTTGGTAGTAGATGGTGAATGTGGTGGAGATGTTGAACTTGAAACCTCCTCCTCTTCAAGAACCTCTAGATCGTCTAAGTAAGACTTTCTAGCACTTTCGGCTTGTACGGGAGAAGAGGCTTCTTTCACTTCCTTCCAAAAACGTCGTCTTCTCCTAAAGGTTTTCTTGGGATCGGAATCCGGTGAAAGCAATTCTCCCTTGCGTGAGGACCTGGGCATAAGACAACAATTTCTAGAGAAGTGATAAGTAACGGTCTCAAGGAACAAGTGTTCCCCAAGACAAAAGAAAACAAGATAAAAATCGACAATTCGAAAAGCAATAAAACCGTGTCCCCGACAACGGCGCCAAAATTTGATAGGTTTATCGCGTACCTATGCAAAGATAATTTCCCTAGACACAAATTAATTTAGTAATAGGGGTCGAACTCAAGGAAACGGGAATTACTTCGTGAATTGCTATGGGTAGATTTTTATCAAGGTCGATTACGATTTGGGTTTGGTTTGTTTGGTTGATGATTAATAAAAATTGCAATGTAAATAATATAATAAAAGAGAGTCTAAAGGGTTCGGGTCACTCATGCAAAGGTAAACATATGAACATGATAAATACGGTACTAATAATTTTGTCAATTGTTTAGGCTTAAAGATACCTGACACGTCTGTCACGTACCTGTCAAAAATAAAACCTAACGGTCTCAACTAAAAATGTAGTAGAGGCAGTCGAGTATCGAATCCTCAGGGAGGTAATGCAACTACAGCTATCTATTTCTAATCCTATGGTAACAATTGGGGTTGATTAAATTTTTGATTCTAACTACGGAGTTGAAAGGGAAGAGAAATAAGGCAGAGAGCAGGAAAGTGAATTAAACTATCAATAAGAGGGGGACATGTCGGGAATTCGGTTCACTACGGTAGTTTAACAACTTAGCAGTAAATGACTCAGACGAACTAATGCGAGACGGATATTAGAAGGTCCTTTCGGTCCACTTCCCACCCTAAAACACCGCTAACTTAACTTTCGTCCGCATTAGGGTAGTCTACTGTTTATAGCAGGCCTATTTAGTCCAATCTTTCGATCCAGGATTAATTGTAGCCAGATTAATGGGTGACATAGAAGCGTGCACTCAACTAGGTCGAGAATTACAGTTATATTGATATAGTGACAGAGTCTCTTTAATCAATTCGTCTAATTCATTCACTACGTCGTCATTATCCTACCGCAGATCCCCTAATCCCAACATGAAAGGGTTTAGCTACTCATACTCATAATTAATCTAATGTGCAGATAATTTCCCAAAGAGAAAACATAACGAAATAATAATAAAATGCAATGACAGAAATTAGGGCAAGGAAGGATGATAACAATAACAAGAATTAAAAGCAACAAGAAGGTTAATTATTATTAAGGAAGAGAGAGAATTACAATCCAAGCAAATTCCGGCGTAAAGAACTCGTAATCCGAGTGAAGCAATCCGAAATAAAAGTAACAGTAGAGAAAGTTCAAGCAACGTAGAAGGCAACAGTGTCTAATGTCAAACTTAGAGAGTAAAAGAGATGATAAAAAAGAATGCCTAATAACCTCGTAAAACATCGGTTAAATAGCCAAACACAAAGTGTTTATGCGGAAATAATTAAAACACGGACTGATTAAAGCCCATAGAGTCGGAAGCCTCTCGATCGAGTGCTTTAAACCACTCGATCGACCAAGATCTCGTGAGAAACTCCTCGATCGACCATCGTGGTACTCGATCGAGGGCTTGGTCAAATGCAGCTTACTCGATCGAGTAAGGAATAGCTCGATCGAGCCTTGGGGAGCTTAGGGACCACTCGATCGACCACCAAACAGCTCGATAGACCACTTGGGTCTTCAATTCAGCTCACGTCTTCACCCAAATGCCTCGTAATGCGTGCAACGACACTTCCAAGTGCAACATCTCACTCTGGGACAATCCCGTCTCCTCTAAATGCATGCAAAAAGGATGAAAAGGAGCATGGTTCCGCCACTTCCGCGATTATCCCTACAAAAAGGACAAAATACACCAAAGTAGCCAATTCGGGGCAAAATACTATAAAAACAGTATAGAAATGCATAGAAATACGTGCTGAAATAGGCCAAAAAGACTATACATTAGGCACGTATCAAATCTCCCCAAACCAAACCTTTACTCGCCCTCGATTAAACTCAAAACTAAACTAATGGAACGGAAATGATAACTCAGAGCTAGCTTAACTTATCTACTTGAACCACTTTAATGCAACAGAAATCAACAGTTAAAGCTAGAAAGTCAATACGCAAACGAATTATAAGCTGTTCAGAAATAAAGCTGACCTATCGACCTTGCAAGACCAACAAAACCGGACTCTCACGTGGTCACTCTTCTCTCATGAGGCAAAGGGCAAATGTTATATGTAAAAGAGAGAAGAAAAGACAGTCACTCGCCTAACTGCGACCTACATAGCATGCATGTAACAAAAATGAAAGACAATTCAAGTACTAATGCACACACTCCAACCAATAATGTCCGTCACAGCCGAGGGCTTACAAATAATATGGGAATAGTGAGGTTCAGGTGAGAAAAGGCAAAACAAGTTATGGAAATGTGGAGGTAAAAGCGTCAAGCTAGTTCCTAACAGGACCATGATAAACCATCCGGATCTCAACTGTCTGAAAGACTAAACACAGGTGCTCTTCACTTGGCACAAAACTCACTAGACTGAAAGCACAATCTCCTCAAAAAAAAAATAGAATAAGAGTGGAGGAGCTAGACGGTCACAAAGTTCCCTTTTTTAAGCACATCGTCTGAGACAACTAACTGAAACAACCAACCCTCTTGTCGATTGTACGTCTTCAAACATCTTCTCAACTCTGACAAGAGGGTACAACTTTTTCACAACTTTTTCTTTCTTTTTGTACGTGAATCTCATCATTTTTTTTTCATTTTTTTTCATTTTTTTTTTCTTTTCTTTCACGTTTTTCTTCCTTTTTTTTTCTTTTTTCAATTCTCTTTTTTTTTTCTTTTCCTCCTTCCTCTATTTACACCAACTCCAAACGGGAATTACGGACCAAACTGCAACGGAAAACATACCACAAAAGGACAGACTAACTAGCTTGACTAGGCAGGCTTAGTTTGGAATGTGGCTAATGGGTCAAAAAGGCAAGTTTTGGTCAATGTGGAGCTAATTGGGTGAAGGATGTAAAGAAAGGGGAATTTGCAAGGCCCTCCCTGCATGTGACACCAACCACAAACCCGAATATGTGCATTTGACGAGAAATTGAATGTCATAAATGTGCAAATGAGATGAACATGCTATGCAAGGAGTACTACTCTCAAAATTCCTAATGAACTGGTCATGAATGGCACCAGTTATGGCTCTAAAAACTCAGAATTTTTAAGTAGTTTGCCAATTTATCAGGTCAAGTCTAACGGTCAGCTATTATTTGAACAGAAATTCGTAGACTATGCGTATGACAAAGCTAAAAACCATCAATAAAGTGCAAGGCTCAAGTGAATTGACAAGTTAAGTGCAATTTCATCACGGGAATCTACCGTTCCGACTCAACCTAAATGCAAAAATAAACGTGAAATTTTTTTTGAATTTTAACATTTTCTAATTTTTATGGATTTTTTATTTTTTTGAAAATAAACAACAAATGCAAACTGAAAAATTAAACGTGAATGCAAAACAAATGCAGATGCAGACTCAAAAGGATGCAATACCCTCCCCAAACCAAAACGGACAACGCCCTCGTTGTCCTCCAAAGATACACCAAAGAAAAATGGGGGACGGGAGTATACAACCAATAAAAGAAAAATAAAGGAGACGAAATAAAAAGAGTAAGAGGACATACAAAACACGAACTTCCCCAAACCAGCCAGAAAATCGGGGAAGTGAGTAGACCAAGATAGCTACTCGTCGTCGGCACGCCGTCTCTCGTGTACTCCGACTCAACAAAACGGTCTCCCAAACCAGAACAAACAAGGGGGAGACTCGGTCGTCATCTCCATCCCGATCCTCCGGATCGGCACGAACGGAGGGTCACTCTCCTCCTCTGGCAGCTCGGTGTGCGCTGCCGCTCGCCCGAACCGCACCTCTCGTGCTACACTGTCTCCTCCGGCTCCTCCTCTGAGTCAGAAGGTAATGGAGGGTACCCGTCCGCTGGGTATCGGTAGAGGAAGGATGCGGCCACCCCTCTGGAAACGGTCGCCGGGCTCGGATGTGGAACTCGTAGAGCGGGAATACAGCCAAAGCCATATCCCGTCTCATCTCAGTGATGTACCTGCACATATCCGAAAGCACGGCATCACGACGCCCTTGGTCCATGACCTCGGGCGCCTCTAAGACAGGAGGGCAGACAAAATTGGCCGGAAAAACCGAACCAGAAGGAGGTGGAGTGAGTGAAGGTGGAGGTGTGGGAGTCTGTGTGGGTGTAGGCTGAGGCGTGGGGGTCGGTCCAGCCTGGGCCTGAGTCTGAGCCTGAGAGCTAGAAGATGCTCCGGCCTCCCGCTTCCTCTTCTTAGAAGAAGAAGAAGGGGTGAAGGTTAGGTGGTAGGTAGGTGTAGGTGGCCTCGCTCCCTCAGCAGCAGATGAGAGCGGTAAAAGTGGGGGAAGGGTAGAGCACGGCAAGGTAACAGACGTGGAACCACAGATCTTCCACGTCCTCGCACTCCCCTTCGCCTTTGGGAACCAGGCGAAGTTAGCCATGGCATCCAGGTCAAGGTGAGCCATCTGATCAGGTGCAGTGAGTCCGGGCTCAGTGGGGTAAAGGTGGCGGGCAATCCTAGTCACCAGCCCGCCGCAGACAACTGCGGTCTTGACCCGAGTCCCAATTCCGTTCCAATGCCGAGCTACCGGATAGGCAATGTTTAGAACAAACGGGGTACCGTAGTCAATGTTGAGGTACCCCGCGAGAATCGCTAGCTCAGTGTTGGTCACGTTATTGGGCTCAGGGCGCCCAAAAATGGTCTCTCCTAACAGACGCAAGTAGTAACGGGGCGCAGGTAAGTGAACATGAGCTCCCTTCCGTGCCTGGAAGGGGGTGTGAGTAAGCGCAGCCCAAAGTGGCTAAAGGAGGTCTCGAGGTGGGGCAGTGGGACCGTCACTAACTAGTCCCAAAACCTGCCCAAACCTGGCCAAAGTCCAGTGGTGCGACTCATTGCGGAGTCGAAAGTGAATGCAGGAACTGGAGTGGTCAGCCTGGTAAGAGTCGGTGTCAAAAGAGTAGGAGCTAAAAAACTCGTAAGTAGAGGTACGAATGGTAGCCTCCCCGCATGGTAATCGACCGACATACCCGTCCCGTTCAACAAGCTACAGACCTCCTCATAAATGCCTAAGGTCTCTAGGTCAGCTCGCGCAAGGAAACGGGTGGGGGAGAGAGGGCAACGAAGTAAAGCGGTTAACCGTTTCCGGTGAGCCGCGGAAGTGAAACGTACCGTGGGCATCTTCGGTAGAGGTGTGAGAGCGCCCTCCCCCGTAACAACAGCCTCAAAAGGGCTGGAATTGATGGCTAACTGGCTAGCCGGCTGATGTGGCCTCGGTGGCAGCATACCAGGCTGCGGAAAACGGGGAGTGAATCCGCACTCTAGCAGAGAGAAAGGCATGGTAAGAGTAGTGGCCGGTGAAGCCTGAACTGAGCTCCCGGCTGAGCTAGGTGCGGTGTAAACTGTCCCTGCAGCTGAGACAAGTAGAACTGGTGCTGCAGTGGTGACCAAGGCGAAGCTAGTGGCAACAGCAGGGGCCACTGGCTCGGTCACGGACGAGCTGGAGGACGTACTAGTAGAAGGCAAAGAACTCGCGTCCATCCTGCAAAGTATCAAAGGGCACGAATAAGAGAAGATGCTGCTAACCGTGGTTAAAACAACCGCTAACCAACATGTGACAGCAAAAAGAATGGCCCTATTGGTCGAAACAATCGACGTACAGCAATCAAGACCAAACAATTCCTCAAAAATTTCGAAGAGCAGCATGTGAGTGGTGATAATATGATAAAATAATGACCGCTAAAGGCGAATACAGCATGAAAACCAAATATGGGAGCATGTATGACTCCTAGCAGTCGAAGATTGCTACTCACAGCACGGGATTTCCCAACAATTCACATCAAGTAATGGCGATAGGGGATGGTAACGGCAGTTAACAACAGTGATAAGTAAGCATGGACTGAAGTTAAGCAGGCAAGGCAACAGAAAACCGTCTGACAGTCGACATATTCGACTTACAGGAACCCTAATTGCGGAAATCGCGCAAAATTCGAATTAATCATGTAGAAACATCGAGGAATTGCGAAAAGATCATCAACAAGCTAATTAAGGGCATATAAACACAATTAAGTCGAAACAAAATCGACTAGACATGGAGTTTTCGAACCCTAATTCAAATCACCTCAAGAAAATCGAATTAATTGAAGATAAAATGCAAAGAGTGTGAAAGGAACACTTACTTGATGATGATGGTCCTATACAAGCAATTAAACTTCAAATAACAAGCAACAAAGGCGGATTTTTAATCAAAAAACCCGCGAAACCCTAATTCCCTTTGAAAACCGTGAAAACGAACACAAAAGAAAGGGAAAACAAGGGGCTATTGAAGAATTAAGTGCTAGTGATAGAATGTAGGTGGTGGATTTGATGATTTTGGGCAAAAATTGGGGATTTGGGGAAAATGGAAATCATGAATGAGGGTAGGGGTTAGACGGGATTAGGGATTTGAAAATAGAATTAGGAAAAAATAAGAGTTTTAAGATAGAAAACTCCCGTCCTATTCATACCACTCGATCGAGTGGTTTTTAAATCACTCGATCGAGGACTTTTGATATCCTTCTGCTCGATCGAGTAGATATCCCCTCGATCGATTGTTCGTCCTTGGCCTTTCTCGATCGAGTAACCAAAGCAAGCTCGATCGAACCATTTTTCACTCGATCGAGTACAAAAAGTACTCGATCGAGGACTTCCTCGTGTAGACTTCTTTGAATCTCCGTCTTTACTTCCTCGAAATGCGTGACATTTCCCCAAACCTGCGTAAAACATATCCAAACACATCCCAAATACCAAATACGCAGCAAACACAGTCTATAGTCGTAGTCTAAGCTAAAGAAATGTCTAAACTAATTGTCCTAATTAAAAACGTAATAAATTCAAAAGAAATTCAAACAAATATCTATTACAAGTTGTTACACGGGGCATTTCCCCGTTTAATTCCCATTAGTGTCGCAGCCCCTCGTGGGCTTCTCGATCTGGAGGACGTCACTTCAGCCGACACCGACCGTCCTCTTTGATTTCCATGAGCTTGAATTCCTGTTTGCAAGAGGAGGAGGAACATAGTTCCAATCTATGTAGGTTCGAACTGCCTTCGTTCTCGCCCCTCTGTCATCTTCTTTGGCATCCTTGGCTCCAGTTTGATTGATAATGGCTGCACTGCGTCCCTTGACAACTCCTTTCTTGCTTTCATCTGTACCTGCAGTAAGGAAAACAGACGAATCTTCCTCCTTTTTGCTCTCAGTATGAGGCGGAGGGTTAGCAATAACAGCAATATTCTCCAAATTTCCATCTGGAGTGTCAATAATAGGGTCAACAGAAGAGAGGGCATTGCAAGGCTGAGCTTGCATGGGAGCCCTCCGGAACTTGGACCGATGAAAAGTCGCTCCTCGTCCCCTACCCGGAAGGTCAAAGTCTTCCCCCGACGTGTATTATCGCACGGGCAAAGTGGACAAAAATGGTCTCCCTAAAATGATAGGGGTGTGCACATCTTCGGGGATATCTAAGACGACAAAATCAACGGGAATAAAGAACTTCCCGATCCTGAACAGCACGTCTTCTGCTACACCTAGTGGCCGTGATAGACTACGGTCGGCCATCTGGACAGTCATGTTGGTGCAACTCAGCTTTGTCACACCAAGTCTCTTAGCTAGAGATAAAGGTAAAACACTTACGCTAGCGCCTAAATCGCATAGCGCATTATCAATCAATTGCATACCTATGTGACAAGGGATCGAAAAACTACCCGGGTCTGATTGCTTAGGAGGTAGCTTATTTTGAAATAGGGCTGACCCCACCTCAGTCAAAGCGACAGTCTCATTATCATTTATAGTCCTCTTACGTGCTAAAATTTCTTTCATAAATTTTAAATAAGAGGGTACCTTGGTCAGCAATTCAGTGAACGGCACGGAAACTTCCAAACTCTTCAAAAGCTCAACAAATTTGCCAAACTGTTGATTAATCTTGGTATTCTGCAGCCGCCTCGGGAAGGGAACCGTGATTGGTATCTCGAGCCCCTTGTTTCTCGCCTCCAAAGTGTCTTCCGGAGCAAGTTCGGTGTCCTTTGGGCGCTTCTTACCTCTCGAACGAGGCCTTTCTGGTAATTCCTCGCTTAAACGAGCACTAGCAGGCTCTCGAATAAGCTTCCCGTCGTCAATATCACTCGATCGAGCACTGTGTTCACTCGATCGAGCAGTTTCTTCATCAGCTTCAGTCGATCGAGTAAACTTACCACTCGATCGACCAACCTTCTCTTCTGCTTCACTCGATCGAGCAGAGACTCCACTCGATCGACCAGATTCTTCACCATTTCCACTCGATCGAGCTGTTTCAGCATCAGACTTCAGTCGATCGAGTAACTCTTGTGTCGTGAGTCCTTTTCTCTTAACAGAGCACTGTTCATCATCGCCGACTTCCTCGGGTCCGATTTCAGACTTAGGACCTTCATAAGAAAGACCGCTTCTCAACTCTATCGGATGCACCGTCTCATTTGGGTTCTTGTCATTTTGAGTCGGTAGATGACCGGGCTTCCTTGAAGATTGATTTTATTGGTTGGGCAACTTGAGTCTCAAGTGCCTTGAATGCCGTGTCCTTTTGTTGTAATTGCTTTGCAATCGACTGCATCATGGACTTTAACTCACCTATCTCACTCACCCCACTAGACGACGAAGCACCTTGGTTAGTAGGGTTGAAAGACGGAGGCTTCTGATAGCCTTGTTGCTTCTGGTGTGGAGGAATATAGGGCTGCTGCTGCTGATTTGGAGGAGCGGTGGGGTTGAGTACGTTCTGGTTACTCCACCTCAAATTGGGGTGGATGTTCGGCTCGTAATGAGTGTTGTTTTGCCTATAATGTTGAAAGGCAGCACATTGCTCATAAGGACTAGGACAATAATCAGCGACATGTCCATCTACCCCACACCTCGTACAGACGAAGGGACCGTCTGTCATAGCATTAACATGGTACATTCCTCCCTTGAGAGCTCCCCCTAGTTCGTACTTGTCGAACCTCACGGTAAGGGCTTCTAATGCGGCCACTGAAGAGGATTCAACGGCTCTCCTTTGGTTTCCCCTTGAATTCCCATATTCAGCCCTATGAGTGGCTAAATCATCTATAATCTTCCATCCCTTGGTCGCTCCCAAGTTGTCGGCAAATCGACCGTTGTCTGCAAAGATCTAATATAGCCCTCTCGATCATCATATAAACCATTGTAAAAATGGTTACAAAGGCTCCACTTTTCGAAACCGTGGTGCGGTATGGTCCGCACCAGTTTCTTAAATCGAAGCCATGCCTCGTGGAAGTTCTCGTCAGGTCCTTGTTTGAAACTTGTTATCTGAGCTCTGATGGCGATGGTTCTCGAAGCAGAGAAGTATTTCTTATAAAACGCCAAGGCTAGCGAATTCCAATCTATTATGCCGTGAGCAGCTCGGTCCAAATCCCTATACCACTCCCTCGCAGCATCGCGGAGTGAGAAGATGAACATAGTTTCTTTGATCGATCACTGTCACGCCGGTGGGAGGAGGTATGGAGCAAAGCGATAATCAATGAAAGTCTCCATATGCCGAGTGCGTCTTGATTGCAGCTCCCGAACTGATTTTTCTCGACCATATTGATGTATGCGGGCTTTGGCTCGAACTTCCTAGCATCTCCCGGCAGTTCGAACCCTTTATAGAGATTGTCAGCCGTGGGCTCGGAGTGACTAGCAATGGTTGCTTCCTCAGCCATTTCGGGAAAATCTGGGAAGGTAATGGACTCAAGTGATGAATTGGAAACTGGAGAAGACGGCGGATTGTCTTCGAAAAGCTCGTTCTCGTAAAAGCTACCACGAGAACTAGGCTCTTCCTCTGCCTATTGCTCTTGAAATAGTCTCCTTTTTACGTGCAGAGATCTCTCAATCTCGGGATCAAAAGGTAGTAGTGGACCACCTTGCGACCTGCGCATAAGAGGAAACTACAGACAAGATATGAGAATAGTCTAAGGAACGATGTTCCTTAAACTACAAGAAGAATTAAAAATAAACAGCTAGTAATTTAAACAATTCCCTCCCCGGCAACGGCGCCAAAATTTGACACGTCTGTCGCGTACCTGTCAAAAATAAAACCTAACGGTCTCAACTAAAAATGTAGTAGAGGCAGTCGAGTATCGAATCCTCGGGGAGGTAATGCAACTACAGCTATCTATTTCTAATCCTATGGTAACAATTGGGGTTGATTAAATTTTTGATTCTAACTACGGAGTTGAAAGGGAAGAGAAATAAGGCAGAGAGCAGGAAAGTGAATTAAACTATCAATAAGAGGGGGACATGTCGGGAATTCGGTTCACTACGGTAGTTTAACAACTTAGCAGTAAATGACTCAGACGAACTAATGCGAGACGGATATTAGAAGGTCCTTTCGGTCCACTTCCCACCCTAAAACACCGCTAACTTAACTTTCGTCCTCATTAGGGTAGTCCACTGTTTATAGCAGGCCTATTTAGTCCAATCTTTCGATCCAGGATTAATTGTAGCCAGATTAATGGGTGACATAGAAGCGTGCACTCAACTAGGTCGAGAATTACAGTTATATTGTTATAGTGACAGAGTCTCTTTAATCAATTCGTCTAATTCATTCACTACGTCGTCATTATCCTACCGCAGATCCCCTAATCCCAACATGAAAGGGTTTAGCTACTCATACTCATAATTAATCTAACAGCAGATAATTTCCCAGCAGAAAACATAACGAAATAATAATAAAATGCAATTACAGAAATTAGGGCAAGGAAGGATGATAACAATAACAAGAATTAAAAGCAACAAGAAGGTTAATTATTATTAAGGAAGAGAGAGAATTACAATCCAAGCAAATTCCGGCGTAAAGAACTCGTAATCCGAGTGAAGCAATCCGAAATAAAAGTAACAGTAGAGAAAGTTCAAGCAACGTAGAAGGCAACAGTGTCTAATGTCAAACTTAGAGAGTAAAAGAGATGATAAAAAAGAATGCCTAATAACCTCGTAAAACATCGGTTAAATAGCCAAACACAAAGTGTTTATGCGGAAATAATTAAAACATGGACTGATTAAAGCCCATAGAGTCGGAAGCCTCTCAATCGAGTGCTTTAAACCACTCGATCGACCAAGATCTCAGCAGAAACTCCTCGATCGACCATCAGGGTACTCGATCGAGGGCTTGGTCAAATGCAGCTTACTCGATCGAGTAAGGAATAGCTCGATCGAGCCTTGGGGAGCTTAGGGACCACTCGATCGACCACCAAACAGCTCGATAGACCACTTGGGTCTTCAATTCAGCTCACGTCTTCACCCAAATGCCTCGTAATGCGTGCAACGACACTTCCAAGTGCAACATCTCACTCTGGGACAATCCCGTCTCCTCTAAATGCATGCAAAAAGGACGAAAAGGAGCATGGTTTCGCCACTTCCGCGATTATCCCTACAAAAAGGACAAAATACACCAAAGTAGCCAATTCGGGGCAAAATACTATAAAAACAGTATAGAAATGCATAGAAATACGTGCTGAAATAGGCCAAAAAGACTATACATTAGGCACGTATCAATACCCACCTTACGGCATTAGTATCAACCATAGACCGGGTCCTAGAAAAACTCTCGTCCATGACTAGGTCGTCCTACCATACATGCTTAGTCTAATTCAATTCCGTGCCTCTCGACTTTAGAACGAATGAACAAATTTAATCTACGACTACGGCCGATAATCAAAGATTAAGCGTAACAAAGCAAGCATGTGATGGAAACAATTGAACAATATTATTATAAACTTATTTTAACATGTTATATATTTGGTTTTGCATGGCTTCCCTAGCCTTTAAACTAGGAAATTTAGCTACTCATACTAAAATGTAAAATGCAAACTAAATTAAAAGAAATGTTAAACATGGTTATATGATTTATATTAATTAGGTGATATAACATATGAAAAGAACAAAGCTAATGTAAATGTGAGATACTTGATTATAATAACTATGTGGTAACTAAAACAATAATGTAAATTGTAAACTTGGAATTAGAAATACCTTATAAAAGAGAACTTATATGGAAGAACAAATAACAAATAACCAAAAGCTTGAATATCAAATGCTTGAGAATATCTTGAAGTACAAAATGTTGAAAGATTAACTAAGGAATGCTTAACAACTTGTAAATTAAAATGAAAACTAATGAGAGAAAACTTATAATGCTTGAGGCTTATTGTAGTAAACTTGGACGTAAAATGAGATATCCAAAACCTAGGAATACCTCTCCTATTTATAGGAGAGGAGAAGGAAACGTAAGAAACCAAAGGGCATGCAACCCCGATCGGGGCCGCCAACCCCGATCGGGGTCGTGTGTTACTCGGTTATTTGCCTTAATTCCTCTCTTAATTCCTTGGAGAATCCTTTGTGGGTGACTAAATGTGCGATTAATCACCCGGTTAATGCTTGCATTTGGCAACTTAAGATCTTTTGGAATCCCATGCTTTCTCCTTGACTTTTGACTTGCAATTTGGGCTTGACTTGGATGCTTGATCTCATTTGTATTTTGCTAATTGATCCAACAAATTCTCATGCAAAAATCCATGCAACTTGAGGCACAAAGTCCATGCAACATCCAATCCTTAGTCCATTTGGTCTTATTTCCTCTTAGCTTGCAATTTCTAGTACTTTGTAGTTATTTTAGCTCCAAAAAGCTTATTCCCTACAAAATATGTCAAAGTATCCAAAACAACTAGAATTGCAAATATTAGCTATAAAACACTTAAGATAAGTGCTAAAGACATGTAAAATCAAGCTAATATAGGGGGTTAAAATGTATAAAATATGCACTTATCATTCATGCTCATAAACTCATAAAAACAGTAAAGATATGAAATAAATGAGTTGTTTACACCCTCAAAGTTACGTATATTGATGTTTGCGACGTAGACGACTTTAGAGACGGTTTTCTCGGAGTGACTACTCACGATCAAAGAAGTTTAAAAAGATGCCTTAAAAAAGGATTTTGTTTTGAAAATATGTTAATTAAACATGTTGATTAATGAGTTGAGTTGGTCGAATGGGTCGGTCGAATGCACGGCGATGGTACCAAACAAAATGTGTAAGGCTTGTGTTTACGATCGGTAGGTCGTAAACACGTGTCGATTTTGTGACTTAGGAAGTCGAGTCTAGAAGTTTAAGGGAGATGTGAGGGGGAGGACACTCGCGTGAAGATTGTAGTGTGTGATGGTTGGTATTTATAGAGAAATGTGGGGAGGTAGGTCGGTTGTGCTTTCTTAGAGACTAAGCAGACACCTGCTTTAGGCGCGGGGTACCCCGTGATACAATGGGGTGTACTGTCCCTTTCGCAAATTTGGATTTTGCATTTGTTCTAACCAATGTTTTGTTGGTTGTGATTTATGGTCTTTGATGGTTGCTTAGCCGTGTAAGCTTCATCTTAGGTGATATTTGGGGTAGGTATTTTGTGTCTTTGACTCGGGTTTGACCCGTGTGAGTCAGGATTTGAATTTCGAGTCGGTTTTTGGCCCGGTGTCGGTTTTGACTCTAATTAGGGTCATTTTAATGCAAATGACATGATGAAAACATTCATGGCATTATTTTCGACATTCGAGATTTGGTTGACTCGGGTTGACTCAGGTTGACTCGAGTTGCGAGTTTCTGAGTCGGTTTTGGGTCCGAAGACGGTTCTAACTCTAAATAGTGTTATTTTAATGCAAATGAAGTTAGAAAACTTTTTATGAAATCAGTTTTCATATCCGAGTAGTGCATTAAACTGTCTCATGTATAGCCAATCCACGCACGCATATCAAAAACATGTTATAGTCCGATCATCATCGGGTGGTTTTTGGAAGGTGCAGATATTGGGTATCTACACCTACAAATGGACTTAAAGTATATAAAAAGGTAAGTGTCGGATTACACAGTGTCTTTCGATTTTACACATAATACTTCTTCATTAAACACGTTTGGCTCTTGTAAAAATTTAGAGCAGCCCTCAAGTGAAGTCTTCATAACATTGTTAACTTGTTCTGACACTTGATACAGACTTCTTTTTTCGTACGGTTAAAGAAAAAGTAGAGCCATCCAAGGGACAAAAGCATAAAAATCACATCATCACAGCAACGTGTATGAAGTATGAGGTCTGAGTTTATGAACAACCTTCAATGTAAATCATGAGTCATTAGTTCACACAACCTGGTAAGAAATTGACGCACTACTACACTAGTCATTCCCATCATGGGTATCATTCTCTTGATAAGAGGGCAGATAATCCTATCCTAAAACTCAAATCTCTGAATTCTTTTGTATCCAATAATCCTATCTTATAAAATCATTTCAGGCTCTACACTACATAGTCCCCTGGTTGTCAGGTCGTTCCTATTAGTGTAGTTGAGTTTATCCACTCTAGTGACAGAAAATTAATAAATGTCATACCCTCTGGGTTGTCCAGACTAAAAGTACAAGATTAGTTAACTTTTCTTCACCCTCGTATCATATACAATAGACAATATTATTATATCTCCGAACTACAAGCCCCCTGGTTGTCAGGTCGTACCTTGTAAACGAAAATAAAATAATTTTATTGTCTACCTGAGTGGCAACCTTTGACAAAATATCTCATATTTTATCAATTAAAAACTCAATAATCTTTAATTGGTCAAGTTTTAATGTCATTCAAACAGTTTGAATAACACAAGTGCTTATATCTTATACTAGCACTAACAACTATATCTTATATAATTGTCAGAAGAGAAACTACAAATTATCATGTAAGTGTAATACTCCACTTAGAGAACTCTTCTCTTAAATGTAGATACATGTTACATAATTTAACATAAACACTACAATCAATTTGTTATTAAAATAATCATTACACTAACAATTGACAAAACAAATTGATCATAATATTTCAGGCACATGCATAAGTGAAACCACTAAGCAAGTTGATAACTATACCACGATTAGATAGTGTATAGCTCACACTTGAAACAGTACGAGAACAGTTCTCGTGCATAGTACGTAAAAATTCGACCCAAATTTACAAAATGTAAATGCAAAATTGGCTCTGATACCAATTGAAGGGACCGCGGTACATCACATGTAGCAGCGGAAGACAGAAACGCGGTCCTCCTGAGACCTATTGCATTTAAAAACTTGTAAAATTGGGTAAAGGGACACATACTTTATGTGTAGACAATAAATTGGTCTAACTCCGAAAATACGGAGTCTCTAGTGTATCCACACCGGTAGATAAACTAACGTTCTCAACCCTTGAGACGACCTCGGATATAGAGAAAACACTTTTCTCACTTTTGTATGAATGTCAAACGAGCTCAGATCTATTTGTTCTTGTAAAACAAAACAAGTAATCCTTGCTATTTATAGAAGATGAATTCTTAGCCATGAAGGCATGTAGCAAATCCTTAACAATTAAGGATTCTTTGTTGAAAAGGCATGTGGCTTTAAATGATAAGCATATAACATTTCATGTTTATCAAACCAAATAGCATAATTATCTTCCATCGGTCTCTCATACAAATGTCTTTCCGATATTAACTATATTTCCGTGTTAGCGGACAATATAAAAATATGTCATCGAGATTATTTAATTAATTATCTCATAATAAATTAAATAACAGTAAACGTTAAATATCGACCGTAAGTGTGTGACCACATAGGTTCATTACTAAACCGATAATAATTAATCTCATTAACTATTAATCGAGGTTGGCGTCTAACAACACTCCCCGACGGCCGGATAGCGTGAATAATACCAATATTCACTGTACCCGAACCTGGTAAAGGATACTGTATTTATTTCCCTCCGTTGTTCCAACTCCGGATCATCCTAGGGTATGGTTTGACTGTAAACCCCAACTAGACGACCACTATGTTACATGTCGAACATTATTGGTCGGGAATGACTTTAAGAAACTCCTTTCTTAAATCATTCGTCTACCCTGGCCAAGGTTTTTGATATGACCAATAAGATTAATGACAACATAGAGTTCAAACTCATTACCTTGAGCTGATGGATTCCATCTTGACTCACCATTAATAACATAGGTACTTAATTATACCCAATGACCATTCAACTAGCATTTTTACACACTAGGTGTCCGGTATTTAAGTATAATAAGTAGTCTATTAACTACAATGACGATCTCAGGTCAAAGGATAAAATATACAACTACTCCTTAAGAGAATTTCCACATTGACAGCATAGGTAATAATAGCCATTTGGAAAATCTCACTGTTTATCACGTTCAATAATCATATCTCCATATGCATTATCTATATTATAACTTAATGAATGAGATCCATTAATACTCATCTTATGAGTACCGTTATCAATATATTGGTGTATCCGGATTATCATAGTCCCATTCTGATAATCACACGACCAAGAACACTTTTAGACTAAACTCTATAATACTCGACTCTCATTATCATAATCTCCATTATGATGTCAAGTATAGCAGTTTAATCAAGGATTTATCATTGTATTAACACCTTAATAAGATAATAAGAAAATGCCATCTAATTATTAATCTCTATTAATAATTACGTTGTATGAAATTCGTTCAAAAACGTTTCATAACGATTGCTCTGGGGCATAGTTCCAACAATCTCCCACTTGACCTAGAGGCAATCGGTCATGAACCTTGATCCTAGATCCCACTTGCGCTTGTCAAACTCCTTTGATATAAGCGCCTTAGTGAAAGGACCTACATTGTTTCTTTCCCTTACACCTGATGAATTTGAACATCTCTATGTTCAAACATTTCTCTAATCAGGTGAAATTTCCGAAGAGCATGTTTAGATCATTGGCAGGCCCTTGGCTCTTTAGCCTGTGCAATAACTCCTTATTGACACACAATAGAGGAACACCTTCCTCCATTGAAGGAACAACACCAAGCTTAGTTAAGAACTTTCTTATCCAAATGGCTTCCTTAACAGCATCACATGCAGCTAAGTACTCTTCTTCGGTTACTGAGTCAGCTATTATAGCTTTTTTGGAACTTTTCCAACTCACTACTCCACCTTTTAGGGTGAAAACATAACCAGAGATAGACTTGCTATCAACCTTATCCAATGCAAAACTTACATCAGTACCGCTAAACACTTTTAACTCACAATCTCCAAAAATGAGGAATTGGTCCTTAGTCCTTCTCAAGTACTCAAGGATGGTTTTCACCACTTTCCAATGTTCCTCACTCGGATTGCCTGATGCCTACTTGCTACTACTAACGGGTAAGCCACATCAGACCTTGTACAACATGACAACTTAGTGTACAAAGATTGAGAGAGCCCTAGCAGCTTCCTGAATCTATCTCCATAGATTCTTATTCCAAGAATATAAGCCGCTTCTCCCATATCCTTCATGGAGAACTGTTAAGATAGTCAAATCTTTGTCTCTTTCATGACTAGCACATCATTTCCTATAGCAATATGTCAGCCACATATAGTACTAAGAAAATTACTGTACTCCCACTAGCCTTTTTTGAGAAATATTAGTCGGAAAGAAAATAATCCAATAAGAACAAAATCATACATCATCATGATATGGACTTCCTCATAATGATATATAATAATTTTAAAACATGCATGAGCCCCCTGGTTGTCACGTCGCTTCTCATCATAATTAAAATTCATCTGATTTTATCTTATAAAATCATTTCAGGCTCTACACTACATAGTCCCCTGGTTGTCAGGTCGTTCCTATTAGTGTAGTTGAGTTTATCCACTCTAGTGACAGAAAATTAATAAATGTCATACCCTCTGGGTTGTCCAGACTAAAAGTACAAGATTAGTTAACTTTTCTTCACCCTCGTATCATATACAATAGACAATATTATTATATCTCCGAACTACAAGCCCCCTGGTTGTCAGGTCGTACCTTGTAAACGAAAATAAAATAATTTTATTGTCTACCTGAGTGGCAACCTTTGACAAAATATCTCATATTTTATCAATTAAAAACTCAATAATCTTTAATTGGTCAAGTTTTAATGTCATTCAAACAGTTTGAATAACACAAGTGCTTATATCGTATATTAGCACTAACAACTATATCTTATATAATTGTCAGAAGAGAAACTACAAATTATCATGTAAGGGTAGTACTCCACTTAGAGAACTCTTCTCTTAAATGTAAATACATGTTACATAATTTAACATAAACTCTACAATCAATTTGTTATTAAAACAATCATTACACTAACAATTGACAAAACAAATTGATCATAATATTTCACGCACATGCATAAGTGAAACCACTAAACAAGTTGATAAATATACCACGATTAGATAGTGTATAGCTCACACTTGAAACAGTACGAGAACAGTTCTCGTGCATAGTACGTAAAAATTCGACCCAAATTTACAAAATGTAAATGCAAAATTGGCTCTGATACCAATTGAAGGGACCGCGGTACATCACATGTAGCAGCGGAAGACAGAAACGCGGTCCTCCTGAGACCTATTGCATTTAAAAACTTGTAAAACTGGGTAAAGGGACACATACTTTATGTGTAGACAATAAATTGGTCTAACTCCGAAAATACGGAGTCTCTAGTGTATCCACACCGGTAGATAAACTAACGTTCTCAACCCTTGAGACAACCTCGGATATAGAGAAAACACTTTTCTCACTTTTGTATGAATGTCAAACGAGCTCAGATCTATTTGTTCTTGTAAAACAAAACAAGTAATCCTTGCTATTTATAGAAGATGAATTCTTAGCCATGAAGGCATGTAGCAAATCCTTAACAATTAAGGATTCTTTGTTGAAAAGGCATGTGGCTTTAAATGATAAGCATATAACATTTCATGTTTATCAAACCAAATAGCATAATTATCTTCCATCGGTCTCTCATACAAATGTCTTTCCGATATTAACTATATTTCCGTGTTAGCGGACAATATAAAAATATGTCATCGAGATTATTTAATTAATTATCTCATAATAAATTAAATAACCGTAAACGTTAAATATCGACCGTAAGTGTGTGACCACATAGGTTCATCACTAAACCGATAATAATTAATCTCATTAAATATTAATCGAGGTTGGCGTCTAACAACACTCCCCGACGGCCGGATAGCGTGAATAATACCAATATTCACTGTACTCGAACCTGGTAAAGGATACTGTATTTATTTCCCTCCGTCGTTCCAACTCCGGATCGTCCTAGGGTATGGTTTGACTGTAAACCCCCACTAGACGACCACTATGTTACATGTCGAACATTATTGGTCGGGAATGACTTTAAGAAACTCCTTTCTTAAATCATTCGTCTACCCTGGCCAAGGTTTTTGATATGACCAATAAGATTAATGACAACAAAGAGTTCAAACTCATTACCTTGAGCTGATGGATTCCATCTTGACTCACCATTAATTACATAGGTACTTAATTATACCCAATGACCATTCAACTAGCATTTTTACACACTAGGTGACCGGTATCTAAGTATAATAAGTAGTCTATTAACTACAATGACGATCTCAGGTCAAAGGATAAAATATACAACTACTCCTTAAGAGAATTTCCACATTGACAGCATAGGTAATAATAGCCATTTGGAAAATCTCACTGTTGATCACGTTCAATAATCATATCTCCATATGCATTATCTATATTATAACTTAATGAATGAGATCCATTAATACTCATCTTATGAGTACCGTTATCAATATATTGGTGTATCCGGATTATCATAGTCCCATTCTGATAATCACACGACCAAGAACACTTTTAGACTAAACTCTATAATACTCGACTCTCATTATCATAATCTCCATTATGATGTCAAGTATAGCAGTTTAATCAAGGATTTATCATTGTATTAACACCTTAATAAGATAATAAGAAAATGCCATCTAATTATTAATCTCCATTAATAATTACGTTGTATGAAATTCGTTCAAAAACGTTTCATAACGATTGCTGTGGGGCATAGTTCCAACAAAAACCACGACCTCGAGGCACTTATTACCGCGGTCATGTCGAAGCCCGAGTCAACTCAGTCCCAACCCGAGTGACAGTGGACTCGTTTAGTGTCCGAGTTAGTGTCCCGAGTCATGCACCACTATGAGAAATACTACCGAGTCAAGTCCGAGTCAAAGACTATCCTTTGCTCATAAATTGATCTTTTCGTCAATGAAAAGATAATAATAGCCAACAAGGTTATTGTGAATCATACCACCTCAAAAATTAGGGATGGTGATGTTCTTCTCACCTATGGTTGCTTCAGTGTTGTTGAGAAGGCATTGAAGACTATTTTCCGCCCACCCAGCCATGTGAACCACTGCCACACGTCTTATTTTCCGGCCACACTACTTGTCTACCTGTTGAATTCAGGCCACCGCGCCTTATTTTCCGTCCTGCACCATCGTGTTCATCGGACTCGAGTCCACCACGTCTGAGCACATCATTACTTTTCTTCATCTATTTGTCTACAAGTAATCCATCTGAATTGATGGAGGTGATGCCATTTTAGTGATTTGATAAGAAATAATGATGCCGATTATCAAGGTTTTCAAGAGAATTTGGGGTTTTTTTAGAGAGAGATGTTATATTTTTTTTGATTGGGCTGTGATTTGTTTTGAGCGTCTTTTATTTCATGTGCGCGAGATTCTTTTAATATCTATTGTTTTATTCGATTAAATCTAAGCCCTTTATTTTTGTTTATTCAATGGCTGAGATTTTAAAACTCACAACTCACCATAAGAACCAAACTCACGAGATCCTGCATATATCTCTCTCTCTCTCTCTCTCTCTCTCTCTCTCTCTCTCTCTCTATATATATATATATATATATATATATATATATATATATATATATATATATATATATATATATATATATATATATATATATATATATTGAAAGTAGAAAAATAATAAAATTTGATATTTTATATCATAACAATGTGTAATATATATGTTTTTTGAAATAAAAATTAATAAATTCGGGTGGTGGATGGATAACGGGTGAAATTTGTTCATCTAACCCATCATCCACCCGTCATTGTTTCATCCATCATCCATTCGTCATCCATTCAGTCGGGTTTTCATCCATCTTTTAGGATCGGATGGATCGGGGTATAGGTCGGGTGTGAGTGAAATTGAAGTTGAAGGAAATTCACTCCAAAGTCTCTAGCAAAGTTAACTAATTTTGTACACTCACTTTTTTTTTTTGGTAGAATGTAAGCATTCTCATTAAGCTCAAAAGAAACTATTACAAACTATCAAGAGGTAATCAAATACATTAAATAAGGCCTACTAAACTAAGCCAATCTCTATCTCTTACAAATACATTTCCCAATTCTAACTGATGAACCTTACTCCTAATAAGCTTCTGAATTTGATATACCAAAGTCATAGGGCTCATCAGCTTCCTTTCAATTCTAGCCATGTTACGTTGCTGCCATACATGATAGTAAACGCCCATTACAGCAGCAAGACAAATTCCCTTCTGAATTGGACTCCATTTCTTGCGTCCAATCCAAATGATGGCATTACCACCAGGGGTAGGAATGCACAGCCACAAGCAGACTTCATGCAGGATTAGTCTACTGTATCTGCAATGCATAAAGAGATGACTAAGAGTCTCTGTGTCTGCATCACAAACACAACATCTATCATCAGTACAGATCCCTATCCTACATAGCTTATCCTTCACATTCAAAGCATTTCTGAAAACTAGCCAACACAGGAAGCTATGTTTAGGGAGGGCTCTGGGATTCCAAATCAATTGGCCACATATTTGAATAATTACCCATCTCTGTCTAACTTTAATCACTCTAATTCCACATCTAACTCCGACTCAAATTAAGTGCACATTTGAATGAAAGTTTTTATTGGCTAATGAGGACATTTTTATCGTCCTCACCAAATACCTAAATTTTTTGGGCGGGAAAGTGGCAAATAAGCCCCATACGTTTGACACTACGTGCAAATTAGCCCCATCTCTTTCGTTTAGTGCAAATTCACCCCAGCAGTTATAACTTATGTGCAAATAAGCCCCACACAAGATTTTCAGGTCAATTTTTCGCCGAAGAAAAATGACATGGCGCCGGAAATATGACTAGGATTAGTTTAACTAATTAAAAAAATATATATGTGATTTTATTACTACAAGGGATAGTCGTTTATACAACAATCTCGATAGTTCTATATGTTCATGCGACTGTTTGTCTTTGTCCGCTCCATCGTCAAACCCATCACTATCTTCATTCCATCACTATACTCAAGCGTAATTTGTCTTCACTTGAACTCATTGTATCTATGAACAATAAGTTAAAAGAATAAATCAACTTCTCTAATCGTTATCTAATTTCAATTCTCTAACATAAATCGAATTATTTCTGTAAAATATAACTATATTAAAAAAAAAAAAAATTACCTGAACTTGACTTTTTCCCAATTTTGTTTTGAAATCTCGTTTCATACTTGGGAAAAATTTCAATTACCAATAAGGATAAACTTATGGAAATTGGGTTTGTAAATTGAAGTAAAAATTGATGTATAAATGGAGAGAGACCATTAATTTGGGAGCTAAAAATCAGCAGAGGAAAGGAGATGCGGAATTGGGAGTAAAGTGATAGAGATTAGAATAGACTCATAGATATGTCGTTTCATCCAAGTGAATGGATGATAAGAAGGGGTAACTGACAATGGATAAAGTGTGTGGAATTTTTTTTTCTACCTTGATCGAAGTCACTCGATCCTAAACATATTTCCGACGCCATGACATTTTTCTCCGGCGAAAAATTGACCTGAAAATCTTGTGTGGGACTTATTTGCACATAAGTTATAAGTGTTGGGGTGGATTTGCACTAAAAGAAAGTGATGAGGCTAATTTGCACATAGTGTCAAACATATGGGGCTTATTTGCCACTTCTCCAATTTTTTGGGTGATGATAATTGATAACCAAAACGCACGTGCGTGTGCTCTAAGTCTCTAATGTTGACTTTTTTTTTTTTTTTTTATCGTTTTTATATTTATGCGACTTTCAAAGGGTCTGAATGTTTTGATCAAACGAATCTGCATTCACATTCACATTCACATTCACATTAATCGAAGTAAGGTCTCAATAATGGCGGCCGCAGCAACAACCTCCTCTCAGTTATCGTGCTTCGCATCCATTAGCCGTAATCTCCATCTCCAGCAACGCCGATCTATCCACTTTCTCTCTTTTCGCCCCAAGGTAACTCCCTCAATACCCTTAATTGCCTTACATCTCATATGCTTTTTATGTTCATATCCGATGTTTTCAACCCTAATTATAGCTGTCAACCATTATTTTTTGCTTCTTTTTATGCTCAAAACTATTCGCTTTGTGTTTGGCAAGACTAGCTGGGAAATTTCTTGAATTTGTATAATTTGTTATGCAATTCTTCTCAGATTATGTGGTGTTTCAGCTTAACCTAATTGTCAGGTAACTCATGTTGAATTTACACTCTCTCTGTCCCAATCAATTGTTTACGTCTTTTATTCTTTGTAAGGCTATTTTAATCAAATGTGAACAAATGATTAGGACGGAGGGTACTAATTGGCATAATATTGAAGCAGAAATTGTCATCTCTGAAAACCTTGAAAGCTCACACCCATCTGTAATTGACCCTTAAAAACTCACCATGTCTCGTTTTTCGTTTCACATAATTAGGGCTTGCAGTTTTCAAATGCTGTATATTGTTGTTTAAATGTTTTGATTGAGGATGTATGTCAGAATGTGACTCCTATCTTGTACAGTTGTTCTACATGATATTGGATTGGGTGCTTTTATTGCATGAAACTGTACTGACAGTGGAAGATTCTTTTATTAGTTGTCAGTTGTTATGAGCCTTGAAGAGCATGATGCCGAAACCTCTAGTTCGAGCAACATGCCTAAGCTAAGCTATCAAGCTGATCTACCTAGCTCAAGTGTGGAGGTGACTGAGAAGGCGTATACTGGAGGAAATGTTAACGGGAAAATTGGTGCAAATGGACCTCTAGATCAAACTATCTCTGAGAAGAAGAAGGCAGCCAAGATTCATGATTTCTGCTTCGGGATCCCTTTTGGTGGTTTTGTTTTGACTGGAGGGGTCCTGGGTTCTATACTTTCAAGGAACCTGGCTACACTTGGAACAGGTGTCCTCTTTGGAGGTGCTGTTCTTGCATTTAGCATAACAAGTTTAAAGGTTTGGAGGGAAGGCAAATCAAGTTTTCCTTTTATTATTGGACAAGCAGGTCCGTATCTTCCATTAAACTCAATTTTTTCCTCATTTTCTTTGTTTTGTTTTGTTGTATTTCAGTGATGGATTGATGGTCTATTTTTGGATACATTTCTGAGCATGTTTGTTTACATTTTTATCAACAAGTTCTGTAGAATAATGTTTCAATATGGCCGTTTAGGGTAGGGTAAATGAACTTAGTTTTCTACAGGCCTTGTCAGAGCTTTCACCAACTCACTATTGCTAAAGTCCGTGTCGGTTTGGATTCGTATAATTGTGTACATGAGCATGTTTATGAATAAAGGAGAAGTATGTAAGAAGTCATCCTCTAGTTGTAAATTGTAATTTGATATGCTACTTGTGATTTGACACATTGAAGCATGAGGAGTTTTGAACCACTGGCTTGCAGCAGTAGACTCATGTGGGGTCCGCGGTTCACAGCCTCTTCTATGCTAAGTAGACATTATTTCCTTGAATTAGTAAGATACTAGTTCCTCTCTAACTTGGTGGTCAAGGGGGAAGTGTTAGAGTAACAATTGCAGAGGACCGTGGGTTCAAGGCATGTAAATCGCAGCTTTGATGTTCCTGGATATTACGAGTATTTCTTTTTTTTTTTTTTAACTTCTTTATTTCTTAATTTTTTTTAACTTCTTCTGTGATCCAAATATTGATCAAATATATATGTTGATATGGCTACCCAACAATAGTAGTTGGGCTTTTTTTTTAAACTTCTTCTGAGTATCAGTATTTAAGACCCCTTGCCTCATTATCGTGGCCTTCTGAGTTCTCCACTGAATATGCTGGCTTGCACCTCATTCCTTTTTTTCATAGAAGTTTGAAATCCTCTCTAGAACTGACCTTCTTCGTGATCTATTCTGTAATATAGCGTCAATCCTAAAATGATTGTTCCCCTCACCCAACCTTTTTTTTAACTTTCTTAATATGGATTTTAATTCTTCTATCTTCTCCACATGCTTGTCCAGTTCTTGCTGGTACCCTATTATGGAAGAACTTCCAGACCTACTCAATGGTATGTACAATTATATATAGTGCTTGCAGATTGCTTCTAAGTTAAAATCTACAAGTGTTCTTATCGGCTTGAATTCCCTTTCCTTATTGGCAGACAAAAAAATTGTTTCCTTCTGGACTTTATGCTTTAGTGAGGTATGACTATGTCTTTTTTTTACTCCCCCAAAAGTAACCTTTTATATTCTCACCTGCTTCCTCATTTATATATCTTTCACATATTTACAGTGCCGCCATGCTGCTAACATTTTATATTCACCTGCTTCCTCATTTATATATTTACAGTGCTGCCATGCTGCTTTTTTACTCATATGTGGTCATTTCTGGAGGAAATCCACCACCCAAAAAATTGAATCCTACTGCACAAGCTGCATTGTGATGAGGCTTTCCAAGGTAAGCTTGCAACTTTTGATACCTTTTTTGTGGTCGAGTATAATTCATGTTTATTTTATTGTATGTCATTAGAAATAATAAATCTACCAGATTTAGTTTAGGCAGGGAGCCTGTGGTGGTTAGTTTATTTAGAAAGCTCTAATAACTCGCTAGCTGTGAAATAGATGATTTTCTGACGTGCTGATGAATTTTGAATTGCATCTAGCTTCTATGTCATACACGGTTACACATGCAACTGTGGGACTCGACATGACTGTACCTTTTTTGACACGAGGACTCTATCCTAAAATGAGCATACAGATACGAGGATATGTCATAAAAAAAATATTTACTTAACAAATTAGAATAACAAGAACAATCCTCATTTTCTTGCCATTAGAATTTTTAGTTTTTGAATCGAATGGAAAGATGTTTTAGAAATAATGCTTAAAAATCATTAAATATCAGGCAGCGATTGATACAAAGTCTCTTCCCCCCACACACTTGTCATGTGGGCCTCTTTTTTTGGCTCTATTAGGAGAAGTATTGGATTAATAAGAGCCGGGTGTCGGAGTATGGATTCCGTACATATATCCTTGAGTGCCATGTTCGACACACATACGACCCTAAATGTGAAGTGCCTTTTTATATTTGGTTAATTCTTTGCCCTCTGCTGCACATAAACAGTCTTTTCTGTTGCATGTGGAGAGCTAGTTCCCAGGTGCGTAGGGGGTCAGGTCATAATAAAAACACTATATCAGGAGAAAATGGCACACTAAATTTTCATCAATTCTTATATTTTGATGAACCGATCAATACAATTAGAAAGAGAAAAGCGTATGGTTTGGTTTATTAACTTTTCAGTTTGAGATCATTTATTAGTTACTATGGGTGAATGATTCAAATACATAAAAGTAAACAGGCGATGAAATCTAAAGGATCTCATTTGTTCTGATATATGTTTTCAGAGTTTGAAATGTAATCTCTTTGAAAGCAACATATTTTGTTAACCAAATTGGATTTAATGGACAAATTGCGGAAGCTATTGCCATTGGATTCGATAGAAATAATCAAATAACATCTATTTAAATCTCAAAAGAATTTTGTTTCTCTGGTGTTGTAATAAACCCGTAATGGGTATAAAATCCTATGAATTTTTTTATTATGCAACTTTTATTAGCCATTTTGTTCATTTTCAGTTATTTCATTCTTTACAAAATCAAACCCATAATTCTCCGGATCCGATCAAAATGGATTTAACATTTGATTTTGTGATTTTATTGAATGGTATGATCTAAACCCCATGTATTTATGTTATTATAAAAGCAAGCTTAACGAAACTTAAAGGGCTCACATTAAACATCAAGAAGGTAGTGTCATAGCCTTAGTTTTTCTAAAACATCACATTATTATCATCAATAATATACGTTTAATATGTCTGGAGATAATGCAATGAATGTCAGAGAGAAGCACTCTGCTCTCATTGTGGATGATACTGCAGTCTTAAGAAATCTTGAACAACAAATGTTAAGGAAACATGGTTTCAAAACAATTTTGGCAGAAAATGGCAAAGAAGCTGTCGAATTTTTTATTGCTGGTAACACATGCGATATTGTTTTAATGGATATGGAAATGCCTGTAATGGACGGAATTCAGGTATCATTTATTTACCTGGCAAGTTTAGTTATTTAATTAACTGGCAAAGTATTGCAATCCATTATTAATCTTTAATGTTTTTGTATCCAGTTTTGCGAACGTATTTGTTTGTGGTTGTTGGCTCACTAGCTGAAAAGGTTCTACTTGCTCATAGTGATTGATAACTTTAGGTTTGTGGCTCATAGGTCATAGAGTATTCCTCCTTTAACATATTCTTCCAAGCCTCTAAATCATTGATAATGAATTTCTTGTAATAGTCGCTAAATTAATGTTGAAATTTTATATGTTTGATCAAAAGGTACGGTTAGAATACTCTACATGGATTTGCTCTAATTTATTGTATTTCACACATTTCTGTTATGCAAGGCTACCAAGGAGTTGCGTGCAATGGGAGTCAAGAGCCTAATCTTTGGTATCACAGCTTCCAATTCAAAGTCGGATATTCAAGCATTTATAGAAGCTGGTTTAGACGAGTACATTGAGAAGCCTTTATGTAATTGGAAGCTTGATCGCATGTTGAAGCGAGTCTTGTAAACGATTGAGTATTATTTATGTGTCTCTTGATGTAAGTTTACACTCTGTGTAAACGTAGCGTGTCAAACTGTCAATCCTGCTAACGAGCTACTAGTACTCTAGTAGCTTTGTAAGTAGAAAGAGTCTTCAGTTTTCTAACCTTCTATCTTTACATTTTACAACAAAGTTTGTAGCTTTAGCTTGTTTGTTCCTTTTAAAAGCATATTTCCACAGTGGAATTTTTCCCATCCACGGGAAATATTCCTTTTCTTTGTCTAATGTCCGCCTTTTCATTTTCAAGGATTACATTTTTCACACTTTTCTGTACTAATCAAACACAGGGTAGTATCTGCATACTTGTTTGTTCTCCAAGCTAGCATAGAAGAGCTTTATCAGTTCATTCATCAAAAAAAAGTTTAGTTCTGTTTTTTGGGGTAAATTATACCATGCACCCAGGAGTACGGTGGATGGTACTCTCTCCTTTAAACTTTTCTTATAATAAATAGTTATTAAATTTAATAAATTATAAAATTATAAAAAAATATATCATTATTCATAATTTTTATTTCTCTACAAATAGAGATCATATTTGATATATTTTGTTATTTATTTTAATTTTTCTCATATATTCAAATCACGTAACTGACATATTCATATCATATCACATAATTATTTGTATTCCTTTAAACTATTTTGTATTATGCGGTTTTGATATGGAATAAAACGTTCAAGATCGTCATTGTTCAATATATTTGAACAAATAGAGTCATATTCACTAAACTATAAAACCATATTCACTAAACTAAAAGTGAATATAATAGAGGCATGAGATGAATATCACACTACATAATACATTTTCATCAAACTGTCATATTCACTAAACTAAAAGTGAATATAATAGTGTTATATTGTGAATATCACACTATAAAGCGCATATTCATTATACAACATTGTCATATCCACTAAAATTAAAGTGAATATGATAATGTCATATCGTGAATGCATTATTACAAACTCAAAACACTTAACTTGAATATGATAGTGGTGACTACTTATAATTGGAAGTTAAATTTTTGTTTTTTTTTTTTAAAAAAAAAAAAAGAAAAAGAAAAGGAGGAAGTTGAGGATGAGTGAGGAGTGGGGGAGTGAGATGGAGTATAGAGTATCCTACACATGGGTGTAGGATATAAGAATTGATTTTTTGGTGTGCATGTCGTCTTTCTCTCTTTTATAGTAAAAAAAATTGGGTTTTTGGGTCAAAAATTACTAACATTTACCTCACTTCCATAAACGCTACCTAACATTTTTTTTTTGCATTTTGTTGCCTTAATCTATACAAATTTTGTCCAACACTACCAAATGTTAATTTCCGGTCTACATTCAAGCGTTGACTATCCGGAATAAGAAATTTTATTAGGGTGTGTTTTGAATTTTGATACCAAAATAGGAAGGAAAGGAAGGATAGGGGAAAGAGGGAAGGGAACGGAAGGTGAGGGAAGGGAGAGTGGGTGTTTGTATATAATTTCCCTCCAAATTATTCTTATAGTGAAGGGATTTTTATTTTTATTTGCCTTGGGAGGATTGGAAATAGAGTTGGCACTAGGACGTGTCGTGCCGGCCCGGGTCACGTGCTGTTGTGCTTAGCCGCCATTTTGACCCGGCCCAGACACGGGCAATCGTGCTTTCGGGCCATGTCGTGCCGGCCCGCTTTCCCCACTCCTCATCGTGGCCCGCCCTTGGCCCGGTCAAAGTCGTGTTCGGGTTGTGCCTAGCCCGTGAGCGACCCAGTTTACTATTTTTTTATTAAAATAAATTGTTTTTGATTTATAAATAATTTATATAAGTAATGATTTAAATGTATGTTTATGTTATGTATTTAAAAAGTAAAGTTAAATTATGATTGTTTATTTGTATTTACAACGGCCAAACACAAGTTATTGGGCTGTGTGAGGCCCGTCGTGCCTCGCCGGGTCATGGCTGCTCGTGCCTCAGATCGGGTCATGCCTAAGCACGAGATTTTCCCCATTTCAACATCGTGGTCTGCCCCCTAACCCGCTGTGCCGGACCCGGCCCGACTTGCCATGTTCACCATGCTCGTGCCGTGACCGGGCCGCCCGTCGTGCTTTGGCTCGAATTGCTAACTCTAATTGGAAATAGATCCCTCCAAATCTTGCCCCTCCATTTCCATCCCCTTTTATTTGCTATCCAAACAAGAGACTTTAAAACCCCTAATATCCTTCCCTTTTCTTTCCCTCGAAATCTTTTCATCCAAAGAACAGATTTTATTTGTTATCCAAACAAAAGATTTTAAAACTTCCACTCTCCCTCAAATTCGTTTTCCTCCAAATCCCTTCATCAAATACACCCTTAGGCTTAATTTTGCAAAAAAAAAAAAAAAAAAAAAAAAAAAAAAAAAAAAAAAAAAAAAAAAACTACCTAGTTTATTTATTTTTTTCTATTTTTTTTCTAATTTACCTAATTTCCCTCATTTAAAAAAAAAAACCACAAGGGCTTAGATCATATTAATAAAATCAATCGTCACACAATTAGCAATGTTGTGGGGTAGGACTTCGTCCAAACCCTTCTCCCTAGTTGCCATGGCCGCGCATGGGCTAACTCATGAGCCACTGTATTAAAATTACGCCTAGTAAACAAAAATTTAACAGACTCAAAAGAAGAACATAAATCATAAATGTCGTCATAGACTAGGAAAATATCACTGTCGCCTCTTCTATTCATCTTCAAATCTTCGATCACGTTCAGGCAGTCACTTTCGATTTCCACTTTTGTTAAACCGCCCCTCTTCTCTTCAGTCAGTCCCAAAACAATTGCTTCTGCTTTGAGAACTTGAGGATTCCGGACTTTTTGTCTTTGCACTGTCACCCCTCACCTTAGAGTCCCCTCATCGTCTCTACACACATCCCCCAACCCCATGCCTATTCCTGTCACCATTCCCGCATCAACATTAATTTTATTCCACCCTTGCCTCGGTCTTTTCCACCCATTAACTTCCGCATCTCCTTTGCTGTCCGTGCCTTGCCTCGAGTCCGCACTCCTCATCTCCTCAATAAGCTCCCTTACTCTCCTCAATACATCTCTCACATTCACCATTATACCCTCAAAGATCATTTTATTTCTCGCTTCCCAAATTGCCCAGCACCCAGTCATTAATATCACACATTCCTCCATACTTGATTCCTCCATAACAGCCTCACCCCACTCCCTCGCCTGCTCAAACCCAACTTCCTTCATTATCTCCATTCCCAACCCATCCCAAACACCCCTTACTCATCTACAATCCCACACAACATAGAGACAAGTCTCCACTTCGCATATGCAAATTGGACAACCATCAGCTACTCCACTAATCCTACGTGACAAGTTTCGTTTTGTAGCTATAACATTATTACATAGTTGCCAGAAGAAAACTTTAATGCTGGGGGAGAATGGACATCTTCCATAACTTATTCCAGAGCCATTTTTCGCGAGAGAAATACGACTGCTCCACTATCCTATCTCCATCTCGTGCAAGCGCCCAATACGCCGTCCTGACCGTCTAATTACCTTCCTTCGTCAAATCCCAACACCATTCGTCCGACGGTCTATTATCACTAAGTCGTTTGTTCATCATGCGGTGAGCCTTGAAGGATAGAAATAGTCTATCAACCTCCTCACGTTACACCTCATCTCACCTGGTAACATAAGGTCAGCCACCATCATGTCTAACTCTGCATTCCCCCTTGTTGAAAGTGCACACTTGGAATGCGACCCTAGAATCCACGGGTCAATCCAAACTCTCGTCGTCTTACCATCTCCAATACGCCTCCTTGCTCCCAGTTTAATGACATCCTGGACCTCCCACATACTCCGCCACGTATAGCTTTGACTAGACCCTAAATCAGCTTCCATAAACTCCTTGTTCGGAAAATACTTTCCTTTCAAAATTCGCGTCAACAGAGCATCACCACTGGTCATAAGTCGCCACCCCTGCTTTCCTAGTAAGGCCCGATTAAATTTATTGAAATCCCGAAATCCCAGACCACCTCTATCCTTTGGTTTACATAGCTTATCCCAGGATAACCATGCCATCTTCCTTTTTCCCTCCTTCTGATCCCTACCAAAATTTAGAAACCATAGTGTAACACCTCCATCTACCAAGGAGCCTTAACAAGACCTTCTCTGGCAGATAAGGGCGTTACCATCTCAGTTGCCCGAGGCCGGTAATAATCAAATGTCGATAAAAGTACGTTTAGCTTATATTACAAGTGAATAAAAAAACTACAGACGATACAAAAGATACAACTTAAAACCACTATCAACTAGGTGAACTATTTCTGTCGTGACTCGTGATAAACTCGTCCCTCCAAGCACCCATCTATGATCCAAACAACCACTTGCTAAGACTGACTGCTCACCATAGTGGATCACGGCAGACACAACAGAAACAAACAACACAACAAAACCACACAAGGTCAGCAACTGAGATACCAATACAAACGTAGACACCACACAAACACAACATTACACACGCACGCACACACACACCAGCTCCTCCAACCAACCACCATCTCTGACTGCCCGAAGGTCCAGTCTTGCTAGTGGGGGACCACAGCCGTTCCCACCTAAGCCCCGCTCATCTATCCGAGCGATAAACCCATGTTCCTTAATGTGCACATCTCCTCCCGTGGCGGGTTCCACGGAAGGGCGAACTAAGGGCGTGAAGCCACTCCCGCAAGTGACTCCACTCACCCGAGGGCGCACCTCGAGAACCACAGACAAACAACCACAAGCAGCTGATTAAACAACGATTATCAAATCAACACAAGACCAACCAACTACCTGTTGGGAAATGTATCCTCAACAATAGTGCGATCACATGATTTAAATATCATTATTAAATCTCATTTTAAGAATACATGTGGGATGTAATATTTTACAGTCAACTGGTCCACACATATCGGTAATGATTGGCTGACTAGAGTTTGACATTACTGTCGTGCGACGGTGGTGATCAGTTGATCCCCTTAGGTCATACCTATAGGGAAATACTCTTAGTTGATTATTTAATTAATCGTATACCGATACGAGTTAATTAAATTGCTTAAAATTGACGGATGATTTTGTGAGTATAATTTACGTATCTTATAGTAAATATGATTAAATGAGACACGGTCTAAGTAATCAAATTATTTCATTACTTAGATGAAATTATTGTTTACAGAAACAATTGAATCTGAATGAATAAATTATTATAAATACATAATGTTGTAATTTATAATTTGGAAACATTTTTGGTACGAGTAATTACGAATTACTAGTCGATTTTGTAAATGACATATTTTATGAGTATGTTGATTTTTAATAAGTTAAAAATACATTACAATGTGACATGTCATGTAACATGTTACATGTGACAAATTGAAAAATGACAAAATAAAATGGACCTCCCATTTTATTGATACATACCGAAATTATGGAGGGAGTTAGTGGAAATTGTGTTGATTGTTTAAATATAAACACAATAATGAAAGCTAATAAGTAGGCATGCAAACCTAAGCTTTTGAGAAGAGCAAAAACAAAAGGTATTGGGCATCCTACCCAAGCCAATTTCGGCCAACCATATGAGAAAAGAAAAGAGAGTTTTTCTTTTCAATATTCATTCATCATTTTTACACATACATTTTTTTTCTAGTGTAAGAAATGTATCCTTCTCTACATCTTGTGAAATCTAGAGAAATAAAAACTCACATAATCTCCTCTCTTGACCGAAATATTCAAGAGTAAAATTACAATTTATATTGTGTCAATTTTATAGTAAAACTAATATTATTACTAGATCTAAATAATATTGGTTATTAAGAGATTCCTTGGGTATATGCTTTTGGGAGGGATTCTATATTTGAATCCTTGTTCTTCCATTTCGAGAGCTCAAGAACAAGTGAGTAGGAGAACTCACTTGTGCCCATATATCCGAAATCACAATGTAAGATGATGGTTTCTTCTTTATATTGTTTTAATGTTTGCATGCATAAGTTCCACCATTTAATTTTATGACAAATTAAAATAAAACATATATGAGTATGTTAGTATATAGATCTTCTTTTCCTTCAATCGGTATCAAGAGCCTTGGTTGTTTGCATGCAAATCGGTTAAAAGTTTTTCCGAGTTATAAAGATTAACATATAAAACTTGTATAATTTGTGTTAATATGATATATCACAAAATTAATTTTTTCATGTTAAAGTTTATAATCCTAAAATGTATTTAGGATATTTTGGTTATTTTATGGATTTTATTGTTCATTTTATAAAATATTGGCATTAAAATGTGATTTTTATGATAAAAATGTCATTTTTTGGACGAAAATTAGCTAAACTTCGAATTTTCCAGTGGTTTTTGTATATGTTTTCACATATATTATTTTTAGATGATCTGGAAATTTTCATCATTTTATGAGTTCTTATGCTCGAAAAATGGATTTTTCATGATAAAAATCAGATTTAAGTGAAAAATAGGTTAATATGAGATAAATTTCGAATCTGGTCATAGAAATTTAGTATGTTGTCACATGCAATTTTACAAGATGTGTTTAAAATAATAGGCTATATTGAAGTCTTTGTGCATGATTTATGGATTTTTGATGAAAAATAGCATAAATAGTGACATTATTAGTGAAAAATTAATAAAACATAATCTATGACTAAGGAAAAACGTCACATATTGAATTTTATTGTCTTTTTCAGATCTAAAATTGAAAAGTTGATGAATATAATTTTTCTCATGTTTTTATGATTATTTTGTTAAAAACCGATAAACCGCAACATTGTTTTTCCGGAAAAATTTCGAAATTTTTAACCTAAGTTTTTTGAATATTATGAGTATCATGGTATTTTTTCCAGAATGTTCATGAGTTTAAATTTCAAATTTTGAATTTATTTGAATTTTTGTGATTTATTTGAAGTTTATAGCATTTTTATTGTAATTTTTGGTCCATTAATGAACAATTTTAGAAATATGAGTTAATTATGGTCAAATTATTAGTGAAGACTAAATTTTGAGTCCTAAGAGGTTAGGGTAATTAGCTTATGCATAAATATGAATTTATGTAATTTTTGTGATTATAAAATGTTGAAATCACGCAAATCCGTAAAAACCGAGTAATATACGATATTGGCTAATTAAAGGCGATTTAGCATAAAATTGGGCATGTTGATACATATTATAATGCTGCATTTTCTTTATGATTGTCATAATTTTATTTATGTAATTTTGAATTATGTAATTTTTACTTAGTATGGCCTTAGTTTTTAATTGGTATTACCCGAAATGTATGGGAATATCGATTCGGTTGTAATTTTATTGTGATCTCGTATCACCGTCTTGTAATTTAATAGATTTATTTTATTATAGTTACAAATGTATAATAGGAAATTATGTAATTTATTATGTAATTTTATTCATTTCGGAGTTCCCAAAGACGGATTTCTTCAAGATGGCGATACATAAAGACGGTGTTACCTAGAGATGCGTGCCACAACCGAAGTTCAAGGGACCAATGGAGTTGGTTTCCGAATATGTAATAGTTAATTAGATTTTCTATTTTAGGAAGGCCATACTAGGATTTATTTTTATGCTTTGCATTTTATTTATATGTTGCATGCATCACTAAATCGCCATAACTAAAACATGCATTATCTTTTAATCGAGTATATCGACCGTGTCAATTATAATTATCGTAGTTCACCACTTTAGTACACTTAAAACGTGATAGATAATAAATTGACATGACCTCTCGCTAAAATAAACAATTGAGACTTAGCCTTACCAAATAGTAGAAACCATGAAAACCTATTTCTCGAGGGAGTGCACTCGGCCCTACCGGGGTACAAACCTTGTTACGTAGGGGAAGTGGGTGATAAATGTCTATCCACCGAATTCATGTTGATAAGGGATGAATCGGCCCTACCGTGCCCAAGTTGATGTGGATTTGGATCATGGACACATTTATTCGAAATTTGGGTTGAACTCAACAAAAGTTTTTGATAAGGGATGTATCGGCCACACCGTGCCCTTGTCGGATGTGTTTTGGGCTAAAGATAAATGTTAATGTAATTTTATCGACCAAGAGTTCTAAAAGTAGAATCGATTAAAGAGTTAATCTACCGAGTTATATTGATAAGGGATGAATCTGCCCTACCGTGCCCAAGTTAATATGAATTTGGATCTTGGAATCATTTATCATAGTTGGGTAGAGGTCACTATGTAAATGCTATACTTGTTTTTCAAGTATTAATAAAACGATAAATGTTAAGTTTTCCACTATTCCGTTGTTATATTGTTCTATTTCTTTACCACAATTCATATACGATATCATTTCGATTCAAAACTCCATTAAAACATCGTATCTAAAGACAAAATTTGAATTTTCTTCTAAAGACCTCGAATGAACCATTGCTAAGGATCTCTTGTAAAGAGTATAGATTAAAGTTATTCATTATCAAACAGGTTTTTGATTCTTGACTAACACTTCTACTTACAATGGATTATGTTTCATATACTTAATTGAATTAAGTACCTTGAAACGATAAATTGTTTTGGTAATTAGTTTTGTCAGAATTCGTAATTGACCAAAATAACGCAACCACTTCAATGAAAGTTTTAAGACTAAAACGATTGAATTGAAGAGTAATCTTTATAAGAATCACCTTTGCTTCTCTAAGTAAAGACTCATTGAAATGAGTGGGAGCATTCTCTTAAACCGTTAAGATGAGGACGAGGTTAAAGAAGTAAAATTAGAATGGAATTGATACAAGGTTATGTTAAAGGTAAAGTTGTTGAGAATGACGATACTAAACCTATCAATCCCGACCGATAAAGTTTCCATTGTCTTAAATGTTAGACACGAGAAAGGAAACTACCCCAAATTATTGAAGAATCAACAAGTTAGTTGTGGGACATCTAATGGGACCTTCTTCGTTAAATGTTTATTTGATTAAACATAAATTTTGCTAGTATTACTTCGTCAATATTAGAAACCAGTGGTGGTTTTCATCATTATGTTTGATACATAGGATGATTAGAATATGACGACTAGCAACAATGAAGTCAGGAGATAGAGTCATTGTGTACTAAATCTAGTTTTCGGGTTTGGAGTTGTACTTAATTGTGACTATTAAGTACATAAACTCTAAATAAGAATACAATTTGTTAAAGATACAAAAGAGGTTTCACTTTTGTGACCCTATACACCATGATTTGATGTATGGCTAGCCCATCATCAAGGTGATTATATTCTAAACCAAACTAGAATAATATATCATGAAGATGATGCAAGACTCAAACTGGTAACCCAAGATTAAACCTTAAAATTTTGGAATGATGAACGCAAAGAGTTAACGAGTACTCTTGAAACCATTAGATTGTTAATGGTATATGCGTATCTTGTATTCAAAGCAAGATGTCTCGTGCCTTTTGGTTGAAAAGGAGATCGAGGTTATAAATCATTGATCCATAATAGGTTGATCATTCTCTTTTACCAACGATTTAAGTTGACGCTAATGTGTTAACTTAATAAGGTAAATAGAAAATCTTTAAAGAAGTTTAAAGAGTTAAAGAAATCACAATTTAGTCGTGATGGGATTATCAAAGTGAAGACTTTGATATAAGCCAATGGAAATGTGATCTAATATCACAAGTTAATCTCTCTTAGCACGCATTATGAAATAATGTGTGATTGGATAAGAAATCAAACGCTATTCGATATGGTTTGGACTTCAATCAAGTTACTTTGAGTTACTTGATCCTTTTGGGGATTTTATCATTTTTGTCTAAATTATTTTTCCACTAAATCGAATCATATGAGATATGAAATGGTAAGGGTACCATGGTTGTAAGTTTTCACAAGAAACAAATGCTCATTTTTCCCTTTTCAATTATCACGAGCACGACGGGTTTGCGGCTCATGAAGCTGTCTTTCTAAAATACAAGTTTATTTCTAGAAGACAGAGTGGGAGAAATTCTTCAAGAGCCACAGAGAATGTTATGTCGCAAGAAACTGGTCTTTCTTGGCTACATGAGACGTTTTGTGTAAGACATTGTTTCTTCAAAACCTAGGAGGTTAAATTCGTCACTTGTTAAAAATGATGAATTCATGCTACTTTTAAGAAAGTAAAGAGCTTATAACTTACAAAAGAAATTGTTTGATTCAAGTTGATTACTTCTAGAAAGTAATGAACATATGACTTACATATGAGTGTTTAAGTCACAACTCAATACAAGGCTTAGAGCCATGAAAATCCGAAACAAAAGGGCTTGATTAGTGACAAAGGGTTTTGCACTGATAAAGAGATATTTCAAAGCAAGATTGGTTGGAAAGGGTTTTGCACTAATTGAAATGATTAAGTCTATTTGGATCTTCTTAGGGATTGTGTTTTATTATGAGGATATGCATACAGCAAGTGAATCTAAAACCAACTTCTTCAATAGAAGGAATGTATTCAATACATGTCATGAGTTTTATAGATTCTTGCAATCCTAAGATAATGTGAAACTTAAGAGATGATCTTAAGTAGGACATCAATGAGTTGGAATCAACATTTTGATCATGTGATAAAACATTTCTCGATAAGTCGAGAAGTTGTGTTTATACATGGAGTTTAGTGGGAGTTACGGAATTTTTAATTGGTCCGATATGTGGATGACATATTGATCATTGAGAATGATTTAAGACTTTTGGAGTATTATAATACATCTTGAATATCCGGATTTATGAAGATAAATCCACATGATATTAGCGTCAGTAAGAAGTCTTATGTTGATAAGATTCATGACTAGTTCAATTAAATTGAACATATTTGATTGATTTCATTTGCTTCCGCTGCCGAAATGGTTAAAAAGAAATGATGTATAACACTTCATATGCTTTGAGTATGATGAATTGTTTTCAAAATCGAATTTAAGTAATCTTTACCAAGTAAGTCATAAAGATTACCCTTAAGTGCTTGCAGAAGCATTAAGGCTATGATGCAAAGTGTTTATGATGCAATTTTGTGTAAGGGTGTTACACAAGTGACAATTGACAATTGAGATTGCACATGGTTTCCGACAAAACCATAATCAAAACACATTAGGATGGTTAAGATATCATTGTGGCAATGTTAATTAAGAAGTAGATTTTCTAGAATCGTTCTAGGCAATAAAGAACAATGAGAGATATTTATAACGGAAATTGAGTACACTTGCAATCATGAGATGTGCAAGAAGGATGAGTCCCGCACACTGTGAAAACAGTGGGAGCTATTCTAAGGCTAGAGGGACTATGTCTTGATTGGATCTCGACACGTACTCAGAAAGTTTTGTAATGAAAATGTATACATTACAAAGGAAAACGAGTATGTAGGTTGAGTAAGGTACAAGAAGTTGATAAAACCTACTAACCAAAGCCTTCTCAAAGGCTAAACATGATGAGTCATGTCATTTCAATTGAATTGAAATGAACAACTACATACAAGATCAAATTAGATTATAGAACATGAAATAGTAATCAGGCATTGACTATTCATATGTGATAATCGCATTTGTCGTTCGATTTTTACTTTAAAACTCTTTTATTATACTTTGTTACATCCAAACGGGTTGTAGAGACAACGTTGAACCCCGTTAAAGTGAACCCGGATTAACATAGTATTAGCCCATAGTCGCTTGTATGAGGTGACGTCTCGAAATGACTAGAGTGTAATGCGATTGATGGCAAGTTCAAGTGCCATAGAGTCATGTGGGATGACTAGTCGATCACATAGGCAGACTGTTAGGAACATTTTGTAGGGCCTTATGACCGCTTATAGAGTTCTGGCAATTTATATAGCCTGGTCATGGCGAGAGCTACTATAGTATTCTAATGAGTCGATCACATAGGCAGACTGCTATAGTATTCTAATGAGCTGCAATTTATATAGCCTGGTCGGGCCTTCGTAAATGGGGTCAAATGGGCATATTTTGGGTTATGATGGCTGTGGCTAGTCGAAGGGAATGAGTGCGATAGGAATTGTCCATCCCCTTGTCAGGGTTAAAACAATATCTCAGGGCCACTCGAGGAGTAATGAACTGGAAATGCGTGGCCACGCTCGGAAGGTATCCAGAGTGGATAAATCCGGTCAAACAGTTATTCTCCAGATCGAGGAAACCACTCTCGATATGATCACTTGCAAGTACGACCGGAAAGACACCTTGCATTGAGTGAGAGATAGTAATAGGACAAGAGAATTGGTGACGCACACTTGTTGAGGACAAGTGGGAGATTGTTGGGAAATGTGTCCTCAACAATAGTGCGATCACATGATTTAAATATCATTATTAAATCTCATTTTAAGAATACATGTGGGATGTAATATTTTACAGTCAACTGGTCCACACATATCGGTAATGATTGGCTGACTAGAGTTTGACATTCATCGTCGTGCGACGGTGGTGATCGTTGATCCCCTTAGGTCATACCTATAGGGAAATACTCTTAATTGATTATTTAATTAATCGTATACCGATACGAGTTAATTAAATTGCTTAAAATTGACGGATGATTTTGTGAGTATAATTTACGTATCTTATAGTAAATATGATTAAATGAGACACGGTCTAAGTAATCAAATTATTTCATTACTTAGACGAAATTATTGTTTACAGAAACAATTGAATCGGAATGAATAAATTATTATAAATACAGAATGTTGTAATTTATAATTTGGAAACATTTTTGGTACGAGTAATTACGAATTACTAGTCGATTTTGTAAATGACATATTTTATGAGTATGTTAATTTTTAATAAGTTAAAAATAAATTACAATGTGACATGTCATGTAACATGTTACATGTGACAAATTGACAAATGACAAAATAAAATGGACCTTCCATTTTATTGATACATACCGAAATTATGGAGGGAGTTAGTGGAAATTGTGTTGATTGTTTAAATATAAACACAATGATGAAAGCTAACAAGTAGGCATGCAAACCTAAGCTTTTGAGAAGAGCAAAAACAAAAGGTATTGGGCATCCTACCCAAGCCAATTTCGGCCAACCATATGAGAAAAGAAAAGAGAGTTTTTCTTTTCAATATTCATTCATCATTTTTACACATACATTTTTTTTTTCTAGTGTAAGAAATGTATCCTTCTCTACATCTTGTGAAATCTAGAGAAATAAAAACTCACATAATCTCCTCTCTTGACCGAAATATTCAAGAGTAAAATTACAATTTATATTGTGTCAATTTTATAGTAAAACTAATATTATTACTAGATCTAAATAATATTGGTTATTAAGAGATTCCTTGGGTATATGCTTTTGGGAGGGATTCTATATTTGAATCCTTGTTCTTCCATTTGGAGAGCTCAAGAACAAGTGAGTAGGAGAACTCACTTGTGCCCATATATCCGAAAATCACAATGTAAGATGATGGTTTCTTCTTTATATTGTTTATTAGTTTGCATGCATAAAATCCAACTTTAATTTTATGACAAATTATATTACCACAAATATGAATATGTAAGTATATAGATCTACTTCTCCTTCAATGAATCCCGTTTAAACCCGGTTACTATTCACTTACTCGATCGAGTAAGTAAGTTACTCGATCGAGTGGCCTCTACTCGATCGAGTTGGAGCTACTCGATCGAGTTTTCGCTGACAGTTTCAGCTTTTTCGATCTTATAACTTCTCAACTAGATCGAATGAGGTCTACTCGATGGAGTAGGTACTCGTACTCGGTCGGGCAAGATTAAGAATAAGGTCAAAAGTTACGAGTTTGGTTAACGATTCTTGCAAAACAACAACTCGTGTCGATTCCGAAATGAATTTGGAAATCGTCACAGATTATTATATTCATACACAACACACTATTACTGCTCAAATGTAACGCAACGGTTTCATCCAACCAAGACACATATTACTCCATTCTATAACGATCACTAGGCAAAACGATTTACCACACCATTAACTTATTCATACATATACTCAACACATCACGTCACTTCTAATCATTCATTTGCAACCTTCAACAATACAACTTATACTTACACTACCATAGTCATTCATCGAACAATGAATCATCATTTAGCATCTGAGTTTGGTAACAATTCAATCATGTCACAACGAATTATCAACTAAATTATTCAACTTAACTATGCCATATTATAAAAGTACTCAACCATTCATCCATTGCAATTCTAATTACCACTTGACAAACTTTACCATGCAACATAAAACTTACCATTCCTTTAAGTACTCACACGTATACAAAGACTCACAACTCCTTTATAACTAGTATGCATAGAAAGACTTAAAACGCATCATCACCACCACAGCACCCAACATTGCCATACACTATTGAGACTTCACCATTTATACCACATCCATACACACTTCTACTCAACCACAAACTTACACAGTTCCTCATCACAATTATACATACTAAACATTAATAGAGACTCTATCACAGTTATTGCTAACTTGTCTATCATACACTAAGCACACAATTCCCGACTCGATATTCCCATAACCGGTGACTGGATTAAGCGTAATGGGACCATGATTTTGAAATGAGGGCGCCTACTCACCAAAAATCTAGCATCAGCTGGGGCTCCCAATATACATACACCAGGTTTATTTTATTAGACTCTCTACGTTCATTAGGCTCATTTGTTACAGGTTCCAAAATCGTCGCTCTGATACCACTTTATAACACCCCCTCTACCAAGGAGCCTTAACAAGACCTTCCCTGGCAGATAAGGGAGTTACCATCTCGGTTGCCCGAGGCCAGTAATAATCAAATGTCGATAAAAGAACGTTTAGCTTATATTACAAGTGAATAACAAAACAACAGACGATACAAAAGATACAACTTAAAACCACTATCAACTAGGTGAACTACTTCTATTGTGACTCGTGATAAACTCGTCCCTCCAAGCACCCAACTATGATCCAAACAACCACCTGCTAAGACTAACTGCTCACCATAGTGGATCACGGCAGACACAACAGAAACAAACAACACAACAAAACCACACAAGGTCAGCAACTGAGATAACAATAAAAACGTAGACACCACACAAACACAACATTACACACGCACACACACACACACACACACCACCTCCTCCAACCAACCACCATCTCTGACTGCCCGAAGGTCCAGTCCTGCCAGTGGGGGATTGCAGCCGTTCCCACCTAAGCCCCGCTCATCTGTCCGAGCGATAAACCCATGTTCCTTAATGTGCACATCCCCTCCCGTGGTGGGTTCCACGAAGGGCGAACTAAGGGCGTGAAGCCACTCCCGCAAGTGACTCTACTCAGCCGAGGGCGCACCTCGAGAACCACAGACAAACAACCACAAGCAGCTGATTAAACAACGATTATCAAATCAACAAAAGACCAATCAATTACCACAACCAATCAACAATACGGATACTATACCAACCAAACAACATCAACAGACTCTCTAGACAATCACAGTACTGAGTAGGCGAACCTACCTAAAGCAAACCGCAGCGATTCCGCGTCCGATCACAAGATATCAACCAACCACGAAAACCCCCTTATACAAAGCAATACAACCACCTATTACTACCACTACAAACCTAACTGAAGCAACGATGATGATGATGATGACGATAACATACTTATACATAGCAAACCGGCGTCAAGACCGTTACCCGACTCAAGCATCCCATCCCCATGGTGTAAGCATCCTCAAAGACCTCAAGGAAAGGGATTATGGTGAAGGAGAAAGGAGGTGACGACATCTAGGTTTAGGAAGAAGGTGCGGAAATGATTTGGGGTTTCACGACATACGATTTATAATTCCCCGCTGCAAACTCGTTACTCGATCGAGTAACTAACTTACTCGATCGAGTGACCTCTACTCGATCGAGTTCCCAAGCTACACGATCGAGTAGCCTCAGCTAGATCGAGTACCACACAAACCAAAGCTAACCACGTCCCAAGTTGTAGACACCTCGTTTCTGCACCTCTCGCAAACCACCCGGTGATGATTGGGCCGCATGTTTGGTTCGCGGAACGATTTGTGACAATTCGTAAGATTATCGTCAAGTGATTGCTCAAATATTAATGTCAACCTCTTAGTTGTCATCTACGTCCTGATACGGTCGTTTTGGCAGTAATTAGAGTGCATTCGGAGTCCGGATCAAAAACGCGTCTCCATTTTCTCGATATTTGTTAAATCCCGAGTCAGAATGTTCTGGAATGTTCCGGATAATTCTATTCCATATTTCTCAAATTTTATCTTTTGGCAAATAACATCCCGTAATATTCAAAAGATAATCGAATCAAATCCGTCCTACCATAACTTAAACACGGAAATCTTTCTTAAACAGGAGGAAACCTCCTGGGAATAGACGCAGCAGCCAGTCTTTGCGCCTCTTCCAAGAGACGCAGATGGATCGCTGCGCCTCTTCCCAGGCCCTTCTTTGCATGATTTACGTATCTTTTTTATATCTTTCCGAGATTCACTTCCAAAGAGTCTCCGAAACCCTAAACCTCCGCGTGATTAGTATAAATAGGAGCCTTCGCTCCTCATATTTCTCACGCGAGTGTCCGCCCTTCTCTTCTCCCTTTGCATTCTAGACTTCGTTCTTACTAATTGGCGCCTACGTGCTTGAACCTTCGACCACGTAAGCTCGGATCTTTCCGGGTACCAGCCTCTCCGTTGCATGACCGACCAATTTGACCACTACACTCAATCAATCTAATTAATCAATTTGTTAAATCGTTTTCCTCTCACGAGGGCATTCTTTCCTTGCATTCGCGTCGAGCATTCACTAATCGATCTTCTTAGTTCATCTCGTTCCGTCAACATGTAAGTCTGAGGGTGTAATAATTCTCTTTATTTATTGTTGTTTATTTATCGTATCATCATTGTAAGATTCACGTCGAAAGTACCTCATTAAAACTGATTTCTAAAACCGTCTTTAAAACCTTTTTTGCGGATTTCCAGTAGACAGACGTCGAGAAAAGACGCAGCAACTGCTGCGCCTCTTCGAAGGAGCGCAGCACCTGCTGCGCCTCTTTGTGAGGCTGTCGCAGTTCCTGCTTCTTTTCTTCTTCCTCGTCCTCTGTAATTCGTCTTTTGTTTTATTTGTTTTCTCTTGTTCTTTAATTCGTTCGTATAATTATTTATCATTAATAATTCATATGTATATTATTCATTCACATGTTTTAATTGTTATCAATCCGACTTAAATCCCTTATAATCAATATTTGCGGGTTTTCGTCATTAATATTCAAACCCGGATTTTTAGAAGTTCAATCTGTTCATATTGGGTTTCTGAGATTCGTCATTGATATATTTGCATCCATGTTCGTCGTCATTCGTCGTGTTTAGTCTAATTAATTGTTTAGTTTGTCACTAATTAATCATTCATTAACATCGACCCTTCACATAATTAATCCGCTTAATCCGTCTAAATTTCATGTTTTACTGTTTTTATGACTTTAATCGCATGTAAATAATCCATTAATCACTTTCATCCGAGTCAAATAATTTAATCAATCATTAAAATCACCAATCGACATTAACGGTTTTGCGATTCGGCTTCACGGCGAACTCACCCTTGGAATGCACGCAAAGAATCGCTGCGCCTCTTCCAAAGGGCGCGAGCTTTGCCTGCTACTGTTCAGGGTGATTTCTGTCTCTGAACTCCTTTTCTGCCTTGACGTAGTTTAATTAGTATACGTATTAATCAACTAATGTTCGTGTTATCGCTAACTTCTGTTCGTTAATTTATTTCTTCTATTTATTTTATTCCTTTTTATCAAATCATCCGTTTTAAAGGTATTTTCGACGTAGATCGCCTATTCCATTGTAATCAATGTAATTTTCATTATTGTAACTTATAATTATTGTTTTGTATCATTTGTGTGCTTCCACATGTAAATCAATATTAAATCCCAAATTCGACCAAATTGCATGATAAACTAATTGTTCACCGACTTAGTCTAATTCTCACATGTTAGGATTAATCAATGGATGTTGCATTGCATGCATATAGCCGACAGTATATCAAGTACAAATAAACTCCCTAATCATTAGTAGAGGCCGCTATCGAGGCGGGCGGGATTAGGTGTTCGATCAAAAGAGCTTCCTAATACGTACCCTCACCCCTTACTCCAGATCTCCGTGAGCACCCGTGTTCATTGGCATCCACGAGAGTCATTCTAGACATAGAATGCTAAGGGTAACGATTGCTTAGTGTTCATGTCACTACTTTGTGTCTTGACATGACATGAGGTATTCGAACGGTTCCAATTTCCCATAAAAATTGGTGGCGACTCCTTACAAAATGCAAACGCTTGTTTTCCGAGCACCCCCCTCGCCAAGCGCCCCCGTGGGCGGCCCGTCATCCACAGTTTGGCGACTCTTGGGAATATACACTTACGTGTAGCTAGGGTGAAACTTGAACAAGGTTAGGGAATAAGTTTGTACAAGACAATTGTCGGTTTTCATAACTCGGTCTTCCTAGACCGTTTAATTCGGCCTTCCTAGGCCCAACCCAACCCATTCGACCAATCGTCCCGTCTAAACGGTCCTAATTCTTATTTGGGCCTAAGGATGGATAGCGATTGACGTCATCCATACCATGATGCTTACTCTTGTTTGTATCAAGGGCCTTCACTACTTGAGGAAATGGACTAGGAATCGGCCTTACTCTTGTTTGGCACGAGCCTCTCCACAGACTTCGGGTTTGATGGTTCGGTATGGCAACCCACCCTTTAAACCAAAACCCTTCTAAATGCACTCAGCATCCCGTTATAATGCTTGTATAAATGTGTAAACCGTACGTGATCACCATTTCAAAACAAATCATGACGAATTTTCAAAAAAAAATCAAAACCCAATTTCAATCGAAAATTTCGAAAAAAGGGGCCTTTAATTAGCGCAAAATCCGGTCAAAACTCTGTCCGTTTGTCGTGTCAAAACTCGGGCCACAAGCCCATTTCAAACCTCACCTCGAGTCCACTCCTACAACTACACTACAGTTGGCTAGGACACACATTTTCAAAGACCTTGTCTTTCTTCAAAACTCACTCAACACAAGTGGCACACACCCACTTCACGAGTCAAGACTTTTCCTCTTTTAGCAAGTGTGATAGAATGGTCGATCGTGTTTTGATTCGTCGTCGATCTCTTATCCAGTTTCCAAGATGCCGGGTCAAGCGATGAAACAAACCTCCAAAGAACTTCAAGAAAATAGTGATCGAATCCTAGCCGCGATAGCCCAAATGCAAATCACTCAAGAACAAACCTATGACCGCCTCGAACTTATCGAAGGCCGCATCTTTGATGTAGAGGGAAAGTTACCTTCTCCTGAAAAAGAAGTACTACAATTTTCTGATGACGAGTCTAAAGATGAGAACCCTTTCCAAGGGACGACCGCAGCTGAAAAAAGACTCCAATATCTAGAGGAGCAATTGATGTACCTTAAGGGGAATGACATTTACAGGGAGAACAATCGTAAGTATGAAGCCGTCAATTCCAAATTGCCCACTAACTTTAGCATGACGGATATCCCTAAGTTTAAAGGACAAGAGAATCCTTTGAACCACATCCGCGCATTCAAGGACTACATGTCTATCAAAGGCATCAAACCTGAGATGTTCTTAAGGATCTTTCCTTCATCTCTCGACACCATCCCAAAGCAATGGTTCTACACTTTAGATCACAAAAAGGTCGCTACTTGGGAGGACGCCGCCATCGAGTTCTCGAAACAATACGCGGATAATGCCGAGATCCAAGTCAACATGCGCACTCTAGAGGTTCTTACCCAGAATGACAAAGAAGGATTCACCGACTTCCTAAGTAGGTGGAGGAAGACTAGTACCCAACTAGTTGAACGCCGGATGAGGCCACCCTTGTGGAGAAGTTCGTGGACAATCTCAAGCCCATATATGCCAACCATTTGAGATATCAAAACATCAAAACCTTCAAAGACTTAACTGTACTAGGGACACGAATTGAAGACGACATCCGTAAAGGACTCTTGTCCAAAACGGTAGGTCGAGGATACCAAGGGTCCACAAGTCGTTCATACGGCTCTACTAGCAAGACCGACGAAGTTAACCTTCTCGAGCCATCCAAGAAAACTAGCCCACCAAGGAAGTTCACAAACCTTGGAGATACATACTCCAACGCTCTAAAAAGACTAATGAAGCAAGGTAAACTCCAACCCATTGGGCCTACTCCCGAACCTGAAAGGAAGTCCAAATTCTGGGACGAAAATTCCTACTGTGAATACCATAGGGGCAAGGGGCACGATACAGAAAAATGCTACAAGTTGAAACACGTGCTTCAGGATATGATTGAAGACGGTCGACTTCCAATTCCACCAGGAGGTAAACCCAACAACACTCAGAATCCTCTTGGAGTTCTAGTGATTACAAGTGACGAATCTACTTTAGATTGCTCACATCTCATTTCTCCCACCGAAGATGAAATTCATGCAATTGAAAAAGAAAGACTCTACTCTACCATCTCCCCTACCATTTCCGACTTCATCGCATGGGCAAGGAGTGTAGATAGACAAGTGTGGGAATTAGAAAATATGGTAACAAACTTACGTGATCCTAAGGCAACGCCTAAAGAACGCGTACCATTGGCTTTCTCTCAAAATGCCACTATGCAAGAAGTAGTCGCCGTGGTCGACAAGCTAGTCAATCAAATCATACAACTAGAAAGTGACATCATGAGGATGAAGGAACTAGCTGCAATCAATGGGGTTTGGGCCGATGACGACGAAGACGAGTATCTCATCGAAAACTCCTTAGTCAAAGAAATAGTCCAAAATGGCGAAGACCAAGATGTGGATCACCTAACTCGCTCGGGTCGTCCGTACCAAAGCACCACTCAAAACGGTCCAACCAATGTCATCACACCAAATGACAACGAAGACGACCCCACTGATCATTTGCTCAAGCAATTACAGAAAACCAAGGCTGATCTTTCAGTCTGGCAACTAGTGGCAAGCTCATTCCCGCATCGCCAAGCCTTACTGCAAGCTTTGGCCAAACTGAGTGTAGCGCATAACTCTACTCCCGAAGATGTAGTCAACTTGGTCTTCCAAGAATCACCGAGGTTAAGTAATCCTATTACTTTCTCAGATGAAGACTTGCCACCTTTTGGCGCTAGTCACAACCTTGCTCTATACATCACCGTCATTTGTCTAAAGAAGAATGTGCCAATGACCTTGGTAGATGATGGCTCCGCGGTCAACGTCATACCCCTCAAAACGGCGTACAAATTAGGCATGAAAGAGTCGGATTGGACTCCCACCAATCAAGGTGTACGTGCATACGACGGTACAAGACGAAAAGTGGTTGGACTTGCTAGCCTAACCATAGCCACGGGACCAATCGAGCGAAAGGTCAACTTCCAAATAGTGGACATCGAAGCTTCATTCAACATACTTCTGGGAAGGCCTTGGATTCATGCTTCCAAAGCAGTAACATCCACCCTTCATCAAAAGATCAAGATCCCACTCAATGGCAAAGTTGTGACGATCACTTCGTCGCCTATCAAGGCAATAATTGAGAAGCAATCGAACAATCAAGTCCTTACGGATCCCATATACGAACTTGGGGGCTTCCAAAGTGTAAATGTCATAGAAAGTGAGTTGGCACCCTTATATTATAATCCCTACTCTAACTTGGTGGTCAACCACATACTCAAAAATCGGGATACTTCCTGGAATGCCTTTGAACCCGATTCGGAGAACACCTTCGCGCCATACAAGAAAGGCAACTCATCGAGAATACCACTTGGACTAGGGTACAAACCCACAACTGAAGAAGTTCTCGAAATGCTCGCTCAAGTCCAAAATCGCAAGTATGTAGGAGTCCAAATGAGGCCATATCTTCCCACCTTAAATGGATACTTCGTTCAAGAAGGAAGTTCAGAACTCTTTCACGGGTTTCCCGAACCTTGGCATTACCTTGAGAGGAAGTTAGCCGGAATCGAGATCTTTCACGATTGCTACTTCATTCCTCCCGAAACGGTTCTTACCGTCAAAACCCGTCAAGCACCTTGCTTTGACGAACAAGCCGTTAGCCTATTGTTTGGAGAGGACCGATTCATTAGGGCCGCGCAGGATGAGATCATTACTATGATACTTCAGGACGATCGCTTCAACCCCACCGCGTTGATCACGTAAATCGACACAAAACACGAGAAAGGATGGAGGAAATCCATCAAATGGACCAACAATCAAGGAAGACTCTTCAAGCTCACTACTGGAGAAGGAGAGATGTTCAAAGGAGAACCAGAAGACGACGAGTTTGAGTCGGAGTCGGAGTCAGAGTCAGAGTCTAGAGAAGTCATTAGAGAGTCTACTCCTGTGGTCATCCCCACTCCTTTCGTTTCTCCTAGCATCAAGTAGTCACGGTAGTTCGGGAAATGCCCCAATTACTGTTCCTTCACCGCCACTGGCCATGGATCAGTTGGCTTCTTTGTTTCAACTTTACTCAAATTTTAATATGAATAAATTAGGTTCTGCTTACTCTTTGCGTTATCTTGAGTGCAATTCTGTTTATGATGATACTGAGGATGACCAAGACCCAGACTTGACCGAAATACCTCCCTACGTAGCCAAAGAAATATTGCAGGAAAGGGAAGGGGGACCAAGTGAGGACACCGAACCCATCAATGTAGGAACTGAACTAGAACCCAAAGAACTTAGGATAGGGACTACCTTGAGCTCTACCGAACGGGCCGACCTCATAGACCTCCTAAATGAATTCAAAGACGTCTTCGCTTGGTCCTACAAAGACATGCCAGGGATCGACAGGGATATTGCCGAACATAGAATTCCGATTAAGCCAGGTTTCAAGCCTGTGAAACAGAAGCTCTGACGAATGAGAACAGAATGGGCTCTAAAGATTAAAGAAGAAGTGGATAAGCAATTCAAAGCCGGGTTCATCAAAGTTTCCGAGTATTCTGACTGGGTGGCTAACATAGTACCCGTACCCAAAAAGGATGGGAGAATCCGAGTATGTGTTGACTTTAGGGATTTGAACAAAGCGAGTCCAAAAGATGACTTCCCTCTACCTCACATCGACATATTGGTGGATAATACTGCAGACCACGCATTACTATCCTTCATGGATGGGTATGCGGGTTATAACCAAATCAAGATGGCCATGGAAGATATGCATAAAACCGCATTCGTCACCCAATGGGGAACCTATTGCTATACAGTAATGTCGTTCGGATTGATCAACGCCGGAGCTACATACCAACGCACCGCAACTACACTCTTACACGACATGATGCACAAAGAAGTGGAGGTATATGTAGATGATATGATCGTCAAGTCCAAAGAGAGAGAGGGACATATTGCGAACCTTCGCAAGTTCTTCGCCAGGCTACGGAAGTATAACATGAGACTCAATCCTCAGAAATGCACATTTGGGGTAACGTCGGTAAACTCTGGGATACGTCGTTAGCCAACGAGGTATAGAGATAGATCCTTCCAAAATCAAAGCTCTGATTGAAATGCCACAACCCCAAACGAGAAAAAGAAGTCGAGGATTCTGGGAAAAGTTCAATACATAAGTCGATTCATATCGAAACTTACAATGATTTGCGAGCCTATCTTCAAGAAACTCAAGAAAACAGACCACACCATGTGGGACGATGATTGTCAAAAGGCGTTCGACCGAATCAAGGAGATATTGGCTAAACCACCAGTGCTCATGCCACCACAACAAGATCAACCTCTTGGTTTGTATCTCACAGAATCGAAACCGCCATGGGCGCTATGCTAGCTCAAACCGTAGGAAGTGAAGAAAGAGCTATTTACTATCTAAGTAAGAAGTTCTTGGAATATGAGTGCAAATACTCACAACTCGAAAAGACATGCCTCGCTCTTGTGTGGGCAACAAAGAAGCTACGTCACTACATGCTTAGCTATTCCGTCAAGATATTCTCCAAAATGGATCCAGTCAAATACCTCTTCGAGAAACCCGTCCTCAACGGACGCCTGGCAAGATGGACCATGATGCTCTCGGAATTTGACCTCAAATATGTGCCACTGAAAGTAATAAAGGGTCGCGCCGTCGCCGAATTCTTTGCAGAAAATCCCATCGACGACGCACAAACCATAGATACTTGGTCGTTTCCCGACGAGGATATACTTCAAACAGATGTAGACTCCTGGGACCTATACTTTGATGGAGCATCAAACCTAAGAGGATTTGGAATAGGAGTGTTGCTCATTTCTCCTGAAGGGGAGCATACACCGATTGCTGTCAAACTCGACTTCGAGGTGACAAACAACGCCGCAGAGTATGAGGCTTGTCTAATTGGACTACAAGCGGCAGTAAGCTTAGGCATCAAAAACCTCCGAGTGCATGGAGATTCGTCACTAATCATCAACCAAGTTACGGGATCCTGGAAAATCCGAAGTGAAAGCCTCGCACCCTATCAGGCTAGGATAGACCAAGTCGCTCAATTCTTTGATCACGTAACCTACTTACACCTACCTCGAGAGGAAAATCAATTTGCAGACGCTCTTGCGAAACTTGCATCTTTGATAAACATGCCAGATTACATGATGGAAATGCCTTTGTGTATCGAACGACGGTCGGAGCCGGCTTACGTCCATCAAATTACCAATGAAGAAGAAATCGCGCAGGAACCCTGGTTCCAAGCAATCCTGAACTTCAAGCTTAATGGCACCTATCCTCCAGATACGGATAAGAGGGGACAACGAGCTATGCGCCTATTGTCTTCACAATACGTTCTCATGCAAGGAGAATTATACAAAAGAACACCTCTTGGTGTAATCCTACGTTGCCTTGATCATTCACAGGCACGAAAGGTGATGGAAGAAGTCCACGACGGAGAGTGCGGTCCTCATATGAGTGGACCTATGATGGCAAAGAAAATCACACGTCTAGGGTACTATTGGACCACAATGGAATCCGATTGCATCAAATATGTGAGACATTGCCACAATTGCCAAATCTTCGGGAATGTACAACATGTCCCTCCTTCGTTGCTCTACACGATGACATCTCCTTGGCCATTCTCCGCATGGGGAATTGACATAATTGGGAAAATAACCCGAGCCGGAACAGGAGGTCACTGTTTCATTCTAGTAGCAATTGACTACTTCACCAAATGGGTAGAAGCGGCTTCCTACACCGCTCTTACGGCCAAAAATGTAGCCAAATTCATCCAAAATAACATCATCTGTCGATATGGTTGCCCACATGAGATCATCAGTGATAATGGGTCCCACTTCCAAGCCGAAACCGAACAATTGCTAGCCAAATACAAGATCAAGCATCACCACTCCTCGCCCTATAGACCACAGACTAACGGCGCGGTAGAAGCGGCTAACAAGAATGTCGTCACAATCCTCAAGAAGATGACTGACAACTATAGAGATTGGCCAAGCAAAATACCCTTCGCTTTGTGGGGGTATCGAACATCCGTCAGGACGCCCACTGGGGCTACTCCTTTCTATTTGACTTACGGCATGGAAGCCGTACAACCAGTCGAGCTAGAAATACCATCCTTGCGCATCCTACTCGAAAGCCAAATCCCAGAGGCCGATTGGAAGAGGGATAGATACGAAGAACTCATCCTCCTGGATGAGCGTAGGCTTCGTGCCTTACATAATGTCCAAACATATCAAGCACGTATCAAACGAGCTTTCAACAAAAGGGTTAGGCCAAGAAACATCAAAGAAGGAGATTTAGTTCTCAAATCGGTCGAGCTCTTTTTGTCGACCCAAGGGGAAAATTCAAACCTAAGCTGGGCCGGACCATATCTAGTCAAATCAATACTCCCGTGGGGTGCGGTTAGAATCACAGACCTAGACGGGAATGAGTTCTCAAACCCCACAAATCTCGACCAACTGAAACGATACTATGCCTAGAATAGGGACAAAAACGCGCCTCGCGTAAACCTACGTGTCGCTCTTGTGGCACTGAATAAACGGCCCCTGGCCCATTTGAATGTCACTATGCTCGTGCATCTTGGCAAACTCGTCATCCTCATATCATCAAACAAACTAAATTCGCACCTCCCGAGTAAGCAAAGGCTCATGCCTATTTTCCATGTTCATTACAAGCTCTTGCTTCGAACAATTATTCTTTTACATTTACTTGAACTACGCGCGAGGGTTTGATTTCGCTTTCTTAAAGTGAATACGTAGGCAATCCTTCACGGGATTCAACCCACCATTATATTTAAAATGTAAATAGAAGGACATTTGCATCGCATTTGAAATTCGACAAGAATAATTAAGGAAAATCACAACGGTTTCGTAACCACTTAACCTCTTTTATTTCATTCAATTTCTAATAATAATAATACGTTACATAATAAAAAAAATAGAATAGGCTAGGATTCTAAAAATCCCTCCCTTTTATTACAACAATAATAATAATAATCAAATAATAAATAAATAAGACTTGGGCTATTCCTCCATCTTTCCTTTGCCCTTGTCGTTCTTGTCATATTTCTTGTCACGACCTCGAGCCGGGCGCTCTTGCACCACTTCAGACCTAATCACCAACGGTCTTTCTCGAGGCCTGACTCTTCCATTCTTGCCAACCACCATCTCTGCGACAGGAGTAGTCTTTGATTTCTTCGAAGGATGAATGACTTGGAATCCGGCTTCTTCTTCTCCTTCAGTCAGATGCTTCTCCTTCTCTTTCTCTCCCTCGCGCACCTTGTAGTCAACGGGCTCGCGCTTCCTCAGTCTTTCGCGCTCTTCCGAAGTTGAAACCTTCCTCCACATCAGATAAGAGTCCGACACCCACAAGGCATTGGAGGAGAAATTCAAGAACCACATGTTTCTTTGGGCCCACTTCATAGCCCACTCTCTTCGGCTCTCTGTAGTAAGCGCCATAGCAGTCTGCGGAACGGTGTCAAGCCTAGGGATCATCTGCTTCAACCCGACTTGCCTCATCAATCTCTCAGGAAAGATGCATACCATAAACTCCAATCCAGGAATGCGGACGGACCTAGTAGGATCCAAAGAAGACACTCCAGTGACAGACTTGAGGTGCCACCACGGAACGATCCATCTGATCAGCGGGCCATCATCATTCTTCAGCTTGTTCTTCCAATAATCGCAGACCCGGGTGAAGTCCACCATGTACAGCCGTGTCCTCATCGAAATCATACGGGCATGATAGGAAAGTGCATGAACTGGGGGCTCGAGCAATCGGAGCCGTTCCATGAGCCAAACCTGCCAAAAACAGGTATTAGACACCCACACAAAAGAGAAAAAAAAAACGAAAAAAACGAAAAGAAAAAAAAAAGAAAAGAGAAGGGTGTCTTTTACCTGTAGGATAACGGGACTCCCCAAAAATGGAAGATCGCGGTTGGATTTCCTATTGTCCAAGCCCAAGATGATCTCCCCCAAACATAGACAAGCTGGGCTCCTGCGCAGCTCCATTTGCTCAATAAGGCCCAATAGACGAGGGTCACCTCTCAAATCTTCATCAACATGTCCCTGAAAGACATAAACATGAAGCAAACAGAAGCCAAATGCTCTCCTCCTAGCAACATAAGAGACGGTAGGGTCGGCCCTGTTGATGAATCGGTCTATAAAATCTAGCATCCTCACGCCCTTCGGAGTAACAAGGCGATCTACCTCAAGTCTAGTAAGTCCAAGCAAATCTCTAAACTTGCTCTTATACCCCTGAGCAGTAGAAGGGATGACAGGTAAATGTTCGGGGTCCCACCCCCCAATAGCAGCAATCTCCTCCGGAAAAGGACAAATATCACCTCCTGGGAACGCAAAAACATGGTAATTTGGGTCCCAATAATCAAGGCAAGCGTCCAAGAACGGTTTTACAACCTTAATGAGTTTCAAACTCAGCAAAGATCCAAGGTTATAAGCACCCATGTCATGTTTCTCAATATTCGAAAACTCATTAGTCCATTCCTTCAAGCGAATCTCTAGGGTATTCATGATGATAATTTTCTCTTGAAAATTTATTGGGAGTTTTTATGTGTGAATCGACGAAGAAGAGACGGAAGAATTATATGATTTAAAGCTTCGTCGACGTTTCTATTTATACTATTTGCTGTTTCCAAAAATCCGTCGAACCGACTGCTTGGGAACGGGCGCGGCACTTCTTGCGCCTCTTCAAAGGGACGCGGCTCATGCTGCGCCTCTTCCCTGACCTTATCTCTGTGATTTCCGCGTTTGGATCTTTCCTAATTCTATAAGCGAATAATTTCCTATTCCTACGGGATTTTATTTTGGTAAATCCGAGTAATTTACCATGCTTCAGGTTTCCTTAATCCACAAGCGCGCTTTTCGAGGCGACATCGACATTTTCCGCCATTTTTTCTCACACTTTTATATTTAATTTTTATTTTAATTCTTTTTTTTTCAGTCATTGATTTCTATTTTCTAACTTATAGATTTCTCTTTTTCTTTTTTTTTCGGGGGTAACCCTCCCTACCGTCCGGTCATTTCCGGCAAAATTTTTGCATTTTCACATCCCTTCGAGTCTCATTTTGCACTAATTAAAGGCCTTATGTGTATAAAAATGTATGTTTTACGTGATTTGCCTATGTAAATTTCGGCAGCATGACGGTGTAAACCGTTATCTACCAAACCTGTCCAAAAGCTAACCTGCAGGTACAAATAATGCAACCCAGCAACAAAAGGCACTCAGGCCGTCGTATATACAACAAGAGGCAAATGTACAAGCAAACTGGGGGCTTCGCCCCAAACAAATTCAAATGTGCAACTGGGGGCTTCGCCCCAAACAAGTCCAAATGTAAACTGGGGGCTTGCGCCCCAAACAAATCCAAAAAAAGATGTTCAAAATCAAAACCAAGCAGACTACTGTTGGGCACCCTCCAGCTCGGCAACCCTCGCCATAAGAGCGGCGATCTCGGCATCCCGAAACTCGAGCTCCCTCGACAAACGAGCCGTCTCCTCCCGAGACTGGGTCAACTCTCGCTCCAGCTCACGGTCGGCCTGTGGACAACAAGAAATCGGCTCATGTCAATCAATTCAAACAAAACTAAAACAAAGATCAATGAAAAACAAATGAGGTTCATACCTGACGACCTCGACCGCCGACGAGTGCCTCGATGGCTGTAGCTCGTAGCCGGTTGGCCATCCTCCAGAGTGCCACAAACCGAGATGGCGCGACCTGCATTTCAAAAGAATTATCAGTAAACTGAACAAGTTCAAATCAAATGTGTTCTTACACGAAAACTGCGTAAGATAAGAGGCTTACCCTCCGAATCAGATGCTGCCAATCATCTAGGCCAGCGTCCGTCACAGCCACGTCAAAGTCACGCAGCTCGGAGATCGTCGTCCTCCCAGTAGCGTCAGTGTACTCGAGGGTCTCGGGGTACTCTGGAGGCTCGATGCCCGCCGCCTCAACCTCCTACAAAGACAAATGGCTCTCGTTAGTCGATGATCTTTCGTCGCAATTCTCGAAAATCAAAATCCAACAAGAAACAAAAGATACTCACCACTACCGGCCAATACGCCAACCTCCCGTAAAGGAACACCGAGTAATCCTCGTCAGGGAGAAGAAGGTCGTCGCCACTAGCACCCGCCAAGTCCGCCTCCCTCTCAGCCTCGGAAGGCTCCCTAAACATCGTCCTAGGAGGATCGACGGGAACCGTCAACGCGCCCCGAAAGCACTGACGAGCTAACCGCTCGCCCAGATACCACACAGGACCCATCGACGTCCACAACAGCAGCCGACTCGAGCTCCTAGGTCGAAGGACCTCAGCGACAAAAGGAGGCGCTCCAGCGTACTCCGCCCAAGGTCTGGGCACCCACTGCGATGATATGAAGGCAAAAGTCATTCCTATGACCAATTTAAAACAAAAGTATGAGAAGAATAAGTGCATACAAATAGGATACTCACGCTGCTCGGCTGAAGAGCGTTCACATCCCGCCGGTAGACATTGTGAGAAGAGCGCTTGCTCTTCGTCCGGCACATGACCCAGTCCCTCACCACGGGGTAGGCCCTCTCCAGTGGCTCCGTCCTCTTGGGCGCGAGGCCCGGAAAGTAAGAGTACACCCACGCCTGCAAAGCATAATAATCAATAACGATCTTTCGTGATTCAACGAAGAAAAGAATTTACTTTGATCCAAAGGAAGGTTCATACCTCCAACAGTAGCCTAGGTCCGACGGCGCCAGGAGAAGTCCCCTTCTCCATCAACTCCGGACGAACCATGGCCCTCATAAAGCGGATGAGGACCGCAAAACCAGCAGATGACCCGGTCCCAACGCCCTAGGGAACTCAAGTCGAGAGAAAGGGGAGAAGCTTCGTCGATGACCTCTCACCCTTGTCTCCGAGGTAAATCGAAGACAAGAACCACCAAAGCCAAAGACGAGCCCCGCTCGGTGTGCAAGGAGGAGGAGGATCTCTCCTCCCATCGATCACCACCGATGCGGGGGTCTTCCCCGCAAAGTAATCTCGAACATAGGTACGGGTACCAAACCGCACACGCAACAGCCTTTCGGCGACAGTTCCGGCCGATCAACCTCCTCGCCTCGGCCGAATCCGCCCTCATGCCGATCTCGGCCACACCATCTCCTCGATCCCGCACGGACGGAAATCATGCCGTAGTCCTCCAAGGTGACTCCCACCTCACCAAAAGGCAGGTGAAACGTGGAAGTCGTATCCCAAAATCGATCCAAGAAAGCGCGAACCAGGCTAAGGTTGGCCCGCAACTTCCTCTTCACGATATCCCTCCAGACACGAACCGAGAGGACCAAACGCTCCACGCTCGATCATGGCTCTCTCCTCCGCCGACAGCCGCTCATAGTGCTCCATCGCCGTCGTATACCCCGAGAACGACCGGATGTTCCCAGCCTCCTATTATGATTCAAAATAAAGCTATCTTTAGTTTTGAGTAAATTTGAAAGTAAATTGAACAAAAGAAGAAAGGGGTAGGTAATGAGTTAGGGAATTCCTATTTACCAAACTCTTCACCGTCCTGTAGGATAAGTGACCCTCTGCAGCCCATACAAGGTGCCTACTCTCCCAGGTCTCAGCCCACGCGGGAGCTCCCCTCAGCTGACGACCCCCTCGTCCGAGGTGGGCCCGTCTCGGAATCTCCTCCTCGTCAGCAGCCTCCTCCTCGGGAACCTCGTCTGCAGCAGCCATCACCGCAGCGGTGAAGGCATGCTCCAAAGCCTCCTCAATAGTAACAGCGTCTATGTCCATGGGGGTCCTCCCCGAAGTAGAAAAGATCACCTGCAAAGACATTAAAGTGAATTCGGGCGCGTCACGTGACGACAAGCCTTTGTTAAGAAATTTTCGAGCCTCCAAGGCCCGGGAATTCCCCATTTCTGGCCATCCTTGGCCATGTTCTCGCCAACCCGATCACTCATGTGACAAATTGGGTCAAGTCAAGTCCGAGTCAAAGCCTAGTTCCGGGTTCAAAGTCGAAAATTCGGCAGCATTTCGCTACAATGGCGGTTATGCCCTAGAAGAGTGTCCTGCAAAAGTTGTCACAAACCAAAATTCCAAGATGACAGGAAGTTTACCCATCACCCAAGGGTCCCAAATATCAAATTTCATCACAAATGGGCAATCCTAAGGCCATTTTCGAAGCCATTAGCGGTCTAGCTGTGAAACCGTCTCAAAATTCGCTCAAGGGCTCAAAACTCGATGAAAATTCAAAGCAAATACATGGTTATGTTCCTAACATTACCTACTATCCATTCCTAACATCAATTTGGCAAGACAAATCCATTTGGGGGAAAAGCCCCAAATTTTCGATCAAATGGGTTGAAAACCCTAGTTATTGCGGCTCAAAATTCGACAAATACGGATGATTAATGCAAGATTAAGACACATACCTCGATTAGTCATATTTCAAGCAAGCTTTTGAATCCAACCTTGACGGAAATGGTGAAGATTTGAGAGAGAAATTGAAGAAAATAAGTTTCGAAAATAAATGAACATAAACCTTCTGATTTCGCGTTTTTACGCAGGAATTGCCAAATTGGGGAAAAGACGCAGCAGGTGCTGCGCCTCTTCCAAGAGACGCAGCTCTTGCTGCGCCTCTTCCTTTTGTTCCCTCCATACGAATTTTCAAAAGTTCGTTATGAGTTCGTTATTTGCGGGCCCATCTTTGGTGCGCCTCTTCCGCGATGCTATTTTGTCATTTTGGTCCGTTTCGACGATTCTCTTTCGTTCCGGCCCATATTTATCCCAGCGCGACAGTATTTTGCAGTATTGTCCAAACCCATTTTTCCCCGCGCAGCAGTATTTTGCAGTATTGCTCAATTTATTTTATCCGGTGCAGTAGTATTTTGCAGTACTGCTCACTCGCAGTTTCTCCCATGACGATCAAGATGTTCCTAGTCGTCAAAATAATCACCCAGCGAGAGTTTGCTTGAGGACAGAGACAAGCAGATTCCCCCAAAGTCATCAGTATATTCCCCAGCAAGAGTTTGTTTGAGACCAACGCAAGCAGATTCAACCTCCAAATTTCGCCAGAGTTCGCTTGAGACCGACGCAAGCAGACTCCCCCAGCAGTTTCTACCGACGTCCTGCTGTTTTCAATATCTCTTGTTCCCCGCAGAGTTCGACCAAAGATCCCTGTGACCCCCTAATGCTTTCAGACACCAAGTTATCTTCAGACCAAAGAATTTTTCCGAAGCGTCTTCAGTCCCGTTTCGCCCAGGGGTATCTCAGGTATGATCTCTTCTTATGGCTGGCGAGCTTCCTTACGTAGTCTAATGGACTTTAAACGACCCTCCCCGATAGTCGACAGACTCTAAAATGTTCCCGACGATAGGTCCTTGGCTCAGACCCCTTGAGCCGCCTCGCGTCGCCATAGTCGTCAGGTTGTAATCTTCGATTGACCTGATGGCTATACTTTGACTTTCGCCTTGTCCAAGCCTCAGTCAAAGTGGGGGCTCTGTAGACACCTCGTTTCTGCACCTCTCGCAAACCACCCGGTGATGATTGGGCCGCATGTTTGGTTCGCGGAACGATTTGTGACAATTCGTAAGATTATCGTCAAGTGATTGCTCAAATATTAATGTCAACCTCTTAGTTGTCATCTACGTCCCGATACGGTCGTTTTGGCAGTAATTAGAGTGCATTCGGAGTCCGGGTCAAAAACCGTCTCCATTTTCTGATAGCTGTTAAATCCCGAGTCAGAATGTTCTGGAATGTTCCGGATAATTCTATTCCATATTTCTCAAATTTTATCTTTTGGCAAATAACATCCCGTAATATTCAAAAGATAATCGAATCAAATCCGTCCTACCATAACTTAAACACGGAAATCTTTCTTAAACAGGAGGAAACCTCCTGGGAATAGACGCACAGTCTTTGCGCCTCTTCCAAGAGACGCATGGATCGCCTGCGCCTCTTCCCGTGCCCTTCTTTGCATGATTTACGTATCTTTTTTATATCTTTCCGAGATTCACTTCCAAAGAGTCTCCGAAACCCTAAACCTCCGCGTGATTAGTATAAATAGGAGCCTTCGCTCCTCATATTTCTCACGCGAGTGTCCGCCCTTCTCTTCTCCCTTTGCATTCTAGACTTCGTTCTTACTAATTGGCGCCTACGTGCTTGAACCTTCGACCACGTAAGCTCGGATCTTTCCGGGTACCAGCCTCTCCGTTGCATGACCGACCAATTTGACCACTACACTCAATCAATCTAATTAATCAATTTGTTAAATCGTTTTCCTCTCACGAGGGCATTCTTTCCTTGCATTCGCGTCGAGCATTCACTAATCGATCTTCTTAGTTCATCTCGTTCCGTCAACATGTAAGTCTGAGGGTGTAATAATTCTCTTTATTTATTGTTGTTTATTTATCGTATCATCATTGTAAGATTCACGTCGAAAGTACCTCATTAAAACTGATTTCTAAAACCGTCTTTAAAACCTTTTTGCGGATTTCCGGTGAGAGAGACGTCGAGAAAAGACGCGAAGAATCGCTGCGCCTCTTGAAGGAGCGCAAAGCACTGGGCTGCGCCTCTTTGTGAGGCCGCGCAGCGGTTCTGCTTCTTTTCTTCTTCCTCGTCCTCTCGTAATTCGTCTTTTGTTTTATTTGTTTTCTCTTGTTCTTTAATTCGTTCGTATAATTATTTATCATTAATAATTCATATGTATATTATTCATTCACATGTTTTAATTGTTATCAATCCGACTTAAATCCCTTATAATCAATATTTGCGGGTTTTCGTCATTAATATTCAAACCCGGATTTTTAGAAGTTCAATCTGTTCATATTGGGTTTCTGAGATTCGTCATTGATATATTTGCATCCATGTTCGTCGTCATTCGTCGTGTTTAGTCTAATTAATTGTTTAGTTTGTCACTAATTAATCATTCATTAACATCGACCCTTCACATAATTAATCCGCTTAATCCGTCTAAATTTCATGTTTTACTGTTTTTATGACTTTAATCGCATGTAAATAATCCATTAATCACTTTCATCCGAGTCAAATAATTTAATCAATCATTAAAATCACCAATCGACATTAACGGTTTGCAGTTCCGGCTTCACAGCCAGAACTCACCCTTGGAACAGACGCAGCAACCGCTGCGCCTCTTCCAAAGGGCGCATGATGTTCTTTGCGCTGTTCCAGGTGATTTGTCTCGAACTCCTTTTCGCCTTGACGTAGTTTAATTAGTATACGTATTAATCAACTAATGTTCGTGTTATCGCTAACTTCTGTTCGTTAATTTATTTCTTCTATTTATTTTATTCCTTTTTATCAAATCATCCGTTTTAAAGGTATTTTCGACGTAGATCGCCTATTCCATTGTAATCAATGTAATTTTCATTATTGTAACTTATAATTATTGTTTTGTATCATTTGTGTGCTTCCACATGTAAATCAATATTAAATCCCAAATTCGACCAAATTGCATGATAAACTAATTGTTCACCGACTTAGTCTAATTCTCACATGTTAGGATTAATCAATGGATGTTGCATTGCATGCATATAGCCGACAGTATATCAAGTACAAATAAACTCCCTAATCATTAGTAGAGGCCGCTATCGAGGCGGGCGGGATTAGGTGTTCGATCAAAAGAGCTTCCTAATACGTACCCTCACCCCTTACTCCAGATCTCCGTGAGCACCCGTGTTCATTGGCATCCACGAGAGTCATTCTAGACATAGAATGCTAAGGGTAACGATTGCTTAGTGTTCATGTCACTACTTTGTGTCTTGACATGACATGAGGTATTCGAACGGTTCCAATTTCCCATAAAAATTGGTGGCGACTCCTTACAAAATGCAAACGCTTGTTTTCCGAGCACCCCCCTCGCCAAGCGCCCCCGTGGGCGGCCCGCTGTCCACACAAGTCATCACTCGTAATGTTTTCCAAGGTTAAGATCGGTGTCTAAAGTCAGTCAACGTCGGTGAACGGGTCCCTTAAAGGACGGGTATTACACTTAGCTCGTAGAATATCACAAAAGTTAGTAGGTAACACACATACAATCATCGCATATGTCGGCATTGATTGGGCTACGGCCTTTATCAGAATCTCCCAACCTGCCTTACTGAGCAACATTTCCCGCCAACTTTGTAATTTTTTACTAAGCTTGTCCCTAATTACCCGTGTGACCACCTGTTTCGAGTGACCGACCACCGTAGGCAAACCTAAATACTTCTCTTGGACCTCAATGACCTTCACCCCGAGCACCTCAGCTACTTTATTTCGCCTCTCTACCCTTGTACCTTTGCTGAAGGAGACCGTCGTTTTGTCGTAATTAATCATCTGACCGGATACTAACTCATACTTATGAAGAATTTCCTTCACTATCAGTGCTTCAGCTTCATTGGCTTTCATGAAAAAAATACTATCATCAGCGAAAAGTAAATGAGAAATTACCGGGGCCATTGGAGCAATTCGGATACCGTGTAAAGAGCCATTCTCCACACCTCGTCTAAGTAGGCTAGATAACACTTCGGCACATAAGATAAATAAATATGGCGATATGGGATCCCCTTGACGCAGACCTCTAGTCGGTTTAAAAACCTAAGATGTGGAACCATTAACCAACACTGCACAACTTACTGACCGCACACACTCCATCACACGTCCTACCCACAAGGCATCGAATCCCATACATCGAAGCCGCTCCTCCAAGAACTACTATTCTACGGTTCTACCCTATCATACAACTTTGACATATCCAATTTGAGTGCCATATGCCCCCCCTCGACCTCTCGAATTTTTCATAAAATGAAACATCTCAAAAGCAATAAGAATATTAGCAGTAATCATTCTACCTGGGGTGAACGCACTCTAATTCTCCGACACAATATCTCCTTGAAACTTTTTCAGTCTATTAGCCAAAACTTTGGACACGATCTTATATAATACATTGCACAAACTTATCGGCCGGAAATCTACCATTTTATTCGGGGCCTTTTTCTTAGGAATTAACACAATATGGGTTATGTTTAAATTACCTGGAATTGGCGAGCCATTTAGAATGCCTAACACTTGATGAATTACAGAAGGTCCAACTATATACCAGTAGGTTTGGAAAAACAAGCCATTCATACCATCTGGACCCGGCGCTTTGAGCGAATTCATTTGATTCAGAGCTTCAACAACTTATTCCCCCCGTATAATCTACCCTTAATATCGCATTCATATGCTCCGTCACTCACCCCATAACCCCTTGGAACACATCCCCAAAATTAGACGGTGAAGTAGTGTTAAATAGCCCTTGAAAATAGCTCACTGCTGCGTTTGCCACATCCTCTGTTTTCTCATATATTATTCCCTCGCCATCAACAATCTTATGAATATGGTTTCACTCCTTTCTCTGGCTTGCTTTACGATGATTTTTTTTTGTATTTTTATCGCTTTTCTTTAGCCAAATCGCACGCGATCGTTGCCGCCATAAAAGTTCTTCCTGCCTCAGAAGCTTTGCAATATCCTGCACAATCTGCCTTCGCTCTGCCACTGCCCTTACATTCCTTAACCCTTCATTAAGCACACTAAGTCTCATTCTCTTCTTTCTCAGCTCCTTCACCACCTTACCAATGTTTATACCCTTCCATTTTTGGAGATCCTTTGCACACGCTTCTATTGTCTCAAGCAAATCGCCATCGTCCCGTGCCCAGGCCCTCCGTATGGTATCCTCACACCCCTCTTCCCCTACCCACACATGCTCGAACCAAAATTTTCTCCTAGGTCCACTTTCCTCTCCGTTCCTTTTATCAAAAATCACCTTTAAGGGGGGCATGGTCAAACCATTCCCTATCTAGATGAACCAGTTTAGCATAAGGGAAAAGCTCAACCACTCCTCCCTAATTTCCCTCATTTAGTTACTTGTCAATCTTGCTTTTAATCCCCTATTTTATTTTTCTTCTTTCCCCCTCTAATTCATATGATACGATATTGTGGGGGATTGGGAGGGTTATGGGAAGGGTTGGCGCTTGGAAGTGTGAAGGAAGGGGGGTTTGAGCGGGTGAGGGAGTGGGTATGGAAGGTTATGCAAGAGCTAGACAGGAGGGATAGAGTCACGTTTATGGTGGGATGTTGGGCGGTGTGGGAGAGGCGCAATAAATGGGTCTTTGAGGAAGAGCATATGGGTATTGGTGAGGTGGTGAGGAGGACTGTGGATATGTGTAAGGAGATGGAGGACGGTGAGAGTGGCGGGGGGAAAGGACAGGCAGCACAGGGGAGTAAAGAAGGAAGAGGCTCGGGGTGGACAAAACCGGGTGAGGGGTGTGTCTAAAATCAACGTCGATGCTTTTGTCAAAGAGGGTGTTGGGGTTGGGCTCATGGTCGTGTGTAGGGACGATAGAGGGGAGGTGAAGTGGCTGGTGGTGGAGCAACGAAGAGGGGTCAGGTAGCCTAAGGAGGCGGAAGCGGAGGTGATTCTGATGGGTATGGAGGAAGCTACTAGACGAGGCTTTCGAGACATTATAATGGAGAGCGACTGCCAAGTCTTGATCAAGGCTTTGAAGACAAGGGCGAACGGTAGAAGTGACTTCCATCTCATTTTGGACGATATTTTTTATGTTTGTAATTCCTTTAGTTCAGTAAAGTGGTCGTTTGTCGGTAGGGAGTCGAACAAGGTTGCTCATGAGACTGCTCGGTTAGCACCTTGTGTTGTAGGTAAGCGGGAATGGTCGAGTGGATTCCCGGTGAACATTATCGCTATTGCTTCTGATGATTTATTAGTGAAGGTTTAACCTCTACGGAGGGATTTCAAAAAAAAAAAAAAATAAAAAAAAAAATGAAAAGCGTACACACAAGGTCTTAAGTAGCAGAAAAGGGAAGAAATCAAAGAAATTCCCCCAATCAAACAACTCGAATCCCTTTCTCTTCCCTCTTTCCCTGCCTTTTGAATGCTCCTTCCACCTCCAACATACTAATAAGCTAATTAATTACCTTCTCCTTCCCCAAACTCCCCGTAATCACTATTCTTTAACCTAACTCATTTCCAAACCCTAATTTTCCATTTTCCCCCAATTGCATGCCGGTAATTCATCGGCAATGTCACCGTCGGCGGCTTCTGTAGATACCCGAGCCCCCTCCGATCCTAATTCCGTCTTTAATTTCAATCACGACCGTTGCAGCTTCAACTCTGGCGCCTCTTCATCCTTTTCTTCTATTAATAATAATAATCAATCTTCGGTATCGGGCCGGGTTGGCCTGAGATCGAGGCCTAGGCTGGTTAAGCAGAGGAGGAGCTGCAAAACGACGACGTCGTCGTTTTCGGCTGATGCCGTTGATTCCGGGATTAACCCATTTCGGTCAGTGTGCTCCACTAATGCTCACCTGAATGATTTTAGTAATTGCAGTGATAATAATGCTTTTAATGGCCAGTTTCGTGATGAGAACTTTGTTTTCAGGGTTTCAAATTCGAATAATGGAGTTAGTCATTCTGATAGTAGTATGAACAATAATAATAATAATCATGTTAGCAACGGTGCTGATTTTGTTTTCGGGGTTTCGAATACGGATAATGGAGCCAGTGATTGTAATGGTATTAAGAATGATAGTAATATTCGCAATGGTGCTGATGTTATTGGGGCACAGTTTAATAATGAATGTTTTATTTTTGGGGGTTTAAATTTTAATAATAATAAAGGCGATGATTGCAATCTTAGTAATAATGTGTCAAAAGCTGATGTTAAAGGTAGTAACTTAGGAGGGGATACTAGAAATGTTGATTCAATAGAGAATGTTAGTGTAGAAAAGGAGAAAGTTGGCGAAATTGGTTCTAATGGTATAAAGCCAGAAAATGGCACTACCAGTGATGATGTTGATGAGGAGGGTAAGGGAAAACATGGAGAAAGTGGCACAGAGTTTGCACTTTCAGAGGAATTAAAGAAGTTGAAAATTGAGAGGAATGAGAGGGATGGCTTGGGTGGAGAAAAGCCACAGGGCAAAAGCAATGTGGGTTTGTCAAATGGAAGCGATCAGATTTTTGTTTTCACGAGTGCTGGGGGGAAGTCTGATGTGCCCAGGGAAAGGTCTACTCCTGTGAAAAGTGAGGCGAGTTCAGATGTGTCTGGGGGATGGTTTACTCCTATGGGAAGTGAGGCGAGTGCTATCAGTTCCAATGAAGATGACAAAAGTGTTAATACTGGGGAGACCAGTAGGTTAAAACCCCATTTCACTAGCGACAAAGTTTTTGTATTTGGAAGCAGTGGAAACTCCACTAGTGCTCGCGATTCTACCCCTCAATCATTCTCTTTTTCTGCCGAAGATGGAGGTAGTGTGAAAGATGTGCCTCTGTCTCTATTCTCTTCTCCAATTTTAGATGCTGAAGTTGATAGCATTAAACCCGAGGCTTGCTCTGTTTCTGAAGAGAAGAAGGCTGGCTGTAGTTCTGCTAGTATGGCTCAGAGTTCTGTGGCTTCTTTCCCAGAATTTAAATTACCGCAATTTGACGGATCATTCTCCTTTAGTTCAAATCTGCCTAGTGAATTAGGTAGAAAGACAGAGTCTAGGGTAAGAGCTCGAGGTTTGAGGGACAAACATTCAAAGAAGACAAAGGCCAAGGTGAAACACTCTAAGTCCACCAAGCAGCAGCCTGTAGAAATACCCTTGTCAGCTAAAAGCGTTACTCAAGTCCAAGACGCAGCTGAATGTTATTCTCCCATGGACTTCTCACCTTATGAGGAGACTACAATAACTGATGATGTGTCTCTTATTGGCCAAGAGGCAACTGGTCAATCAAAAGTGGAAAATGGTGGTATTTCTGGGTTGGCACAACCAAGCCCATTGTTCATGAAAAATGGGCTGGGTGCCACTATGGATGCTCCTGATTCTGGCTCTAGTGCGAAAGTGAATAACAATGATGAAAATGTTACCCCGGTTGCTTTCACTACTGACGTGGCCAGTGATGGCCAGGAGAAGTTTGCCTTCAAAGCATCAAGTTCTGCTCAAAACGATGTTACTTCTCAGAAACGTCAGCAGAAAAAGAAGTACCGGATGAAATCTGCTTCTATCCCTGTTGCAAGTTCGACGGCCCAAGGATCTTCCTTGGGTGGAACTCATCCGTTTAATGCGCATGATGGTCTAAAAGGAAACTTCTCTACTTCTACTAGCAGGGGCAAGCATGAAGCCAAAGGAAACAGGGAGCAGAGCCATAATTCTGCATTAAGCTCAGCAGAAAAAGCTTGTGATAAGTGGCGAAGGAGGTACATATTTCATGTTCATCTGTTAACATTAAGCAAGTGGTGACTGTTTATTTTCTTATGAAGGGATACTCCCTTTGTCCCAATCGTTTGGTAAACAAATGATTGAGACGGAGGGAGTATATTTTGTTCTTGTTGTTGCCTTCTGACATGTTAACATTACTTGGTGCAGAGGGAATGATGCCTACGAAAAGGGGGATCTTTCTAAAGCGGAGGACTTCTACACATGGGGTGTGAATTGCATCCCTCTGCGTGACGCATCAGATGTTTTTGCGCCTCTTGTGCGTTGTTACAGTAACCGCGCTGCAACAAGGATGGCTCTTGGTAGGGTGAGAGAAGCTGTTCAAGATTGCCGTATGGCTGTTAAGCTTGATCCCACTTTCCATAGAGCACAGATGAGAGCTGCTAAGTAAGTGTCTAGCTTTTTGGACTTCATCGGTCTCTTTCCTAGTAATCCTCATATTTATTTATAGGTCCTTATCTCTCTAGATAATCGCTAGTAGTCTTAGTACTGTTTTGCCCTGTGAGAATTTTTGTAGAAATATAAGATAATTTTGCCTATCTGTTGGTCAGTGTTGATGATTTTTCCTGCGTCCTTTGAATTTGTTCTTTTATTAAACTATAGATGTGTTCATGTTATTACTGATCTGTTTCTTGCTCCCTAACTTTTTGCCTTACTCAACTGTGTTTTGTCTCTGTAGTTGTTATCTTCAGCTGGGGGAGTTGGAGGATGCTATGAAATGCTTTGGTAACGTCATCGAATCATCTAAAGCTGTTTGCCTTGATAGGCAAGTCATAATTTCAGCCTCTGAAGGGATACGAAAGTCTGAGGTGAAATGATTAATTTAATGGCAAAAATTCATCCTACTTGTTATATTTGAGTAGCTTCATGACCTATTTCCTTCCTAATTATTTAAAACACTGATGTCTCAAGAAGGTTTTTGTCTTGCATGTCTAGAGAGTACTAATGCGCCTGTCATGATTAGATTAAGTTCCCCTGTTATTTTGCCGCAAATACTGTCTTTCCCTTAACATCTACAAGTACAGTGGTTGCCATGTCAGGCTAATATTCTCAAGTTGTCGTGATATCATGTTTTCATGTGTTGCTTATATATATTTTTTGCTAGAGATTTCAATTGTTATGTAGGCTTCCTGGTAACTAAATGCTTGAATATAAAGCAATTATGTAAACCACAAACCAACAGGGGAATGTGTGCCGGTGATAATGTTTTTGAAGAAAAGCTGCCTTATATTAGAGACTTACAGTAAGCTCGCATGAAGCGAATGGTACTTCAGTTAATAAAAAAGAATCCACAAGGTCTGTCTAAAAAATACCCCTTAGTGTTCTGCTGTAAAAGAAAACATTAAAAGTACAAAACTGTCACAAAAATGTAGCAATAATGCGACAATCAGATAAGCAAAATTGTTTTCTTGTCCTAATAAATGCCTTGTTTTTGTATTCTTCAGAAAGTAATTGAATGTTCCAAACGCTCTGCTGAACTTCTGAGACTCAAAACATCAGAAGCTGCAGCTAGTGCTTTGGATTTAATTGTTGAAGCAATGTCTGTGAGTATATACTCTGAGAAGCTACTTGAAATGAAAGCTGAGGCCCTTTGCATGGTACGACTGACACAAAAGTTCCTTTCTTATTCGAATAATGCATTCTATTTGGTCTAAGTGTATGCTGTGTTTTGCAGTTGCGGAGGCATGATGAAGCAATAGCTTTGTGCCACCAGACTCGCGATTTTGCAGGAGAGAACTTCGCTGCTGCATCTTCTGACAACCATGAAGCAGATGATTTATGTTCAGATGTACACGGTTGGAGGGGACGGGCTTTATATAAGTGTCACTTTCATATTGGGAAGCTCGAGGAGGCTCTTGAGTATATAAAGAAGGAAGAGTAAGTGAAATCTGTGATTGATCCTTTAACAGCTCTCATCATTAGAGCTCTCTGAGCAGATCTCATTTTCATGAGCCTTTTGGGTACTTGTTTTTAGGGCCTATTAGACTATTTGAGTTGTTAACACTAACTAGTTTTTTTTTTTTTTTTCCCCCTGAGTAGGTCTGGAGCCAAACCCCAGGAATCATCAGATACTTTAGCTGCCACTATAGGTGAATTACTAAGGGAGAAGGTATGTGTTATGCATGTGGAACATTTAGCAGTCACTATCTGAGATGTTAACATTAGTTTTTTTTCTTTTCATGGTGTAAGGAATTGTGAGTGATTTTTATGTGGTTTGACTTGTGAGGGATATTGGTCGTATATATTCTGAATCACTTCCTTTCGTGCATGACATGCCTTCTTTTAACGTTCATGTGCCTTCTAGTCCACCTGGCTGAAGGTGTCAAAATGGTTTGCATTTAGCCTAAATTGCAAACTTAAGCTAAAGATGGTTTCCTATATACGCATGATAATACTTATGATTACGTATATTAGTTTGAGGAGGTCTCATACATTTCTCTATGCATCCACCTTCAGACTCTGCCATCACAGCTTTGGCCACCCTCGTTTTGACCCGTTCTCCAAAAGTGTTTATTAAGCACCCTAAGTGATCATATGGCTTCAGATATGTGGCAAAGTCAACGTAATATTTCGGAAAGGGGTAGAGGGTATGTGTTTTAGCAACGGGTTAGCGGTGTTGGAAAATCATAGCCCTTGTCTGAGAAAAATAGCTAATTGTCGGTGCAAGGGAGAGAATTAGCCAATAATCTGGCTGGATCTTTTGGTGATGGGAGGGGTGAAGGTGGTAGTGGTTGGGGTGGAGGGTGGTGGTGTTGGGGAGTTTTGATGGGTTTGGGAAGTGGGACACGGCATTTTTTTGTAGAGGAACGGAGTGGTAGGATCCAGTGGTGGTTACGTGTGGGGTTTGGTGGTAGTGCACAGCTGTGGCCGGTTGTGAGGGGTGAGATATAAAAAGATAAGAGTTGGAAGCGTGGTACTTCGGTTTGATATGGTTTATGTGTGATTAATGAGGTCTCATACTATGAGGAGGCCTCACCTATGAAGTACTCGGCTTATATACCATTATACCCCTTCATTCTGTAATAATTGTTGCAAAAAGTCCCGAGCCTTCCATTTCCACTTTTGACTTGCCTGTTGCAGCAGATGACTGTCTTTAATCACCTCTGCCCGCTTCTCTTTGTTTAGCGTATCAAGAAGGGGAAAATATGGCCTAATTGGTTTTAATATATCAAAATTTTCTTCTCTTTTTTCACCTCTGTTTGATGACAAGTTGGGTGGAACCTTCGTGTTTGTTTATGCTGTGTTTTCTCATTAAGGATAATAATTTACTGTTTCTTCTGTATACATGGCTACAGAGTGCTGGTAATACTGCATTTCAGTCTGGAAAACACATCGAGGCTATAGAACATTATACAACGGCTATTACGAGTAGCATGGAATCCCGTCCGTTTGCAGCAATTTGCTTTTGCAATCGCGCTGCTGCGCACCAAGCTTTAGGACACATAGCTGATGCTATTTCTGATTGCAGCTTAGCCATTGCCCTCGATGAAGCCTATGCCAAGGTTTTAACAGCAACTATTTGTGTTTTTTGTTTTTCATTTTTTTTTTCAGCGAATCACAATTAGGTAGCTGCAACCCTAGACCTAGTATGTAGTACAGATCTCTAGGAGATGCTCATCTCACCCTGAAAATTGGTTGCACAATTTCGTTCAGGGAAATTCAAAGCCAAGAGCTTAACCTGGAGAGGAGTACATATATGGTTGTGTAATGTTTTATGCTTATAATCCCTTACCACTCTTCCCGTGGAGAAAGGGGAAGGGTAAATTTCTTCAAGTGTATAGTGATCATTGCAAGGTTTCATACTTCTGTTTGGACCCTTACTGTTATTCCTATCCCTGTACAGGCAGTTTCTAGAAGAGCAACATTGCATGAGATGATTAGAGACTTTAGACAAGCTGCTATTGACCTGCAGAGACTGATTTCTCTTCTTGAGAAACAATCCATGGAAAAATCAAAACAGTCTGGTTCTGGAAATGGAAAAGAATTAAGACAGGTTCGACATCGTCTTTCCATGATGGAAGAAGAAGCAAAAAGAGATATTCCATTGGACCTGTACCTCATTTTGTAAGTGCAAGCCCTTGGATGCTCAAATGTCTGGTTAATCTTCCAGTGCATTACCATTGCTTATGAATTATTATCACTAGTTCACTACTAATCTACTATATCAGTCCTAGGATGAGTGAAATGTTGAAGATGAAGTCTTTTTTTTTTTACCTAGTAGTGGTTCAGAGTTCTAGAGAGTAGAGACGCTACTTTCCTTGGTGTTGAGTGCCCGTTAAATAAACATGCAATGTACTCTACATAATGGGGGCGAATTATGCTTTATATTCCTATCAAGCCATTTCCTTTCCTTTATGAGAACAAAAATTGTTATTTTATGTTGGTCTTCTGGATGACTGATGGAGTGAAGTCGGCAGAATGGCTCCTTAATTTGCAATTTACAAATTTATTATGACATCCTTTTTGACTTTTGGCTGCAGAAAGGCTTAAACTTCTGAGCTACCGTAGTTTGACTGTCTAAATTTTTTATGGGACATGGCTGGGAAACTGCTTTAACCACTGAATATATTCTATATTTGTTAGTCTCTTTTTCGTGGTGAAAGAGCACTATTGGTATTAGGGCAGTTTCATCTTGCCGCCTTACCCTGGCCTTTGATGAGAGGAAGCGTAGGAGTCACGTTAAACATGAGAGGCATATGTCAGGAAATAATGTAGTAGGAGTTTGAATCCTTCCTTTTGTGAGTTTCTGTAATGATCTGTCTCATACTGGAAAGGTTTAGAGTGAAATGGCATTGTGCTTTCTCCCTTTCCCTCCTCTCGTCTCCTACTAGTACTTCTCACTCCCACTCCCTCATATGTAACCACTAGCCAAATGTAGTGCTAGCAGATATGTTTAACCTTTCTAAATGTAACTTGCAACATTCTTTTTGTTAAGTCTTTTATAGTAGTTTTTAACTCACTGATAACCTTGGTCCACGATCTTCATTGGACCACACTATCCACGTTAAAGAACTGTTTTTTTTTTTTTTTTTTTTTTTTTTTTTTTTTTTTTTTTTTTTTAAAAAAAAAATTATTTTTAGGACCCAATAAATTATCCAACTTTTTAACATCTCCAAATGTATTCTAGGGGAGTTAATAAATCTGATCCGGCATCTGAAATCAAGAAGGCCTACCGGAAGGCAGCACTCAGGCATCATCCTGACAAGGTACTGGTGGCTATTCTGATTTTGTTGTCTGTGATACCTGGGAAATCAGTTTTACCGCGTTCAATCTTCAGATGTTTGTAAATAAAGTTTGTGAATAATCTTAATCCTGATCCAGTAAATTTGGCTATTACAAGTTCATGCCGGTTTCTTATTCCTCTGATCTCCTGTATTTGCATAGGCTGGTCAGTCCCTAGTGAGAAGTGATGTTGGAGATGAAGGGCGTCAATGGAATGATATTGCTGAGCTAGTTCACAAAGACTCAGACAGGTTGTTTAAAATGATTGGTGAGGCATATGCTGTGCTTTCAGATCCAACAAAGGTACCTTTTCTGTTTTATCATCCTTCTATTTTCTGTTTTAAGAACTTTGCTTTCTGTTTTAACATAGGTGTTTGTACATTATATTGTTTTTCAGCGCGAAGAGTATGATGAAGAGGAAGAAATGAGGAAAGCTCTAAAGGAGAGCAATAATATAAGAAGCAGTTCAAGGAGATATTCAGAACACTATTATCAGGGATTTCCATTTGAGAGGAGCAGCAATCGCAGGAATTGGCAGGATAGCTACAGGACATATACCAACTCATACAGAAGATACTGAATGATATTCCATGACACTACTGTGAATGAGGTGGTCCCGTGATAAGAAGGCAATGACGTATTGAATGAGTTTAATTGCTGGTCACTCGATGGGAAATGCGTTGCATCAGATCGTGTATCTTAAAAATGGCAAGTGATTTAACTTCCTCATGAGCCTGGCTTCCATGAGCAGCTTGTGCGAGTCGGACACCGAACAAGCACACCCAATTTGGATAGCTGACTAATTGACAGTCAAAGATGCTGCGGATAGGAATGGAGGGATCATGTTTGTTCAAGAGAAGAAACGCATCGTGAAAGGAGATATGCGATTGTTTGTTCAGTAAGGAGCAAATTTAGTTGGATGGTTAACTCATTATCGACCCCATATGTCTGTGTTGGAAGTTGAGGTGACTGATGGATGAGTGTGAAGAAATATACAGACCAGTCGGTTTCTTACACACTTATCTCTGTCGTCAATTTGTCAATCGAGTTCCCTTCCACATTCATATTTTTGCACTGGACTTAATTGAGTAAAAATTTCTTTGTTTAATATACCATGGTTAATTTAGCAATACCCTTCTATAGGCCTGAAGATCTCCGTGGTCCGTGGAGAAATTAGGGGACCTGTGGCATTATGTCCTGTAAGGTTTTTTCTTTTCGTTTTTTTGAGGCATAACAGGGAAGGGGTGGTGTTATTAATATAAGTCTCCACCGATGTTCAGGCAGCTGACGGAAAGTCCGATAAGCTAAACTCGTCTTCTCTACGGTATTTCCCTCCCATTTGACATGGGTACCGTACAATGAAAGGAATCAAGAACAGAGATGAACAAGAACATAAACCCGACCTACTGCTAGCAATAGCATTTGTCAGTGTCATTGAATCGCTTTCAAGTTGAACCTTATTTGCACCAAACCGTCCATATACTCCAATCCTGTATTGCATCGCAGCTCCTATTTTGCACGAACTCCACGACATGACATAACCCTCACCCTGCCAAGTGCCATCTATCTTTGCCAACACCCTGAAGCCCAATTTCCCCACCACAAAAAATTAGAGCATTTGAGTTGAATTTCAACAAACTTGTAGGTGGGGGAGACTAGACCTTGCAAAAGCCGAGTCGACCCGAGGACCCAACTCGAATCGCTCTGAAACCCGACTCGATAGAACCTGAGAATACCGACATCCGAAAACTACCTTATTTGTCCTAACCTGAACGGACCCGAAACCCGACATTAACTCAACCAGATTTTGACTTGAAAACAAAATTAGCTTGGTCCAAGACCAAACTAATACAGTATTCATCTAATAACTTTTTACTAGGTAGTAAGGGTGAATTTGTGTAGCATATTACTCACTACGTCTTGTTCATTTGTTTACCGTTGGTAATCAAAGACCAAGAAAAAATAAGATGACCAATTATTAGACGATAAATGGAATAAATTGAGTGTTTAGGATCAAATTGTCTACTAATGACATTTCTAAAATAGAAAGATAGCCAATGAAATCCTGGGCTCCGCCATTACCGAGACGGCTCTAATAACATTTTCTTAGAAATTACTTCTAGATTTTTGCATCAAAATTTAGGGGTAAATATCGGTGTGCAATAACAAATACGAGTATTTGGGACGAGTCAATTCAAGCTACGAGTGAAAGTTGATTCCTTAGTTTGAGCGTCTGATTAGATACGAGTCGGGTAATTGAAAACGGGTCTACTTGATGTAATCCAAGTTGGACATGAACATTAGAAGTCAGAACCTAACATCTAGGTAACACGGACATTTCTCCTAACCAACTATCCCGTTCGACACCGATACTTGTCGGATACCTATAACGAGGAACGAGATGTCGAAAGACAATCTCCCGTGTCAGTTATCACCAATCTCCTCTCCAATAAAACCCTAGACTATATATAAGAAGCATCAAGGAGAAGCATCAAGGAGAAGCAGCATCAACGATGGCGAAGTATGACCTAACGCCTCGAATGGCGCCGCATATGGACCGTCATCTTGTATTCCCACTCCTTGAATTCCTACAAGAGCGTCAACTCCACCCTGAAGACCAACTTCTAAAGGGAAAGATCCATCTTCTCAACTTCACTAACATGGTTGATTACGCCATGGATATTCACAAATCACTTTACCACACAGATCAAGTTCCTCAAGAGATGATTGATAGGAGAGTTGATGTTGTTGCCAGATTGAAGTCTTTAGAAGAAGCTGCTGCCCCTTTAATGGCTTTTCTTCAGAACGAGGATAAGGTTCAGGAGTTACGTCCTGATAAACAGTATAATCTCCACATGCTCAATGACCGCTATCAGGTCTCTATTATTATTATTACTATTTCCCTTTTTTAATTTGAATGTTAATTAGTAGTAGATTCATGTTTTCATTGTTGTCGCAGCTGTTCAATTAGATCTTATCTTACTATTAATGTTTCTGTCGATGCTTCCGGCTATGGTTTTATGTCAATGTGAATTAGAATATACTCCCTTCGTCCCGGTCAATTGTTGTCCTTTGGTTTTGGCACAAAGACCGAGGAATGGAAGGGGCCAATTATAAGATGACAAGTGGACCAAATTGGCTGCGTTAATGTACAGGCCTACAAATTAGAATGCTAGTTGGGTTTTGATGGGTTTCATGTGGTACTTAATATGGAGTAGAATAGAACAATTGTTATTAGCTCATCAACCAGCAGCACTTGAATTTCTGAGGTTTTTGGTTTTTCTTTTCTATTTTACGGCGTGGGTAGTCAGTCATATTGTTTGCGGTGTTGATTTGCATGATGCTTTTGCACTACACGGCATGTTCTTAGATCTAAGTCACTCGAGTTATTGTCTAAATAAACAGATTGGTCCGGACCAAATAGAAGCACTGTATCAGTTTGCAAAATTCCAATTTGAATGTGGGAATTACTCGGGAGCAGCTGATTTTCTATACCAGTATAGAGCTCTTTGTACCAACAGTGACAGGAATCTTAGTGCTTTATGGGGAAAGCTTGCTGCTGAGATTTTGATGCAAAACTGGGATGTTGCTCTTGAAGAACTCAATCGTTTGAAGGAGATCATTGATTCCAAGGTCCTCTTCTTGTCTCCCCTTTGCTTTTTATTTATTTATATTTATTTATTGTCTGTTTGCTGATGATCAATCATCTCCATTCATGCGGCAGGCATTTGCGTCGCCTTTGAATCAAGTGCAGAGTAGAATATGGCTCATGCACTGGAGCCTCTTTATCTTTTTCAACCATGACAATGGCAGGAATCTCATCATTGACCTATTTAACCAGGACAAGTTTGTCATCCACACTCTCCTTTATCTTAAGTTTTTTTTTTACTCTCCGTAGTATTGATTGAAACTCACTTTTATGTGACTTTTAATTAGTGTCTCATATTTTCAGACAAGTTGTCTGAATTTATTGGTACTACTATATCTGCATTCCCCTCTTTCTCTTTAGTCCTAATATTCTAAGCCCTTTGTTTCTACCTGAAAAGGTCGTAAATTACTTATCAACTTAGAGTAATTCATTTCCTTGCAGGTATCTTAATGCTATTCAAACAAGTGCTCCTCATCTTCTGCGTTATCTCGCTGCTGCATTTATAGTTAACAAGAGGAGAAGGCCTCAGTTTAAGGATTTCATCAAGGTCATCCAGCAGGAGCAGTATTCTTATAAAGATCCTATTACTGAGTTCTTAGCATGTGTTTTTGTCAACTATGACTTTGATGGGGCACAAACAAAGCTGAGGGAATGTGAAGAAGTAAGGATTTCTTTCTGACTTTATACACTGCCTTTTGCTTAGGGCCTTTTTCTTCATGCCACTTTTGACGAGTGTGTAGGTTCTATACTTTCTTCTCTTAAAAAACAGATTCTAGAGTGTATGACCCATGATTGCTTGATGTAATGGGCTTGCAGCCTGAATTTTGTGCTAATTTTCTGTACAAGTACCATTCGTGGTGTATACACTGCAGTCATAGTTCACTTATTTGGTTAATTTTATCAATTTCTAAATATGTAACAATTTCAAGGGGTACTGAAGTTATCATATACTCCGTATAATAAACTCCAATTTTGCGGTTTTGAAATTTCTGTACGTTATTGTTACAGCTTTAAGGCAAGATGTCTTGTTTTACCCTTCAGGCCTCTTGTGTGGTTGAATGTTTGGTGTTTATTGTCCAGGGTATGAAGTGTAGCTTTGATGTACTCATAGCTTTTATTACTGTAATGTATCATTTTGTTAATTCTTCTTTTTGTCTCAGTGCTTACATTTCTAATTTCAATATTTTCTTTGTCCAGGTTATTTTGAATGATCCATTCCTGGGTAAACGAGTTGAGGAGGGCAGCTACACTACTGTTCCCATGAGGGATGAGTTTCTTGAAAATGCCCGTCTTTTCATCTGTGAAACTTACTGCAGGATACATCAGAGAATTAACATTGGGTATGTTCCTGCTTTATGATTGACAATGGGTTGTTAGTCGAATCTTGTAGCTAGCTTACAGTCCTTTGGCAGCTGGGCCGAAGTTGTCTTTAAATTGTGAAAAAAAAAAGGAAACGGTAGGAATGAAAGGCAAATGGATGAAAAGTGTTGGACTTTTGGGTGAAACTTGTCAAATAGGAGTTATTTACAAATTTACGGTTTTGAGTAAAAGATAAAAGACAATTGTATGATGCAAATAGGAACGGAAAAGAGAGTTCTGTTATTTGATGTACTATAGTTTTTAAATAGCCTCAACGCTCTTTCACTTGTCTGAAGTAGGGGCTTATGATCTCTTTTCAGCGCCTATTAATTCTGTGTAATCAGTGCTAGCCATGTCACAAGTAGCAGATGTGGAGTATATCCATGGCAATAACACATGTTTAAAACCTTGAATGACATGCATGTGTCAGACTGTCAGCTAAAAAAAGGACTTGAATCTGTAATTAACTAGTTAGGTCTTTTAAATGTTCTGAGTGATTTTTCGTCATTTGCAGGGTCCTTGCCGAGAAGTTGAACTTGAGTAATGAGGAAGCAGAGAGTTGGATTATGAATCTCATCCGCACATCAAAGTTAGATGCCAAGATCGACTCCAAGTCTGGCACTGTTGTTATGGAACCTAACTACCCCAATGTGTAAGTACAAAACATACAGTCTACAGTTGTTTTTTTGATAATTTTCTTAACCGTAAAGATTGTGAATCTTGTCCTCCAATTTTTTGTTTCTAAAACTCAAAATCAATATTTTTTCGTGGTGTTCTTCCAGGTATGAGCAGCTCATAGATCACACTAAATCTTTGTCAGTGCGAACTTACAAACTAGTCGGCCAAATTCTCGAGCAAGGTCAGCCACAAGCAGCCCGTTAAATTTCAATAGATCGAAGCATTTCTACTGGTATTGTATCTTTTGGGCGTTTTGACTTCTGAGAACTACATTTCAATCTCCGTAGATCTCCTAAGATTTGGTTCTTTACAATTCTATTTCAGAAACACCTGTTGAATTTGATAAATGGAATATTTTTCGAGAAATACTCTACACCGAGTTTATTTTGTTACTGTTATGGATTTGTTTGATATTTTGTTGTTGATACCTGTCTCATGTACTTGGCATCTGAATTGCCAATTCAGTGTGGACAGCACTTCCTCAATCCAGTCTTGTTCGCATGTTGCACATTCTACTCGCTAGTAGTCAAATAGACATGGCAAATGAGACATTTTAGTTTGATTCGGATTTGAGTAATTATGGGTTTGTTAGTTAAGGAGTGATTTCTTTCTTCTTCTTTTTTTTTTTTTAAAAAAACCCGATGGGCTTCCTGCAGTTCTATTGAATCAAGAACCGCAACATCATAAATGTATGTGGAAGAGCACTAGACCGAAACAGTCTTCAATGACATGGTAATTGTTAGGTTCCTTTTTTTTTTTTTTCAATTTCCAGTCAGTTATTTGTGGGTGGGCTTTCTTTGGTTTATCATTTCGGGTTTGGTCTACTTGGAAAATGGAAATAGTACTTTTTTCCAAGCGATTGGGTTGAGTTAGTTCCGTCAAGTCTACCGATTAACCCCCATATTGGTGGAAAAGTATACTGTAAACCCTGAATAGATGAATCTCAATATATTTCATGGACACCTGCGAATATGTGAATCACGCAAGTTGTCCAACATGCTAAAGAGATTCAAGCTCAAAGTTGTAGCCTTAAGTGAGCATCTCTTGTTCCGTCAACGATTTACAAGCTGAGCTATTATACGGAATGGCATTATTATTCCTCCCAAAGGTTATCTTATCCTCCTTGCTTTTGTGATTTCATATGCATAATGCGTCATTCAAATTATTTGGAATTTTCATTGTATGGTACTAAATTAAGAGCATGTTTGGCCTCGATTCTCAAAAATGAGTTTTTGTTTTTGAAGCTTAATTTTTAGAAAACAACGTGTTTGGCCAAAAAGTGTTTTTGAGTCCAAAAACACTTTTACAAACTAGGCCAAACACACACTAACTTATGTTATTTGACAAGATTCGGCAATCTCCACTGATTATTAGATTAGTTTTCATCCTTAATCATAGGAATACTAGTATTCTATAATTACTCGTCTATCAACACTTTATGCTATATATATCCCCTCCGTTCCGGTCATTAGTTTGCCTTAACCAATTTAGTGTGAGACATCAAAGTGTCCATCAATACCATTCCTAAATTGGAAAGATAAACAATTGATTGAGATATACCCAAAATGGAATATGTAACAAATGATGACCGGGATGGAGGGAGTATAAGTTTTTTATATAAAATCTATACTATATAATTAAAAGGCTAGACAAAAGCAATTAATTTTATTCCACATATCACTAGCAATTAATTTAATTCCACATAAGATTAGCAATCAATTTACATTCTATACATTTTAATTAATTATTTAATTTATTTATTAATTACCAAGCCAAAAAAAAGAGCATAAAAAGGAGTAGCAAAGAAATGGAAAAACAAAAAAATGACAAAAAAAAGAGTAGTTTATTATTCACAATTTCACATTGCACCCAGCTTCATCCAATTTCACTTTCAATTCCACCGACACCAAAATACCAACTTCACTCCCTTACTATTATCTATATATGATCTATCTATCTATACAATTTACTTAAAAGACTACATAAACCATTTAATTTTATTTCACATGGCATTTCAATCCACATGACAGTTTTTTTAATCGATTAATCCATAAAATATTACTCCGTATATTATTATTAATTATAATTAAAAGGGTAAAGTTAAACAAACGCTACCTAAAATATCTTTAAAATCTATTTAAAAGGGTATCTAAATTAATGTGACATGGCAAATTAAAAGTGACGTGACAAATTAAATGGGACATAACAAATTAAAATTAACTCAACTATTTATAAGAATATTTAAATTATTCCCTTTAAAAACGAAACCATTCATCTACCAATTTTTGTGTTAACTCTTGATGACATTAACTTGGAGTGATAAGTGCATGTTCATAAATTACACTAAATGTATATAATTGAAGAAGTTATTTGTTAATCACTCCCATCTTTTGGGTTTCTAATCACAAAAATCCATCTTTATATATATATATACATCATCTAACACTCTACACAACCATCAACTAGATTGTATGGATTTTCAATCACTTCTTTTAAATGGTATTATGTATCCACAAGTCATAAATCTTTGTATTGATCCAATAATTTTTCTTTTTAGCCACCATATTCGATGAGAAGCTCGTAATCCCTCACCCATCTCTAAATTCTACGCTAACATTAGGTGAATGAGCTTTAACCTTAATTTTTGTCTTTTGTCTCTTTTAATTATAATTTTTATTATTAATACATTGTATTTGTAATGGTTATTGCATTTTTCAAAGGTTATGTAATTGAAATTTTAGGAGACAATGGTATTTAAGTATGACAATCTAAAGAACATATCAATTACGTGGGTTTTGCGATGGGTGGCAAATACTCGAAGTACTTCATATTTTGAAGTATATGGCTAAAGGTGAAAATTTTTGGAGAGATGACATACAATTTTGTATAATATTGTTTTAATATATAAAGTATTATGCCGTAATGATGTAATTGTTGTTCGAGTTTCTCCTTTGGAATTCTTAGTTTCGCAATTTATTATTTTACCCATTATTTTATTAGCTACAATATTATGGGTGGTGTGAAATGTTAGTTTTGTCATAATAATTCTAATCGTGTGTGTTATGTTATTTCCTGAATTGTTGATACAATTTTAATATCTAATAATTAGCGAGGGTTCTCATTGACAATATTATAGTTTTGCGTATCAATTAAACTGTTGTACAAAAAATTAACTGACTTTATACAACCCTAAGAAGTTTTAACTTAAAACATGAAAATCGTAAGTTAAATCGTAAGTTGAGTTGATCGTAGTATGTTATGATATTAAATCACTAAAAATATTACGGTAGAAACAAAACATCCCGTGAATTTCACGGGCCACAAAACTAGTTTTAATATTATAAAGGAAAAAAGGTATTTATAACAAATTAACAAGGGAATTATGATTCATTTGACATTATCACAGGATTGTGGGAGGGGGTCAATGATGGGGTTGGGGTAGTTAGTGAAGGGGATCGTGAATTAAACCCGAAGATAAAGAACCACAATGAACCAAATCAAAGAACAGATGAGAGGAGAAGGTAGAAAAGAGAAGGTAGATAGTATCCCTGATCATCAATATATCCAAAAACTTAATGGAAGCTAGGATTTGGTCAGCAAGAGTCTGAGTAGAAAAAACAAATCTCAAAAGGATATTAATATATTATGTATGCAGATTTAAAAGCGTTGATACAATGGGAAAGTGTGTCGAAATTCATGAGTACCAGGTGAATTATTCATATTTTTTCCGCAACATAAATTCACTCAATGTTTTCTATCGTTAAAAGTGTGTCGAAATTCATAAGAGTACCAAAACTGGTTTTCAATAAGTAGGTTGAATACCACTCTATTTTTCCGTAACATAACTCAGCTTACAAATGAACTAATAATAACTACACTAATCATCAATGTTGTACAGAATATAAATATAGCATATAGTAATTGATGTTAATAGGATATTGAAGGGTGTGGAATTCTTATCCATGAATCCCATCCCGCCTCAACAGATGAGATGCTCCATATGTAGGCATGTAATTATGTACTTGAGTTAGCTCCTCCACTTATCTGACGTTTTGATAATGAATAATGAATATATTCCACAACTTAGCTTAAATTTTACACATTAGAATCTTACCAGACTCTCTTACTATATAAATACCCTACTTCTCCCCAAGTTTCCTTCATCAAACAAAAAACCAAACAGAACACTCCTAGCTTTATTAGTTTCCTCAGCATCCACCCCCACCCCCCCGGCTTTGCTAACATGCAAGCTTACTCTCAACGTTACTACAATGACCAATCATCCCAACAAGAGCAACAATATTACCGATCTTCCACAGTAGCATCCCCGCCTCAATATGGGATGCAACAATCTCAATATGGCGCCCAACAGTCTCAATATGGCGGCGTGCAACAACCACAGTATGGCGGTGTGCAACAATCCCAGTATGGCGGTGTGCAACAATCACAATATGGGATGCAAAAGAGCTCCTCCTACCAGTCGTCTCAGTCGCAGCAGGGGGCAAGCATGAGTGTCTTTGGACAGGATCCCTTTTGTGAGATCATGCCCTCTCACTTCCCACCCGGGACTGACCCTAAGATTGTCGCCTGCTTCAACAGGATTGATAGGGATGGTAATGGAGTTGTTGACGATATGGAGCTTCAGTCTGTCTTGTCCTCCTGCAACTATAGTTTTAACATGAGGACTGTTCACCTCCTCATGTTTGAGTTCACTCATAGCAACCGCAGGGCCCTTGGTACGGAGTATTTCTTTTCCCTACACAAATCTACTGTCTACATGTGAGTTTGGATGAAACGGTTGTAAATGACCTACCTTATTCTCAATCTGTAAACAGGCCCCAAGGAGTTTGTACCATTGATGAAGTGTCTTCAGAGCTGGAGGGTAAGCAGATTACTATATCAACATATGGATTATCGCGTTCATCCTTTTAATTTAGTATGGATGATTGATAAATATGTGTGTTATTGAAAAATGGTAAAAATGCAGACAATGTTCCAGAGGTTTGATAGGGACAGGAATGGGAGCATCGACTCATCAGAGCTAGGTCAAGCTCTCAGCAGCTTGGGCTTTGCTGTATCCCCGGTCATTGTTAATCTCCTCATTTCCAAGTTTAACAAGACTGGTAGTGTTGGCAGGTGTTCTCTTCAATATGATAGCTTCATCGAGTATGTTCTTCTTCATCACCGCCTTTTCCTTTCATTTCAACATTTTATTCTATTCAACAGCACTCAACTGACATATGTTTGTTTACTTTCTTGTCTTTCTTGTATGCAGGTGCTGCCTCACTGTTAGGGTAATATTCTCGCTTATGCTATTTACTTTCCTACTTTCCTAGTCCTTACCATACTATCTTATACGCGTAATTCGACTAATAATAAGTGGATAATATATAATTGCAGGGGCTAACTGAGACATTTAATGCGAAAGCAGATGGGTGTGGCAGGGCAACATTTGGGTATGAAGAGTTTCTGCTCAATATTCTCCCCTTCATCATTGCTTAGATTATTCAACCTGCTGCTGCTCTTTGAATATTACCAACTCTATCACTTTACTTATTATCTTTGGTCTTCGCTTGTTCTAAATAATGCAATGTTTTCTTATGTATTACCATTATTATGTTAAGTTGCAGTTAATCTTGAAATCTGCTTTAATTTGTACTTGAAACACAAAGATTGTTGTTGGATTGATGCCCTATTTGTATGTCCTGTACGGAGTATGCTACTATTATTATGGAAGTATTTCAATTCGGAAAATTGTTATTTTTCGGAATGTGTTAGATAGCAACAAATGTCCAACCGTGTTACAGCGACACCAAAGACTGCTGCAAAGTGGTTCGGTTTGAAACAATAGAAAACAGTGCAACTATATACTCTGAAGAACATTTAAAAGAAAGCATCAAAGATGAATACAAAGAATTAGGGAGTCATTTTTATTGATTGCAAAACTTAAACATGAGGCTGCCACTAATAGAAATGCAGAAATATAATGCATGATAATGAAACAAATGAAGAGCGGATGATTATAGCAACCTTGGAAGATGAAAACATCCCTAATATATCAATCCTACTAATATACGGAGTACTAGTTAATACTATCCATTAAGGGTGGCCATGGGTTTTTAAGTAAGCAGACAAGTTGTTGATCATCTGTTTGATTCCATCTGGAACATCTGGATCATCAAAGAAACCATCAGAAGTCTCAACATCGCCATTGGCATGTACTCGATACCACCAATTGTCAGCCTTGCCATTCGAGTAACCTCCTCCGCCTCCACTGTTCACCACTGGCGAATCACCCCCACTTGGAGTTGTTGGACTCGGCTTGGCTGGTGTGGTAGGATTAGATGGGACTGGGACTGGGCTTGGTTTTTTGGGAGGAGTTTGTTTAGGAATTGAAGTCGTTGGTGGGGGCTGGACGAATGGGTCAGGGAATGGTGGGAAGTGGAATAATGGAAAGGGGATGAAAAATGGAATTGGAAATGTAAAACCCGGGTTTGAGTCTGAACCAGGGTTGGGATTAGGACCGATGTAGATAAACGGAAATGGGAGTCTAAACTCGGAGGCATCATCATCTCCGTTAGCTCCAGCATTTGTGTGGCCTAGAAAGGTGGTGCATGATGCAAAAAAGAGCAAACCACAAACCAGGGTTTGTTTCTTCATTTTTTTGAGTAAATAAATGTGTATAGGATGAAGTGATTGTGAAGGAAAATGTGTGTTTTATAGGACTAAATAAATTCAAGTGTTTCACTAGGACTCAACTGTTTAATTTGTTACCCTGTAAATGGTTATCTTTTGAGGTTAGTTCTGATCTTATACGGGAATTATTTGCTGCAAATATTTAGTTAAGAGATGGAGTAGATAGAATTTAAAAGGTCAAAATATAGTTATTATTTCTGTTATTAGTAGTTGGTTTAAATTGGTGACAAGGTAATTTACTTGTATTCCAACTCTATTTCTACATTGATAAAGAGTAAAGTGATTGAAAACATGCTCCATATTGCGACGTGTCTAACTGAAATGAGATATTCTTAATATTATTATTATGAGACTATACTCGTAACTCAATGTACATAATACCTCAACATTTACATTGTATAGACTACAGAGTGCTTCATTTTTCCTTTTTTTATGAACAATTAATATACAAGACTAGACGACTAGTACGTACCGTATAAACAGGAACAAAAATTACTACATTGTTACTCCACTTGTGCTTGTATTGAAGTAATCTTGGTAAGCGCGAATCAAAACCTTATTGAACCTCTTGAGGTTCAATGTCACATATTGATCATCTAAATAAATCTTTTTAGTAAACTCCCATCCCTTTTTATTCACACTAGTCGGGTCTCTCAGAACTGGATCGTTTTCATCATACTTGTGGTACAATGAGCTCTCCCTAGGATCAATTTTGTACTCGATGTACTTCAACCCCAACTTTTTGGCGGGTTCACCATAATATGCCTCAGCTGCCCAATCAGTTCCTAGGGGAACTACTTGAATAACGGTTGATCCGGGTTTAAGGAACAGGAAATGGGTCATTGCTGCTCCATGAACTCCAATCATAACATCACTACTACTAATTGCCTTGTATATGGTACCAAGTTCTATGTCGGGTTTTGGCTTCAATACTTGTACGCTAAACCCCATCTTTTGAGCTAATTTAACTAATGTGTTCTCGTTCGTGATAGATCTAGGTCCACTTCTCGATAGTACGACAACCTTAGGCTTATTAGGCCTCTTTTTCTGATTGGGAACAATATGTTTAGGTGGGTGTGGTTCGAAAGCTTGGCCTAGAAGACCCCGAAAGTCTAGAATTGATTCATGTTTAGGCATGATGGATGAGTCGATTGCGAGCTCATTGTGAATTTGTAACCCTACGATGGCTTCTTGGAAGCAATGTGTCCTAGTATCCGATCTAAAATCGATAGGAGGGTAGTCGGAGAGTTGTGAAAGGAGTTGGCCATATTTCATGTACCACCACTTATGGTATTCTAAGATAACAAATATGACTTTTTTGTTGTAATGGCGGGAGGTGATGTACAAAGGGATGATGCCATCGTTGAATTCGTGGTAAACATTGCCGGTATAACCACCGGTTGAAAAGAAGATGGCAGGGACATGGTGCACAACATCACATTTGTGGTGTCGTTTATGTAAGGGTTGAGGTTTGGAGATGAGGTGCAATTCATCAATTGTGGTCATCAAATCAGTCTCCCATTTTCGAGTGTAAGGCCTAATTATAAGTTGTTGATTCTCAAGGGAGGATTTAGAATGAAGTTGGGTGGTGTATAGGAAGATTGATGAGGAAGAAGAATGTGTCCTAATGTCGCCTTTCATGAAACATACGTCTGTCCTGAAGTGGCTTCTGTCACAATGCATTGTTCCTGTGAATAACCGGCCAATTGAAGATGCAAAGAAGAAATGCATCAAATTTGTTAGCTTCCTTGAAATAAGAGTTGGCAAAGAAGAACAGATATTCTTGCTTGTAATGATAACGATATAGTACTCCGTAACTCATACTTATTCATGTAAGCATGAGTTGAATTCCCTTCCATATTTTTCCATTTCTTAAAATCTTAATCCAAAGTCAAATGCAATGAATTAATTTAATTATTCGCGACTTGTGCGTGAGCTACAATTCCGTCATACTTTTCATCTCTTAGAATTTTGTCTTAAACGCAAATGCAGGAATTGACTTAAAAAGCCGTAGTGTGTTGAATTGGAAATTTGGAAAAAAGAAATAAATAAAAAAAAGACGATTTATATTTTATAGGAAATGGATGATACATGGAGTCATAGTTTTGATAAATGAGAATGGTATAAAATTCAATACAAAGGAGGTAGTACGTACTTACCATTAGAAATGGAGGAGGAAATAGGTAGTTCTGCAGCCATTTCAGCAGGTTGACTTGCCTTTTCCTTTTCATGCAAAAAGCTTTCTGCTTCTGATGTTTCATACACTGTAGTACAAACAAGTTTATTATTATTATTATGATAGCCATGCATCAAAAACAGAGGAAAACGGGGCTTTTATAAAATAAAAAAAAAAAAAGATTTTTAAGAATTATATACCCAACATATATATAATTTATATACTCACAGATGATACATGGCAATGAAAAAGGAATTCCGAAAATCTGAGACACCCAAAAGAGGCTGCAACACAATAAAAAAGAGAGGCATAGGAAATAGACGACCTTAGATTTGGCTCTCTTGCTCAACTTGACTTGTTCCTTGATCATTTTTTGATCAAATTCTCCGACTTTCAATTTCGATGATAGTTATACAGCTTCTGATAATTTATCCATCATAAAATATCATGGTATGTATGTAAATCCTCACAAATATACGACTATTGTTTGCTAACTTGTGCTAAACAAACAAGTCTTTTTTTTTTTGTTTGGAAATATAAGAGAGTTAAAGAGTTGGTTGCTTGAATTTGATTATCTAATCTTGTGGGATTATCTATCTATCTTGCCTTGAATGATGAAAAGTAAAGCAAGTTTCAAACATAGAGCATATATAGATAGAAACCACAATTCAACTAACCTAACTTATGAGTAATACTATATAAGAGGGGTTTTATAATTTATATAATAATTTAATTTGGTTGTCAAATATGAATAGAGAGTATGTATATAGGTTGGTTGAATAAGTCATTATTAATTAGTGTACAAAAGTTTTTAAGATATAGTCTTACTTTGATTATTCTATATATACTACTCGTATGTGTGTGTTGGTCAAAATATTAAAAGTTTTAACTTCAAAAAAATGAAAGGTGTGGGAATGAGAAATTGATCATAAATCAAGGTATTTTTGCCAATTGTTTTCCTTTATTACAAGCAAAGGGGGTATTGTATTGATCCTTGCTAAGTTGTTAAAGGAAGAGCTCCTCAAAATTTGTAATAAAGGAATAGAGATGACGGGAATACCTTCCACTATACACAACGATGATATATGGTGGTGTGTAATTGTGTTTAGCTATTAGACACTTCCAAAACTTATCAACATCATCTCAATTAGGTATTTTATTTCGGATAAAGGTGATCAAATACAGACATAGGTAGGACGCATGTTGGGTTAGCATGGCTTTTAGGCAGGTTTATGCGCCGACTCTTTGTAAAATATGGAAAATATATTGTCCAACCCCACTTTATTAGCAGGTCGGACGAGATAGGCCTTTTGAGCCCTTCCGTCCATGAACAACTCTAAATTCAGAGGGCTATGCTCTTTCATGTATGATTGACCATTTTACCTCTGTTATTTCAAAACCGTACTTTTCAATTTTTATCTCAATTAACTAACTCTTTCAATTTCAGCCACCACCCAACAACCTTCCCCGCCGTGCACACTGCCTCTTTCCCTATCTCACCGCCCTCTCGCTGGCCAAACTCACCCGCACCTCCGGCCTAACACCCTCGTACTCACACACTACCCCATGGACCTCAGTTTAACCCTAGCCACACTTATCAGCTCTACCCAGTGGTGGAGCTAGGGACTAGCAGGGGCGTGCGCCCTTGCTGGTGGATGGAAAATTCGAAGTTTTCAGTTAAAATTTTCCATTTTTTTCGAGTTTCTCTTAAATCATTACTTGTTCGCCCCTGTTGGAATTTTTCTCCTTGCTGGGTTCAATTTCTGGCTATGCCACTAGCCCCACCCAGACCTATGCACCACCCTTGCTTCCCTGCCATATCTAACTATCGTCAATCGCTGCCATCTCCCGCCCTGCCACCACAACCACTTCTAACCCTAATTTACACAATTCCTAATTCAGTTAACATCTATTTATTTTCAAACAAACAAAATTAAAGTTTAATTTATGAAGTTAAAACAATTACTTGATCAATATGAAAATTAGCTTCAAAATTGAGTAATTTGATGAAAATTTGATTAGTTTTGAGAGGAAGAGATTTTGTTTTTAAATTTTTTAAAGAAGGGCAGGGTGGGAAATGTTATGACAAAAAGTATACGAAAGAGTAAACTCGTACATGAAAAGTCAATTACGATTCCTGATCATTTCCTATATTTTCTTTAGTTACGGTTTACGAGTGTAGGTAAAAACAATCATGCTATTTATTTTTTAAAATATCATCCGTGGTTTAATATGAAACTCTTATTGCAAAGGAGGTCATGTTAATGGAGTATTTTTTTTCTAATCATCATATATTTCTTTAATGTAATAACCAAATGTGCTGAGATGGTATCATAGTTTTTCATCTAGAGTTGATGTGGCGCTTAAATAAAGCACAACTAAATAAAGGAAAAATAAAGACTAATTGAAACCTGCCTTTAATAAAAAATTATTACTAAATATTATATTCAATCCTTATGTTTAATGATCTTTAATGCGTTATAAATATCTCATTTTATGATATATTAAAATCTATTTTGAAATACATTTTAGCTGAATTTATAAGACTTATAAATTGCGACTACAATCAATATATATACTTAAAAGAGGAACTTTTGAAGCGATTTCATTGGCTACTACATTTGTTCAATAAATTATGGGTATAAATAAAAAGAAATTATTAGATATTAAATTAAGGGATAAAGTTTGATGTATTTTTAATCGCCACCTAATTTGTTGAATACTCTAACAATAATATATTGTGTATAAAAAATATACATTAAAACTGTTCTTAATTAAGATAAAGTTTGATGTGTTTTTAATCCCACTAAACGTAAAAGACCCAATTGAGAGTTTTACTCATAAACAACTACTACTATTGTATATATAGCTATAATGATCATTGATCAACTCATATTTTTTCCAAGCATTGTTTTCATTATCAATGCAGTAGTCATACTAAAATGATGAATTTGAGTTCTTTTGTTTCTTATTTATTTATTTATTTATTTATTTATTTGCGTGACTTTTAATTAGTTGTTCCATACTTCCATCTATATAAATCTTTAGACTAATCCTAACTATTTTGTATTTTTATACGTATATCATTATATTTTTTTCACTTATTCGTTTGCTTCTTGATTTTAATTTTTAATTTTTGTCATCCTTTTGTCCCAGGTCAAATTATCATGCATGATTATACTATTGGAGAAAGATCTCGACAGACATGTGCAACTCATATAATAAGGTAACTAATACTAGCATACATAATATTTTACAAATGAGTTTAATCGAGACTTTTGTACTACATATAACATAGTACGATGGATGCAGTGGTGGAGCTAGGGGGGCTAGCAGAGGCGGTCGCCCTCCCTAGCGGATGAAAATTTCAAAGTTTTTAATTAAATTTTCGATTTTTTTTCGAATGTACCTTATGAAATTAGTTGTTCGCCCCCCCTAAGTTCAAATCCTGACTCCGCCACTGGATGGATGGCAATGATTTAAAAAGTATTTCTTACGAGTAATTAACTAGAATTTGAACACGATGCAATAAAATAAATTAAAACTAGAGGCTCCGAGTGAGCTACATGCATTGTTAAAATCTTTAATACAAAACTTAAATCCTACTCCAAAGGGAGTATAGGTTTGCCGTATAAAATTGTAACTAAGAATCAATTGACTGACGCTCTTTTATATAGCAACAAATTATGTTGCATTACTATTCCTATTTGGTTTATAGCTTCTTCATAACGTCATATAATATTTGTTTAATTAATGATTAATATTCGTTTTTGTAATAAAATCCTCCTATATGAAATATGATTACTAGATCTGAAGTGTCATAATATTATAAATGTAAGTGAAGGCTTCTAAATAAATAAGTAATTTTGTGTGTACCAAAAAAAAAGTGATTTGACGAACACTACTCTTTATCAGTCAAATTAGTATTACTAATTAAATCACTGTAACCAACAATTCGGAAATGACCCAAGTAACCCCAAATTAAAGTGACCCACGCCTTCATCCAACCTGATTCGAAAGGACTCAAACTCAGAAAGGACTTGACAATGGCACATGCGAAATCAAACCAAAATCCAAATTTAACTACCACAACTCGCAACTTTCTCTTTCAGTTATAGATAGTAAATGTGTCGGAGCTTATATATAGATCGGTTACTCAAGTTTGATAAAAAAAAATCTATATTGGGTGCTTAATTCATATTCATGTTGTCACGGGTCATTATATGCTAGGCCCAATCCTATCTTAATTTATGCTTAAGATATTAATGATTGATTAATTAACACTTGGTTAATGAATGAAAGTTTACAAGACAACTCTAATTGGATGTGAATTATGACTATTGGTATCATATGAAACTTATTCTTTCAATTAGAGATGAAGCTCATTCCACTCGCAAACATTAAGCATTTAAGCAAAATATTTTTAATAAATAAAAGAAGTATAGGGTATTCTTCCCTTAAAACTAAAAGAGTAATCCGTTGATTTTAGGATTATATTAATTCCTTTATCGCTTTAAGATTGAAACACAATTTAGGCGTAAATATGTAAGGTCATAAATCAGTTTTTCCCTATGATCAATTTAAATGATATATTCAGATACAAAGTTCTACCACAATTTGATGAGAAAAATGAACATACATCGGATGTACTACCTTAAACTTAGTTTTTCCCTATGATCAATTTAAATGATAAATTCAGATACAAAGTTCTACAACAATTTGATGAGAAAAATGAACATATATCGGATGTACTACCTTAAACTTTTTTGTTTTTGAGCATATATTATTGGAGAATAATTATTCTGTTAATATTAGTCAAGATTTTATTCTTCTTTCCTTATTCTTAGGCTAACATTAGGCAACTAATTTATCTTAGTTAGGATCTTAGGGTTATGTAATTCCTATATAAACATTGTATTTTAGCTCTTGTATTCAACACAATTTCAATATAATTTTACCAAACTTACATGGTATCAGGAGAAAGGTCTCCGATCCAACCCTAATTTCTTTCCAATCTTCATCGCCTCAATGTCAGGCTCCACGATTCCAAATGAAGCCGAGCCAAGCAAACCGCTTGTGCTCCTCAATGTGCACTCCGTCGCTAAATTCGATGGTTCCAATTATCGTCAATGGAGTCTCCAACTTGAGACTCTTCTTCAAGGATACGGACTATCATCCTTCATCGATGGCAGTGCACCCCCTCCCAAAATTCTCACAGAAAAAGACAAACCCTCGGTTCCTAACCCGGCTTACAGTACATGGTTCCGGCAAGACAGGCTCCTTTTTGGTGCCGTGGCAAGCACCCTCACCGCATCCGTTAGCCCTCTCCTCAACCGAGACCACACCACCCAACAAGCCTGGGATGCCCTCGCATCATCTTATGCGCGTCCATCTCGAGGCCACATAAAACAACTCCGTCACAAACTAAAACTCACCACCAAAGGCACCCTCTCAATCACTGAATACATGAACAAAATCAAAACTATTGTTGACGACCTTGCCCTCCTCGGTGAAGTCCTCTCCCAAGAGGATATCACTGACCACATAATTGACGGATTACCATCGACCTACCAATCCGTCATTGATGCCGTCAATGCCCGCGACACACCAATTACCTTTCCCGACTTTCATGAAAAACTGATCCGCCAAGAACTGGTACTCCAACAAACTGAAAACGCTCAAACTTCCACCTTCACTCCCATGGCCCACCCCACCTACACCCGCAACTCCGCTGCCTATCCCTCCTCTGCCCCTCGTACCTCTGTCCCTAACCACTCCACTGCCCTCAACCAAAACTCGTCTACCCCCAACCAAAACCCCAAAAACCCGTTTCGCGGTAAGTGTCAATGGTGTCATGTCCAAGGCCACACCTTGTCTTACTGCCCTATCTTCAAATCCCTATACCCGGACATCCGTGTACCTCCCTATCCACGCAACACTGCTGCCCAAACTCCTTCCCCAGCCACGCCTCAAGCCCATCCCACCACCCTTACCCCTCAAGCCGTCCCCTCCCCATGGCTCCTCGACAGTGGTGCATCGCATCACGTCACAGCCGACTTAGCAAACCTCTCCCTTCACTCTCCTTACGATGGCACTGATGAGATTGTTATTGGTGATGGCTCGGGTCTCCCTATCTCTAACTCCGGTTCTACCACTCTCCCTTACACTTCCACTTCTTCCTTTAAATTAACTAATGTTTTACATGTTCCATCAATGCACAAAAATATTATTTCCGTCTCCCAATTTTGCAAAGACAATAATGTTCTAATTGATTTTAATTCTTCTTCTTTTATTGTGAAGGCATGTGACTCCGGTGCTCCTCTTTTCACTGGTCCGGTCAAGGACGGTGTCTACTATTGGCCTCCTCCGTCGTCTCCGCAAGCTCACCCCACAACTATCCAACACGCAGACCTCCACCACCGTTTTGGACACCCTCACTCGGCTGTTTTTAATCATATTCTTGCTTGTTTGAATTATAAGAACAATTTTTCTAATAATAATGTCAATTGCAATGCTTGCTCTATTTACAAAAGCCATAAACTTCCATTTACTGCTTCTTCGCTTACCACCAGTGTCCCGCTTGAAGTTGTATTTAGCGATTTATGGACTTCACCCGTGCATTCATTTGATGATTACAAGTATTACGTAATTTTTGTCGACCACTTCACAAAATTTACATGGCTTTTCCCACTAAAGAAAAAGTCCGATACCCACAAAATATTTCTCAACTTCAAAGCCTTCGTGGAAAAACAGTTTTCTCGCCCTCTTCTCACCCTTTACTCCGACAATGGAGGCGAGTATGAAAAATTAAAACCCGATCTCGCCTCAGCTGGAGTACAACACCTCACTTCACCTCCCCATACACCCGAACATAACGGTTTTGCGGAACGACGTCATCGCCACATAGTAGATACCGGTCTTGCTCTACTGTCTCATGCCTCCATGCCCATAAAATATTGGACCGTTGCCTTCCAAACAGCTGTCTATCTAATCAATCGTATGCCCACCTCGACCCTTGAGCATCACTCACCATATTCACGTCTCTTTCACACCTCACCCAAGTACCATAATCTCCACAACTTTGGCAGCTTATGTTACCCATGGCTTCGACCCTACACCCACCACAAACTTGACCCACGCTCCATTGCTTGTGTCTTCGTTGGATACTCCCCTACCCAACACGCCTACATGTGCCTCGACCCTTCCACCACTCGCATCTATGTATCCCGCCATGTTCGCTTCGTCGAAAACACCTATCCCTTTGCCTCCAACCCCACGGCTCCCTCACTACCCACCTCTACCTCTTGGTGTGAGATGACAATACCGCTTCTCACATCTCAACCAACAGCTTCCGCCACCTCAGAAACACCTACCTCCCCACGCACACCCACTCCCGCTGCTACTGAACCCATTCCTCCTGAACCCGCAACACCTCGCACCCATACCAACATCTCTAAAGTTTATACTCGTCGCCAACCCATCACCAACCCCACCGATACACCCACACCCACTGCTACCCCTGCCCATACCCCGCAACCACCACCAAACCATGCTCATGCTACTCGAGCATCCCACAACATCTTTAAACCCATTCACAAACTCAACTTGTCCGCCCAATTGCTCTCCACCGAGCCCAAGACAACGAAACAATCCCTTTCCCTTCCCACATGGCGCACTGCCATGGAAGACCAGTTTAATGCCCTTCAAAACAATAACACTTGGGAACTTGTGCCCCCTGCACCCGATCAAAACGTCGTCGGTTGTAAGTGGGTGTTTCGCACCAAATACAATCCAGACGGAACTATCCACAAGCACAAGGCCCGTCTTGTTGCGAAAGGCTTCCACCAACGACCCGGTTTAGACTATAACGAAACCTTCAGCCCTGTCATTAAACCTGCCACGGTCCGATTGTTGCTTAGTCTTCTTACATTAAGAATGGCCGCTTCGCCAATTAGATATCAATGATGCCTTCCTTCAAGGCACCCTTACTGACACTGTCTATATGGCTCAACCACCTGGCTTCATCGACCCAAACAACCCCTCTCATGTCTGTCGTCTCAAGAAAGCTATCTATGGGCTCAAACAAGCCCCACGGGCTTGGTACAATGAGCTTCGTTCATATCTGCTCCAATCGGGTTTTCACAACTCCATATCCGATACCTCACTCTTTATACTTAACGACACTCATGACTTATTCGTTCTTGTTTATGTCGATGATATCATTGTCACAGGTGCTTCTGCGTCCCGTGTCACGTCCTTCATTCAAGCTCTCGCTGGACGGTTCTCACTCAAAGATCTCGGTCCACTTGCCTACTTTCTTGGAGTTGAAGTTCAGCCATGCTCTAAAGGGTTATTCCTTACCCAACACAAGTATACCACTGATCTTCTCTCTCATGCGAAAATGCTAGATGCCTCGCCATGCTCTACTCCTATGGACTCCACGGTGAAATTAAGTGTTGGAGATGGTCCCCTATTTGATAATCCCACTGAATTCCGTGCTCTTGTGGGTAGTCTCCAGTACCTGTCTCTCACTCGTCCTGACATCAGTTTCGCTGTGAGTAAACTGTCCCAATTTATGCATCAACCAACTGTACCTCACTGGAATGCATTAAAAAGACTCCTTCGCTATCTTGCTGGTACCCCTGCCCACGGCATTATCATCAGACGCGACACTACTCTGAGTTTACACGCTTTCTCTGATTCTGCCTGGGGTGATAATCCTAATGATGCTACCTCCACAGCTGCTTACATTGTTTACCTTGGCCACACCCCTATCTCGTGGAGCTCCAAGAAACAACGCACTGTGTCTCGCTCCTCTACGGAGGCCGAATATAGATCCATTGCCAATGCCATTGCTGAGCTTACCTGGCTTGGACACCTGCTTATGGAACTTCACATTGTGCTCCCATCGACTCCTGTGGTCTACTGTGATAATCTCGGTGCCACAAACCTTAGTGCCAATCCCGTCTTTCACTCTCGCATGAAGCATGTCGCCCTTGATTATCATTTTATTCGAGAACGGGTACAATCAGGTGTTATGCGTGTTGTTCCAGTTGCCAATGATGATCAATTAGCTGACGCTCTCACCAAAGCTTTGCCTCGACCCCGCTTTGATATGCTCATGTCCAAGATCGGTCTCTCGTCCGTGTCAGTCTTGCGGGGGATATTGGAGAATAATTATTCTGTTAATATTAGTCAAGATTTTATTCTTCTTTCCTTATTCTTAGGCTAACATTAGGCAACTAATTTATCTTAGTTAGGATCTTAGGGTTATGTAATTCCTATATAAACATTGTATTTTAGCTCTTGTATTCAACACAATTTCAATATAATTTTACCAAACTTACATATATATGCAGTGACGAAGTTAGGATTTTAAGGCAGTGGGGGCGAAAATTTTCAGCGACAACAAAAGGAAAATATTATAAGGGGGTTTCGAAAAAATTCGAAAATTTTAACTAAAAATTTTGAAATTTTCAAACTTCGTGGGGGCGATCGCCACTGCACTTTAAATGACTATGACTCTATGAGAAGCTCGACTATTTTTTACTTAAGACATTACTCCGTATTTTTTAACTCTTGAATACTGTGGTGGCTAACTCTAACATTATTTATGTTAATTGTTAAGCATAAGGCTTTTCATATAAGTCATAGTATAATATATTTATAATAAAATAAATCTCTAACACCCAGAGCGCAGATAAGATGTCGTTCCGCAAAAAGAAGTATTTTATAAAGCCAACCTCATGTAAATATATAAGGCCATGCTGTGATATGACCCGGGCAACGCCCGGGCTTGAAATCTAGTTATAATTAAAAGAGGATTAACATGTGATTTTCAAAATATCTTTTACGAAATTATTATTTTCTTTTCCGAAAATTAGCCAAAATTATTTTGAAAAATACTAAGTAATTTTTTTTCAAAATAGACGAAATTTTAGCTAGCCGGAGCCTATTTCGAAAAGATTTCAGCTACTTCAAAATGTTACAGTATAAGATATAATTATTTTATGTTCCCTATACCATTACTCAAAGTATATTATTGGACACGGGTGAAGGAAAAACTGTAACGCATATAAATTACATGTGATGAAACACTTTATATTAAAAAAAAACATAAATACCTTATTGGGTTATTATATATTTGAGACAGATAAAGTTAAATAAAATAGAATATTTATAAATAGATAAAGTGAACAATCGGTAACTTGGGATAAAAAAGATTAATTGGTGAATTTGGTTAGCATTCACAATAAAAGAAAAATTCTTAAGTGTACCCCGGATATGACATTATCATACACTTAAACCAATAAGAATATTATAATTATAAACATTAACATCCATTGTCTTAATAAATGAGTGGTCTCATTGTTTAGGGCGTACAAAAACATAGTAGACTTATACACATAAGAAACTTTGTGAGTAAAAAATCGAGAATATACATAAGTGACAAACTTTCTTGATGCCATGATCACTTTACTTATACTAGATAATTTTTTTATATGTTAATAAGAACAAATAAGAAATCATAATAAATGTGTATAAGGTGATCGAGTACATTAAAAATTTAAAACAATAAAAAAATATATAAAGCTTGACATATTGTGAGGGTCACGAACACGCTGAAAAAATAATTTCAATCTCAAAATATTACGAAGTAGTTTTTATGAATATTAATAATGAAATGAAATTTTTTATATTAAATATTTTAAAGAAGGCCCGTGAATTTTTAAGGGTTTAAACCTAGTAAAAGGTAAATGTTGAACCCATAATCATGAAGTTATAAATACATTCATTTCATACGTTTCCTTTGTAAGATTTTGATTTAGCTACTCATCAATAATCCCCTATTTACTAAATGAATAGGCGATTCTACGTTTTTCTCACCTAAAATATTAACTTCATATTGGGCTTTTAATTTTTGCATTTTAATATGAGCCAAGTCTAATTTAAAAAATGATTGCCAAAAAAAAAATATAACGTCCTTCTATTTAAGATATGTGATATATGTAATTTGCCAAATGTGTTGATAGAGTTAATCATTACTAATGATTAATGTTGATCTGAAAGGGTTGTTTGGTTTCTATTCTAAAACACATTTAATTGTAATTCATGAGATTTGCAAAATGGGGGAGTTGTTTCTTTGCCCCAAATCACATGAATTGAAGTTCCATAGGAACTCCATTCTCCAGTGATGTGGGAAGTTCTTACCCAGGTCCCAGGTAGTGTGAAATTTCTGTGGAATTCACTTCCCACATTCCAACCAAACAAGTTTTTTTCCAATTTTATGATTTATAAAATCATGGGATCTCTCAATTCCTTGGAACTTCGATTCCCTAGGGGACAATAATTTCATGTAATTTTAAACTTTAGGAGGATTAGAAAGAGTTGAAAGTCCCAACTCTTGTTGTAGGTAGTAATTAAATCTGGAATGTAGTAACAGCATATGCGTCTTGTTCCAATATAAGAAATTGAGTCCTGTACGAAAGTGTATGATTGGTACTGGGAAAGTGATACATATATATATACATTGTGTATTGTGGATAATAATAATTGAAGTGATATCGACATTAAGCATAGAAAATGAGAAACAGAAAACCAAGAACTAATTTGTAGCTACATTGATGCATATTCATACATCAGCTCTGTGGTCTTGAAAGCTACTCAAATATGCAGATGTCAGTCAAACCAGTTAAATATTACTTTTGACTTATGTTCAACATATAAAACTTAACACACTTGATTTTTGGTAAGGAGGACCACTGGGGACGATGCTCATTTCAGGTGGACAATTAAACCAAAACAACAGCACAACCACGGAAGCCAGCAAAACGACATATATCTTCCAATGCCAGACAATTAGATAGATAGGTAACAAACAGCCTAAACTTACAAATCCCCCAAAGGAAAATGAGTTAGCGCTACCCGGTGGCGTCCAATTTCGGCGCCACTGATGAACTCCTATTTCCACATACATTTGGCACTATTTGGAGCTCATTTGGTAACATTTGGTAACGGTTTTTGAGTATTCTAGCATTATTTGACCAATTCCGAGTGCTTTATCATTTAGCATGGTTTCTAGTGACGAATGAGGTGCCAAGAGACCAAGAGAAGCATCAAAGGAAGGGTGAAGAACAAGCATTGAAGAAACACCATGAGAAAGTGGTAACTAGAAAACTAGGTGTCGTAAAATACTAGAATTAGCCTACCAAATTAACAATTTATAAGCCAAACTATACTCTAGACTACTCTAAATGATAAAGTAATATAGTGCAAGTAAGGGTCGAACCCAAGAGAAGGTCTTTTAAGCTAAAAACTTGAAATGTAAACTATTGACTATTAAAGACAAAACTATAGACAAACAATGACTATTCACAATGGCAAACAATAGAGAGACATAAAAAAGGGAGGGTTTTAGAGTTGATTTGTGACATGAGACAAAGTGAAATTTGCAATCCTATTCTAACAAGCAATAACACAAGCACTTGATGAGCAAGAAAATTCAATATTAAAGAGGACTTGGTGCAATCCTACAAGTTCCAACTTTTCTCAAAGCAAGACTCTTTTCTCTCTAATTTCATTTACCCAACAACAATCCTCAAGCAAGTGATTACCACTATCTAAGCCAACAATGATAATCCTACTTAAACTACAAATTCTAACATTAAACCATGTAAGAATTGTAACCAAGAGCATGAAGAACAAAACCAAGAGGAAAGTAAATGGGATATCACAAAGATATGTTTAAACCAACAAATCCAATGATACAATCAATTTCTACTCACAAAGGTTGATACTTTAAACCAAGATATCAATAATCATGAGATGCTTCAACAAGTTATCACAAAAGCAAGCAACTTTGCAACAACAAGCAATAGATGAATGTAAAAGAGGCAAGGGTAATTACTTCTCACAACAAAACATTCATCATGTCATTAAAACTTAGAAATTGAAATAAATGAAAGAGTAGAGATTAAAGAGTCAATACAATGATAAAGATGGAAACTTGCAATGGATTACACCAAGTAGGGAAGAACTAGCCTTCCATAGTCTTCATAAAACCCAAAAACAAAGAAAGATTACAACTTGAATGCCAAATAAATTGTTCTTGCTACTCCCAATTTTCTAAGGATTATTCAATAATTAGGGTAATTAGATGATTCTAGGAGTGTTCAAAACATGGGGTATATATATGGCTGCACTCTTTTCTAGGTTAAAGACCGAGATGGGCTTTCAACTTCCACAAAACACGGTCCTTCAATTTCGCGAGACAGACAAAACCGCAGGCTCCGGCCTGTACCGCAGGCTCCGGTGCTCACCGCATGCTCCGGTGCATACCGCAGGCTGCGGTTGGGGCCTGATTCTTTTTCTTCATTTGCTTGTCATCACCTTGATCCCCCTTTGTCTTGGTTCCGTTGGTAAAGGGTTCTTCACGATGAATCTATCCCGTTCCTTTGAGCTTGGGTCGGGACTTTGGAAGCTTGTCTCGACCTTGTCTTGTTGACCGCTCGGCTTTGACTTTGGTTGACTTTTAAGTTGACTTCGCGCCTTTGTATCCTAAAAATCATAGCCAACTCAAGCAAGCAATCAAACCAAAACTTCCTTATTTCAATGTCAAACCACTCCATTTGACCGCTTAGATTACCTAACGACACTTAATTAACTCGACTCTATTTGACGCTATCAAATACCCCCACACTTAGACTTTTACTCGTCCCGAGTAAAACCCGAAACAAGCACTTGCCGAAGTCCAAGAACTAGTGTAGGTGCAATTGACCACTCTTCCCTCACTACAACCTTCTTATAACTCCCTCTACACAATCCACCAATTGAAACGAAAAATCTAGACTCAAAGTTTTACACACTCTCTTCTCTCACTCCCCCTCCTTATTACTCCCTCTTACAAAGACACGACATACCACCAACTCCGACTCATTACTCAACTCCACCCTTCTTATATCACCAACAAGAGGTGGCCACTCTCACCTTATCCCAAGGTGGAAGCAAAGTGGCCTAAACAACTCCTAAATCATCCTATCACACCACTTATATCACCCCCTTATCACTCCAAGCAAAGTATGATCATGCTACTTGGTTGGCCACACTCCTATGCAAATCAACAACCAAAGTAGCCAAAACAAAATTCCACCAATTTGGGGCAAATATTTGTGACTCAAAATAAATTAAATCCTAGACCTAACCTCCTTCCAAGACCCTCCTTATCACTCCCTTCTTATCCCTCCGTCTTTTTGGTGGTGCATTTTCAATTTTTCAATTTTTTTGGTGAAAATCCCTCATTTTGCCTAAGGTGCCCTTTCGGGTTTTCACCTTAGCTTATCCTTTCCTCTCATGGTGGCTCGCAACTCAATTTTTCATTTTGCCCGGAACGCCCTTTCGGGTTTTCATTCCGTCCTCGGCCACCTTTCCCAATCTTGCCTAGGCGCCCACCCTTGTGGGTTTTCACCTAGCCGGGATTTTCGGTTTTTTTTTTTTTTTTTTTTTTTTTTTTTTTTTTTTTTTTTTTTAGCATTAAACAACAAGAAGATTTACATATGTTACAATTCAAAATCCTCCCCCACACTTACATTCCACATTGTCCTCAATGTGGAGGAGTCACAAACTTTCTCTTCAAGAATGAGAACCCGAGGCACCCCCTTGATCATAGGTGCCTTGGTTCTCCCATCTTCTTTCTCGTCTTTCTCTTTCTCTTGTCGCCCGGGCATAGCTTTGGTCCACAAATTCTTGGGTGATGGAGAGTGGGGTTGGTGGTTGAAGAGACATGCCAAATAGTCCACTAACTATCCCAAGGGTGTCCTCTTGGGTCTTTGCATCGTGGTATGAATCTTGGACATATTCATGATATCTTGCATTTTGGACCCCAAATTGGTGGTCCATTTGGCCTCTCCACTCATTTTGCTCTTTCCACATGTTCACATTGGCCGTCATTGTTTGGTCAAGTTGTTGTTGCCAAAGACGGTTAGCTTCTTGATTGGCAATCATTTCTCTCATCAAGACCGTTTGAGTCGATGCGGCCTCCTCTATCAACTTTCCCCTTTCCTCAACCACCCTTTACCCATATCTCTTCCTTTCCCTCTTTAGCACCCATTAATCTCTTCAAAATCACTCAAATTTCAGAATTTCCCCAATTTTGCTCAAGAACCCTAGAAAATCCGGGTATCAATTGAAGCTTCAAGAGGAAAATTTAAGGGTCAAGAAGGGGGTTTACTAGCATCAATTAACAACAACAAGCAATAATTTGTGGAATTCGGGGAGGTATAACCACCAAACCAAACTTTCAATGCTTACTTGGTTTTTAATTCGAAAATTAGCTTAATTTAGTTAATTATTTGGATCATTGTTGTTTATTTGTTGTTGCTTGTCTTGTTGGTAGTAAATTTTTCTGGGTGAGGTTAGAGGAATCATCAAAACACCATTTACACTTTCCTTAAGTTAGTGCACTCAAGGTGTTTGTTGATTTGCCTCAAAGAGTGCAAAACAATTTTTGAGTGATTATTGTTGTTTGTAGTCTCTAAATTCCTTGTAGGAACAATGACAAGAACAAGAGAACCTACTTCTAGGAAAGGTAAGAGACGAGTGGTGGAGGAGCCGGAGGAAGAAATATGGGTAAAAATGAGTGAATTTGTTGGAAGTTTGAGTGATTTAGGAGGGATTTGGTGAGATTTTGAGGGGTAAATTCTTGAACACAATTGTTGGTTGCTCTTGCTTTGGTCGACACAAATGAGGGGAACAAGGGGTGAGTCGGGTTTTTTACTTAAGCTTAGAAAACAAAACAGGCAAAACCGCAGGCTGCGGTGGGGGCCGCAGGCTCCGGTGACAGCCGCAGGCTCCGGTGCCAGCCGCAGGCTGCGGTGAGAGTCTGTTTCGAATTTTTGTGTTTTGTTTCCTTGGCTTTTTGATCACTTTTGGGTGAGTTTCATTTGATGCTTGACCCGACTATGCCTTTGCTTCATTATTTCCTCATCCGTGTTCCATGATTCTCTTCAAAAATTACTTCCAAAATTCTTCATTACTTAAAAGAATGTTAGTAACTTCATTGAATGTTTAATGCATTTTATTGACAATAATATAAATGACGGAATTAAAAATGACAAGAATTTAAATTCTACCTATGGAAAGCGGTAAATTCTACACTAAAGAGAGGATATGTACAAAGGTTGCCGTATGTTTAACGTCGATGGCTCGACTTAGTCAATGTTGGAGAATCAATCTTTATAAATTGGATCTTCTAAAAGAAGATCCTCTTCACCTTGTAGTTCGATTCCGTTGTAGTACTTCTTCAACCTTTGCCCATTTACCTTTATCACTTTCCCCGAGGTCGGGTCTTCCACCTCCACCGCTCCGTGGGGAAAAACCTTCTTGACTTTGTAAGGTCCATACCACTTTGACCTTAACTTGCCGGGAAAATTCTTGAGTCGACTTTGAAAAACCAACACATCTTCTCCCTCTTTGAAAACTCTTCTTGTGACCATCTTGTCATGCCAAGACCGAGCCTTTTCCTTGTAGATGCTAGCATTGTCATAGGCATTGTGCCTAAGCTCTTCCAATTCTTGTATTTGAAGCTTCCGGTGCAATCCCGCCTCATCGACATTTTGATTAAAAGCTTTGATTGCCCAATAGGCTTTGTGCTCCACTTCTACGGGAAGGTGGCATCCCTTCCCATAAATTAGCCTATATGGGGACATGTCGATTGGGGTCTTATAGGCCGTTCTATAAGCCCAAAGAGCATCTTCAAGCCTCTTGCTCCAATCCTTTCGGTCGGGATTGACCGTTCTTTCCAAGATGTGTTTAACCTCCCGGTTAGAGACTTCCGCTTGGCCATTTGTTTGGGGGTGATATGCCGTAGAAACTTTGTGAAGCACACCATATTTTTGAAGCAAGGTGGAGATCACCTTGTTGCAAAAATGAGTTCCCCTATCACTCACAATGGCTTTTGGGAAGCCGAACCTTGAAAATATATTGCTTTTGACAAATGCTTGCACCGTCTTTGCATCATCACATTTTGTGGGAATGGCTTCCACCCACTTAGACACGTAGTCGACCGCCAAGAGGATGTAGATGTATCCATAGGAGTTAGGGAATGGCCCCATGAAGTCTATTCCCCAAACATAAAAAATTTCCAAGTAGAGCATCGGTTGTTGGGGCATTTCATTCCTACGTGATATGTTGCCAAAACGTTGGCATCTATCACAAGTGGTAACGAAAATATGAGCATCTTTAAACAACTTGGGCCAATAGAACCCGCACTCAAGGATTTTACGTGCCGTTCTATGAGGCCCAAAGTGACCCCCACAAGCGTACTCATGGCAATGCTTTAGGATGGATGGAATTTCTACGTCCGGCACACAACGGCGGATGACTTGGTCTTGACACATTTTCCATAAGTATGGCTCATCCCATATATAGAATCTAGAATCGGACTTGATCTTGTTCCTTTGACTAGATGAAAGTGAGGTGGGAAACTTCTTGGTGACCATGTAATTGACAAGGTTGGCATACCAAGGCTCCGTCATCCTTAAACTATAAAGAGATTCATGAGGCAAACTCCCATCAACTACCCCCATTCGTTGCATTTGTTGATCATTAAGTTGTAGTCGACTTAGGTGGTCGGCCACCACATTTGCCACTCCCTTTTTCTCTCTTATCTCTATATCAAACTCACTAAGTAAGAGAACCCACCTCATTAATCTTGGTTTGGTGTCTTTCTTGCTCACAAGTTGAGTGATGGACTTGTGATCGGTATAAACAATAACCTTGACTCCTAGTAAGTAAGATCGGAACTTCTCTAGAGCATATACCACCGCCAAGAATTCCTTCTCGGTTGTAGTGTAGTTCCTTTGGGCATCGCTTAGAAGGGAAGAGGCATATTGAATGACATATGAAGCTTTGTCATCCTTTTGTCCCAATACGGCTCCAATGGCAAAATCGCTTGCATCGGTCATGATCTCAAAAGGCCGATCCCACTTGGGTGCTTGAATGATTGGGGCCGAAATAAGCCTCTCTTTCAACAAGTCAAATGCTTCCCTACAATGATCATCAAACACGAACTCCACATCCTTGTGCAAAAGTTTGCACAAGGGGTTAGCGATTTTGGAGAAATCCTTAATAAATCTTCGATAAAAACCCGCGTGTCCTAAGAACGATCTCACGTCTCGAGTATTAGATGGATACTGCAAGGTTTTAATCACATCCACCTTTGCCGTATCCACCTCAATCCCTCTTTTCGACACTATGTGTCCTAACACGATTCCGCTACTCACCATTAAGTGACACTTTTCAGAATTTAAAACGAGGTGAGAGTCTATGCACCGTGATAGGACCATAGCGAGATGGTCTAGACACGAGTCGAATGAGTCCCCATAGATGGTGAAGTCATCCATGAAGACCTCCAAAATACGCTCCACATAGTCCGAGAAAATGCTCATCATGCATCGTTGGAAAGTACCGGGGGCATTGCACAATCCAAAGGGCATGCGGCGGTAAGCATAAGTACCAAATGGGCAAGTAAAGGTTGTTTTGGATTGGTCCTCCGGGTGAATGGGGATTTGAAAATACCCGGAATACCCATCCAAAAAACAATAGTACTCTTTCCCACCTAACCTCTCTAGCATTTGATCTAGAAAGGGTAGGGGGAAATGGTCCTTCAAAGTGACTTGGTTGAGGCGGCGATAATCAATACACACCCTCCATCCCGTTTGTAAACGGGTGGGGATCAATGCCCCTTGAGTGTTTTTGACTACCGTCACCCCTCCCTTCTTTGGCACAACTTGAGTAGGACTTACCCATTGGGAGTCACTAATTGGAAAGATAATACCCATTTGGAGAAGTTTGATAACTTCTTCCTTGACAACTTCCATCATAGGTGGGTTAAGCCTCCGTTGTGGTTGCCGGACGGGTTTTGCATCCTTTTCCAATCGAATTTTGTGCATGCAAGTGCTTGGGCTTATCCCCTTAATATCCGCAATGCTCCATCCAAATGCTTCTTTATGTTTCTTGAGCATGCTCACCAATCTTTCTTCTTGGTCAACTTTGAGTTTGTTGGAGATGATCAATGGGAGGGTATTGTTTTCTCCCACAAAAATGTATTTGAGGTGATTTGGGAGAGGTTTCGGTTCATGTTTTGGAGGTTTTAAGATAGAGGGAAGTGGTCTTGCGAGATTAGCTTCTAAGGGGAGGAAAGGTGAAAGGGATGTGTGTTCTTGAAAAGCTAAAGTTTCAGTTGGGGCAGGGATATCCCGCAGGCTCCGGTGCCCACCGCAGGGCTCCGGTGGCTACCGCAGGCTCCGGTGTGGGCCGGAGGCTCCGGTGGGAGTCTGGAAGTTTTTCTTGAGTTTCCCCTTTAGGTGCTTCTTTTGGAGGGTCTTCCTTCTCCAACTCCTCTATGCTTTCCTGCACATCTTGAGACAAAACTACACGCAAACCCTCGTGCTCCACATCATTAGTAAGGGCCACCTCAAGAGGGTCCCTTTGACACAACATATAAATTTGAGAGACAATTGGGTCAATGATGTCCAAGAAATAACACGAATGTGAATCGCTAGGTTGTTTCATAGCATCATAGATGTTGTACGTGAGTTTCTTCCCATCAAATTCCATAGTGAGGTTCCCATTAGACACATCAATCTTGGTTTTAGAGGTCTTCATAAAAGGCCTCCCCAAAAGGATTGGAGTGGCCCTCGAGTCGGCTTCCATGTCAAGAACATAGAAGTCGGCCGGGAAGGTTAAGTGATCTACCTCTACCAACACATCCTCCACCATTCCCTTTGGGTATATGTTTGAGCGATCCGCAAGTTGGATCACTACATCGGTTTTGTTCAATGGTGGAAGTCCCAAGGTCTCATAGAGGGCATATGGCATAACATTGATTGATGCACCAAGGTCTAACATAGCATGTGTGAAACTTTTATCCCCAATAGAGCATGGTATGGTGAACATCCCCGGGTCGCCACACTTTTTGGGAAGTGATTTTTTGAAAATTGCGGAAACATGTTCACTTACCCTTACTCTTTGGGTTCCCTTCCTTGGGCTTCTCCTAGGTGTGCAAAGTTCCTTGAGAAACTTTGCATACCTAGGCACACCTTTCAAAAGATTTAGCAAAGGGATATTTACTTCACACTTCCTAAAAGTTTCATAGAGATCCTCATCTCTTGCGACACTTTTAGAATGTGTGAGAGCACTAGGAAAAGGTACCTCCACAACATATTCTCTTTCGATCTCCTCAACATGATCCTTGGTTTTGTTGCTTTCACTCTTTTCTTTGTCATTCCTCAAGGGAGTCTTCTCCTCTTCCCCATTAGCTCTAGAGGGTGTCTCTTTCTCTTTCTCAACCACTAGCTCTTCTTCAATTTGTTCTTCAATGTCAATGACCCTCTCATGTGACTTGGCCTTCCTCTTCTTCTTCGGGGGAGATTCTAGGGTTCTCCCCTTTCTCAAAGTCATGGAGCTTGCATTTTCCTTTGGTGGAAATGTTGTAGATGGAATTGAGTTAGAGTTCCTTTGATTATTCTTGGCCATTTCTTGTGCAAGTTGGCCAAGTTGGATTTCAAGGTTCTTCACCCTAGCATCACTTGAAATTTTGTCCGCATCCATTTTGTCAAACCTCTTGGTATTTTCGGCTTGCCCTTTCATGATCATCTTAAACATCTCATTTGTAGACAAGTCTTCATTTCCTTGGGAGGAAGAGCCCCCTCCTTGTTGGAAGTTCTTGTGGTTACCTTGGAAATTCCCTTGGTGTCCTTGGTTTCCAAATTGGAAGGATCCTCCCTTGGCTTGTTGATGATTGTTGTTTCTTTGATAATTGGAGTTTTGTCCTTGAGAGTTGGAGTTCTTCAAGTGGTTGAATTGACCATTTTGGAAGCTCTTGGAGGTATCTCCTCCCCAACTAAGGTTTGGATTGTCCCTTGACCCAATGTTGTAAGTATTGCCACTCGGATCATACTTATAATACCCTCCCCCATTGGTGTTCCTAGAGTTGTATTGACCGTGCATCATGGCACTCACATTCTCCTTGCTTATTCCTTGCTCTTCCATGATGGGACAAGTTTCCATTGGGTGTGGACCTTGACAAAAGTTACACTCCACATTAGATCCTTGTGCTCCTCCTTGATTGTTCCCCACTAGTTGAGCAACCATTTTTGTGAGATCATCCACGGTTTTCTCAAGCTTGTGGGAGGAAGGAGAAGGTGTCTCAATGGAGTTAATATTCTTTGACACTCGGCTTCTTCCATAGTTCCTTGTGCTAGCGGCCAACTTTTCTATGATCTCATTTGCCTCCGCCACGGAATAGTTGTCAACTCCACCACCCGTAGCGGAATTAACCATGATTTGGTATTGTACGGTAAGGCCATCACAAAAGTTGACCAAAAGGTCATCACCACTAAGGCCATGGTAAGGACATTGAGCAACTAGCTTCTTGAATCTCTCCCAATACTCATATAAGCTCTCACTTGCATCTTGCTCCGGAGAAGTGATGGCTTTCTTTGCATGGTTATGTCTTGAGTCGGGGTAGTATTTCTCAAGAAAAGCCGCCTTCATGTCCTTCCAAGTACGGATTGTACCCGGTTGAAGGTAAAACAACCAATCTTTTGCCGCATCTTGAAGGGAAAATGGGAAAGCTCTCAACTTAAATTGATCTTCCGTGACACCATTTGGAATTGCACCCTCACACATCATATGGAATTCGGAAAGATGGCGATTTGGGTCATCCCCCGCATGTCCATGAAACTTTGGGAGGTTGTGAATGAAATAGTCCTTCAATTCAAAGTTGGCATTAGCCCCCATGGGTGGGTAGGCAATGCAAAGAGGTTGAGTGTCATAATTTCTTGCCCGGAGCTCCCTAATAGTTCTAGTATCATTCGCCATTGGAGGGTATTCCACTTCAATTGGAGCTACTTCAATAGGTTCTTCTTCAATAGGGGCTTCTAAAGGTGGTTCTTCTTCTCTATTCTCTCTTTGTGCTCTTTGGTACCAAGGGTTAGTAAATAACCAAGAATAGGCACCAAAAGCGTCGTCTTCCACGGAAGTTGATTCACCGTGTTGAGGGGAACTAAACATAAACCTTCGCACTAAGCAAACAAATTAGAACTTCCTATTACTTCTAACAACAAGAGGAGTAATAAAACAACTAAACATAAATTCACAAACTCAAGTTCTAGCTATGTTGCCGTCCCCGGCAACGGCGCCAAAATTTGATAAGCACAAAACTAGGTGTCGTAAAAAGCTAGAATTACCCTATCAAATTAACAATTTATAAAACCAAACTATACTCTAGACTACTCTAAATGATAAAGTAATATAGTGCAAGCAAGGGTCGAACCCAAGAGAAGGTCTTTTAAGCTAAAAACTTGAAATGTAAACTATTGACTATTAAAGACAAAACTATAGACAAACAATGACTATTCACAATGGCAAACAATAGAGAGACATAAAAAAGGGGGGGTTTTAGAGTTGATTTGTGACATGAGACAAAGTGAAATTTGCAATCCTATTCTAACAAGCAATAACACAAGCACTTGATGAGCAAGAAAATTCAATATTAAAGAGGACTTGGTGCAATCCTACAAGTTCCAACTTTTCTCAAAGCAAGACTCTTTTCTCTCTAATTTCATTTACCCAACAACAATCCTCAAGCAAGTGATTACCACTATCTAAGCCAACAATGATAATCCTACTTAAACTACAAATTCTAACATTAAACCATGTAAGAATTGTAACCAAGAGCATGAAGAACAAAACCAAGAGGAAAGTAAATGGGATATCACAAAGATATGTTTAAACCAACAAATCCAATGATACAATCAATTTCTACTCACAAAGGTTGATACTTTAAACCAAGATATCAATAATCATGAGATGCTTCAACAAGTTATCACAAAAGCAAGCAACTTTGCAACAACAAGCAATAGATGAATGTAAAAGAGGCAAGGGTAATTACTTCTCACAACAAAACATTCATCATGTCATTAAAACTTAGAAATTGAAATAAATGAAAGAGTAGAGATTAAAGAGTCAATACAATGATAAAGATGGAAACTTGCAATGGATTACACCAAGTAGGGAAGAACTAGCCTTCCATAGTCTTCATAAAACCCAAAAACAAAGAAAGATTACAACTTGAATGCCAAATAAATTGTTCTTGCTACTCCCAATTTTCTAAGGATTATTCAATAATTAGGGTAATTAGATGATTCTAGGAGTGTTCAAAACATGGGGTATATATATGGCTGCACTCTTTTCTAGGTTAAAGACCGAGATGGGCTTTCAACTTCCACAAAACACGGTCCTTCAATTTCGCGAGACAGACAAAACCGCAGAGCTCGGCTGCATCCGCAACTCGGTGCTCACCGCATGCTCGTGCATACCGCAGGCTGCGGTTGGGGCCTGATTCTTTTTCTTCATTTGCTTGTCATCACCTTGATCCCCCTTTGTCTTGGTTCCGTTGGTAAAGGGTTCTTCACGATGAATCTATCCCGTTCCTTTGAGCTTGGGTCGGGACTTTGGAAGCTTGTCTCGACCTTGTCTTGTTGACCGCTCGGCTTTGACTTTGGTTGACTTTTAAGTTGACTTCGCGCCTTTGTATCCTAAAAATCATAGCCAACTCAAGCAAGCAATCAAACCAAAACTTCCTTATTTCAATGTCAAACCACTCCATTTGACCGCTTAGATTACCTAACGACACTTAATTAAATCGACTCTATTTGACGCTATCAATAACATACACAAATTAAACCATCTATGTATATTCTTCAAGTTTAACCAACAATTCATTAAACCATGAGTGCAAATCAAACATGAGCATTAAGAGTTGTGCCAAGACAAGAAGCTAGGATCAATTCTCACAAGATTAAACCATACAAATGAGAAAAGACATGAAATTTCCTACTTATTGCATGAATCCTTTAAACCAAATCAACATACAACAAGCTTGCTCCAAACAATCCTAGATAGATTAAACCATTTTTCTAGAATTTGCAATAGTTGAACAAATAAGAAGCATGGATGGCCAACCCAAACATAAACTCATTCAACATGAAGATTAAGCATAAGGAAAAATCATTAGATAAATAAGAGGAGATTAAAAGAGTCTTACAATACCAAAGTTGGAGACTTTGGATGAATTACACCAAGAAGGGAAGGATTTAGCCTTCCATAGTCTTCAAAACCCAAAGAAATGAAGAAAGATTACAACTTTGCATCAAAATATTCTCTAAATTACTACAAGCTTAAACCCTTAAGAATGAGATTAGATGAGATGATATGATGGTAGGTGAATGTGAGTAGGAGTCCCCCTTTTAGATCTCAAAATTCTAGATATATATAGGGAGGCACGAGAATCTAGGTTAAGTCCCTTAAAAAAGCCCAAAACACGGAACTAGAATTGCGAAATCCAGAGCAGCGCGTAGAAGCGCAGGCTGCGCACAGTTATGCACAGGCTGCGCACTCAGACTGACAGCAGCACCTTGCGAAGGCCATATCTCTCTCGTTTCTTAGACAAACGAGGCGTGTGACCTACCGTTGGAAAGCTAAGATCACAAGCTTTCATCTCCAATTGGCCTTGCGTCGATACGAGCTCTAGAACTCGAGATATATCCATTTGAAGTTGACCCTTGTGAAATCGAGTTTTCAATTCTTCATTTTGGCTCTTGTTTGTCTATGCCAAGGCATCAAATCTTCCATTAACTTACTTTTCTTGACTTTGCACTTATTCCATTGGCTTAACTTTGCGTCTCCTCTTTCACCTTGGTAAGTTATAAGCTAAGGCTATAAAATTACAACCAAAAGTGCAAACCGGTATATTACAACAAGTCCAACTAAAACACGGTATCAAGCATGTTTATTGTGATAACATTAACCTATTGACTCGTCACAATTTGACACTATCAAATTCCCCCACACTTGGACTTTACTCGTCCCGAGTAAAACTCAAGACTAAGTAGGAAGGTACACAAGTCCATCAAGTGAGTGTAGGAGAATCCAATCACTCTTCCCTCACTACAACCTTCTTATAACTTCCTCATTGACAACCACCGATAAAAAGGAAAATATTGACTCAAAGTTGACACACTCTCTTCTCTCACATGCCCTCCTTATATCATCCCTCTAAACAAAACACAACACACCTCCAACTCCGACTCATCAACTTCACAACCACCCTACTTATCACTCCAAAGCAAAGATGGTCACTCTTGCCTTATCCCAAGGCATTAGCAAAGTGACTTACACAATCCTTCAAATCATTCATACTCCCCTTATATCACTCCCTTATCACTCAAAGCAATGCAAGTTATGCTACTAAGTTGGCCAAACACCAATAAAGATCAACAACCTAGTAGCCAACATAAAAACCACCAATTTGAAGCAAATTTTTGTGACAAAAAAAAAGAAATTAAATCCTAAAGCTAGCCTCCTTCCAAGATCCTCCTTATTGCTCCCTTCTTATCCCTCCATCTTTTTGGTGGTGCATTTTTCAATTTTTCAATTTTTTTTGTTGAAAATCCCTCATTTTGCCTAAGGTACCCTTTCGGGTTTTCACCTTAGCTTTTCCTTTCCTCTCATGGTGGCCCGCTTCTCTATTTTTCATTTTGCCCGGAATGCCCTTTCGGGTTTTCATTCCGTCCTCGACCACCTTTTCCAATCTTACCTAGGTGCCCACCCTTGTGGGTTTTCACCTAGCCGGAATTTTCAATTTTTTTTTTTTTTTTTTCAAAAAGATGCATCAAAACATGAAATAAGCTTACATATGTTACAACCAAACTCCTCCCCCACACTTAGTTTCCACATTGTCCTCAATGTGGAGGAGAGTACTAGAAAAGCAAAGGAGAGTAAAGAAATGTGAAAGGAGTACGGGTTGCCTCCCGTAAAGCGCTTTTGGTTTTCGTCGTTTGCTCGACGCCTTTTCAACATTTTTCTTCTTCAAGAATCAAGAGCGGAACAACGCAACGCCCTTAGTAACTTGTCATACACACTAGCCCATAAACAAGAAGCATGACCATAGTATAGATCACCCACATAGCAAGCATAAGTAAGGACCGAGTGTGCACAAGACACATATTTCAACTTTGCATGCCTAAGGAACGGTTTCTTGTCACGATAAGGTTCTTTGAATGATGGGATGGACTTGGTGAAAACCAAGTAAGCATGATGGGATTCATGAGCTTCTTTGGGTGATAAGCTTGATGGTTTTTCAAAACATGGTTCCTGCTTGAGGGGGTACACCTCTACAAACTCATTTTCCATTTCTTCTTTAGCATCTTCCTTGACCCCCACACTTACAAGTTTCATAGGCTTTGGAGGTTCCCAAGTCACGTCTTTAAGAGCCTCCCTCTTCTCTTTTTCTATCTCAACCACCTCAAAAATCATTTCTCCTTGGTCATTCTTCTCAAACACTTCACTCCCCGATTCTTTAAAGGTCAATTCCGGGCAAGAGTTACTATGAACCAAAGAGTTGTTTCCACGGTATGAGTCGTGAACTTCGGTACAAGGAATGTGAATAGGGATCTCAATGGATGACAAGGCCAAAGAAGGTTTCAAGTCACACATATCATCTTCCTCATCAAATAGACCCTCAAAATAAGAATTGTCAAAGGTGGAAACAACCTCTTTCTCAACCTTATTTCTCTCATGTTTATCTTTTTCAATAATTTTACCCAATGACTCTTCACAAGACAACTTCTCACCAAGGCCACTAAGGACCGAGGAGTTATTCTCAATAACATGACTATTACTCGAGGAACCATCATCACTAGTGAACAAGGTGTCGGTAGATAGCACAACGGGGGAGTGGCATGGAAGTGTGGTGAAAACATAAGCATCCTTCTCATCATCCCAAAAACAATACTCTTTATAAGAGTAGCTCGTATCAAGATTAAGGGGAGGAGGGTTTTCAAACTCAAGATCATTCTCTTTATCATAGGAACCATCATCAAAACACTCATTGTCTAAAGTGTGAATAACCTCTTCATGTTCTACTTCCTCAACTAATTCACTCAACGATCCCTCAATTTGAGGCTCCTCACCATGAATAGCCTCACATGCTACACTAGGGAGTGAATTTCTCAACTCCAATTCTTTACTCGCAATAGCCAACAAAAGGAAAAATTTCCACTTCTCTTCATAGTTATAGACATTGCCAATAAATTCTTGATTAGTCAATTTATCGGTAAGGAACAAGGTTTCTTCATTCAACCCATTATATACCATATTACAAAGCTTTCTCATCTCATAAGGGTATTCACGTAGAGAGTTAAACTCTTTCGTTCTATTAAAAAACTTGTAAAATGGTTCATCATGAGTTTGGCGACAATAACGAGTAGCCATCAAAATCAAAGAAGTAAACAAACTAAGGCAAGTAAAGGAGTCCTATTTACAAAGATTAACTACACTAATTAAAGACCAATAGTTCAAAAACAAGCTTTAGCTATGTTGCCCTTCCCTGGCAACGGCGCCAAAATTTGGTAACTAGAAAACTAGGTGTCGTAAAATACTAGAATTAGCCTACCAAATTAACAATTTATAAGACAAACTATACTCTAGACTACTCTAAATGATAAAGTAATATAGTGCAAGTAAGGGTCGGTCCCAAGAGAAGGTCTTTTAAGCTAAAAACTTGAAATGTAAACTATTGACTACTAATGACAAAGCTATTGACAAACAATGGTTATTCACAATGGCAAACAATAGAGAGACATGAAAAGGGGGGTTTTTGAGTTGATTGGTGACATGAAAACAAGGTAAAATTTGCAATCTTTGTCTAAGAAGCAATATAACAAACACTTGGTGAGTAAGATGATTCAATAGTTAAAAGAACTTGGTGCAATTCTTCCTTTGTAACCAACAATGGTAAAGTTTAACTCTTTAACAACTCTCCTCTTAATTTCTACCCAATACTTTCAAGTCAAGATGATAACATACACAAATTAAACCATCTATATATTCTTCAAGTTTAACCAACAATTCATTAAACCATGAGTGCAAATCAAACATGAGCATTAAGAGTTGTGCCAAGACAAGAAGCTAGGATCAATTCTCACAAGATTAAACCATACAAATGAGAAAAGACATGAAATTTTCTACTTATTGCATGAATCCTTTAAACCAAATCAACATACAACAAGCTTGCTCCAAACAATCCTAGATAGATTAAACCATTTTTCTAGAATTTGCAATAGTTGAACAAATAAGAAGCATGGATGGCCAACCCAAACATAAACTCATTCAACATGAAGATTAAGCATAAGGAAAGATCATTAGATAAATAAGAGGAGATTAAAAGAGTCTTACAATACCAAAGTTGGAGACTTTGGATGAATTACACCAAGAAGGGAAGGATTTAGCCTTCCATAGTCTTCAAAACCCAAAGAAATAAAGAAAGATTACAACTTTGCATCAATATATTCTCTAAATTACTACAAGCTTAAACCCTTAAGAATGAGATTAGATGAGATGAGATGATATGATGGTAGGTGAATGTGAGTAGGAGTCCCCCTTTTAGATCTCAAAATTCTAGATATATATAGGGAGGCACGAGAATCTAGGTTAAGTCCCTTAAAAAAGCCCAAAACACGGAACTAGAATTGCGAAATCCAGAGCAGCGCGTAGAAGCGCAGGCTGCGCACAGTTATGCGCATGCTGCGCACTCAGACTGACAGCAGCACCTTGCGAAGGCCATATCTCTCTCGTTTTTTAGACAAACGAGTCGTGTGACCTACCGTTGGAAAGCTAAGATCACAAGCTTTCACCTCCAATTAGCCTTGCGTCGATACGAGCTCTAGAACTCGAGATATATCCATTTGAAGTTGACCCTTGTGAAACCGAGTTTTCAATTCTTCATTTTGGCTCTTGTTTGTCTATGCCAAGGCATCAAATCTTCCATTAGCTTACTTTTCTTGACTTTGCACTTATTCCATTGGCTTAACTTTGCGTCTCCTCCTTCACCTTGGTAAGTTATAAGCTAAGGCTCTAAAATTACAACCAAAAGTGCAAACCGGTATATTACAACAAGTCCAACTAAAACACGGTATCAAGCATGTTTATTGTGATAACATTAACCTATTGACTCGCCACAATTTGACACTATCAGAAAGCCTTTCAAGGATCAAGCAAGCAACAATTGAAAAGCACACTCCAGGTGTGAACGTGGCCACCTGCGTATGCCCAGCCGATCTGTGGACAATGGCAGCGGTCTTTTGAAAGCCACGCTCGGCGGCGTAAAGATGCTTTCGACCGGATCGTTTTTGATCGGTCGGTTTCGTCTCGGTAAGGGTCTCGAAACGATTAGAGATGTTCGGAGTCGCCACCAAGCATTTGTGGGATGCTTGGAACCCGTTCGAATCCACTTTATACCTCGGTCAAACGAAGCACAAAGCAGTGTTTGACATAGGTACTAAAGATAAGGAATCGTCCCTCTTTAGCATCCTCTCTCTAGAATGAATCTCGTACGCCCTGGATAAGGTCGTCCACTATCTAAAGTTTCTGAGTAAGAGGTGAAGGTACGTATTGGGAAGCCCTTTAATCAGACACCCAATCCCGCCCATGTAGCGCTCTCTCACCGATCGATCTTGGTTGGTTGAATGCAAAAGTTGATAAAACGGTTTAAATGCATGAATGCGCATCCAGTAATTTAAACCTAACATGTGAGAGCTTTCTAAGTCGGTTGATTTAATCCAAGTATCAAGTATAAGATGTCGAGTTGGATTTATGGTTGATTTGCATGCAAGACGGAAATTAAACATCCATTTACCGTATTAGGTTTATGGTGCATAACGTGATCCATTTGTCTTAGTATGACATTTTGCAAATATGATTTTTGAATGAGCAAATTAGTCATCTGATCCGTCCTATATCCGGGTTAACCGGAGTCGGGATCGTCCTAGACTAATGCTGGAAAGGGAACAGACCCGCACCAGGCGGCCACATGAGGCGCGAGCCTGTTGGCGGTGCAAGGGGGTCTCCCCTAGTTTTGTAAATAAGAAAGAAATGGGCTGTTTAGGCGCGGGTCAGTCAATGGTTTAAGACGTGTTCTGACCATTTGAAAAACGTTTATAAAACGTGTTGAAAATGGGTATTTGAACCCGTTTTGGTTTGAAAGGGTTGTTTAGACCGTATTTGTTGATTTGAGGAACGAGACTCGAATAATCATCATTATTTTGATGATATTCGGTGTCGGGTTCGACTTGGCAAGCTTGACATGAATAGTTTTGAAAATAATTATGAACTAATTGTTTTAAGTTCATTTGAATATAATTAGTCGATACTCATCATCGTACCCGGGTTAAAATCCGGCATGATATGTAGAACCAAGGATGACTTTGTGTTGGTGACTAATACAAGATGTAAAGAAATGATGAAAGGCTTTAAAAATACCTCCAAAAATGTAAAGAAATGAAATAAAAGGCTTTAAAATACCTTTTAAATGTAATTAACTAAATATTATCATCGAAACACGGATTAAACCGTCATGGTATTTGGAACCAAGGGTGAAAAATGTTTTATGGTTTAAAACTTGTAAAAGCAAATAAAATAAAAGAGGTTTGAAAATATTTGAAATGGTAAAAACCGATTACAAATATGAAAATAAATCAAAAAGGAAAGACGAGAACAAACACGGTTGAGTCTGACCTGGACACCCCATTGAGGCGCGAGCCTCTGTGCAGAAGAAGAGGCTTCTGTCTCAGGCCAAAACTCAGTTTTGGCTCGTTTTTTCCATATTTTGGACTATGTTATGCATGATTTAGCATGTTATAGTCATGAAACAAGTAAAGACATGATAAAAGAAGGATTTTTACACCCTCATACTTACATGCTTGGTTATGGCGAGAAACCGACGTAAGTGTAACAACTCGTATGGTCGTAAAAGACTCGGTTAAAAACCGTTTTAGTAAGTAAAAAGAGTGTTTTAAGATTAGTGACGGTGTAGTGGTCGAAATGGTCGGTCAAGTTATTAAATGCACGATGACGGTACCAAACAATGTGTAAGGCTTGTATTTACGATCGGTAGGTCGTAAATACGCGCCGGATTGTGACTTAGGAAGTCGAGTCGAGAATTTTAAGGGAGAAAAGAGGGGGCGGACACTCGCGTAAGTTCTCAAATGGTGGCATTTGAGGGGTATTTATAGGAAAATGAGTGGTTGTGTGAGTTTTGAGCGATGTGGCCACCCGCGCTGCTCAAAGAGGCGCGAGCCACGTGGCGGGTCTTCGAGGTGTCTTGTCGCTTTCACACAAGTGCAATCATGATTTGTTTTATCGTAGGATTTGTAGTCACATGTTTGGTACTTGACCATTCATGAATTCGGGAAATCTTAGTGTGGACAGCGGGGGGTCCACGGGGGCGCTTGGGAGAGAAGAGAAATAAGTGTTTGCATTTGTGTTGGAGTCGCCACCAATTTTTATGGGAAATTGGAACCGTTCGAATACCTCGTGTCATGTCAAGACACAAAGTAGAGACATGAACACTAAGCAATCGTTACCCTTAGAATTCTATGTCTAGAATGACTCTCGTGGATGCCAATGAACACGGGTGTTCACGGAGATCTGGAGTAAGGGGTGAGGGTACGTATTAGGAAGCTCTTTTGATCGAACACCTAATCCCGCCCGCCTCGATAGCGGCCTCTACTAATGATTAGGGAAGTTATTCGTACTCGATATATCGTCGATTGTATGCATGCAATGCAACATCCAAGTTTTAATCCTAGCATGTGAGAATTAATACTAAGTCGGTGAACAATTAATTTAACAAACAATTGGGTCGAAGTAGGATTTAATGCTCAATTACATGTGAGAACATACAAATGATACAAGAAATAACGATAAATACAATAAAAGAAAATTACAATAAAAGAATTACAATAATTACATTGGATTAGGCGATTTATGTCGAAAATACTTTTAAAACGGATGTTTTGAGAAAAAAGAATAAAAGAATAAAATTACGAACAAATCAGTAGGTGATAATACGATTAATAGTTAATTATACGTAAGCTAAATAAACTAAGTCAAGGCAGAAAACGGAGTTCAAGGACAGAATTCAACCCGGAACTGGCGCAGCAGAGCTGCGTCCTTTGGAATAGGCGCAGCAGACACTGCGTCAGCTCCTGACCTGAATTCTGGCTGTGAAGCCGGAATTGCGTGTTGTTAATACTCATCGGTGAATTTAACGATGGATTAGTTTATTTACTCGGATGGAAGTGATTAGTAGGTTATTTACATACGATTAATGGTCATAAAAGCAATAAACATGGATGAGACGGAGATAAGATTGATTAATTACATGATTAGTGATTGATTTACAAACTAAACTAATTAATTAGGCTAAACATGATGAGTTAATGATGGATATATGATGGTGAAGATAAACAACAGATGAAAATATATCAACGACGAATTCCAGAAACTCAATATGAACAAATTGAATTTCTACAACCCGGATTGAATTTAATGACGAAAACCCGCAAATATGAGATTATAAGGGATTTAAGTCGGATTTAATGATAAATTACGTGCTAATGAATGATAAACAATATACATGTGAATTATTATGATATTACGACGCAGAATTAACAAACAAACGAAAACAAATAAGAATTTGACGAATTACAGAGGACGAAGGAAGAAGAAAACAAGCAGGAACTGCGGCAGCCTCACGAAGAGGCGCAGCAGGTACTGCGCTCCTTCGAAGAGGCGCAGCAGTTGCTGCGTCCTTTCTCGACGGTCAGTCTTCTGGAAATCCGCAAAAAGAGGTTTTTAAAGCATGGTTTAGAAATCGGTTTTAAGAGGTATTTTCGACATAAATCTTATAATTGTGATACAATAATTAAAATACAATAAATAAAAGAGAGATTTACACCCTCAGACTTACATGTTGACGAAACGAGGAGGACTAAGATATCGATTAGTGATGCTCGACGCGAATGCAAAGAAAGTGCCCTCGTAAGAGGAAAACGATTTGATTAATTAAGTTGATTGATTGTGTAGTTGGTCAAATTGGTCGGTCATGCAAACGAGGCTGGTACTCAGAAGGATCCGAGCTTACGTGGTTGAAAAATCAAGCACGTAGATGCCAAAAAGTAAGAACAAAAGTCTAGAATGCAAAGGGAGAAGAGAAGGGCGAACACTCGCGTGAGAAATATGAGGAGCGAAGGCTCCTATTTATACTAATCAAGTGGAGGAAATAGGGTTTCGGAGACTCTTTGGAAGTGAATCTCGGAAAGATATGAAAAAGATACGAAAACTACGCAGAATTGGACCTGGGAAGAGGCGCAGCAAGCACTGCGTCTCTTGGAAGAGGCGCAGCACCTGCTGCGTCTGTTCCCAAGTGGTTTCCTCCTGCGGAAGAAAGATTTCCGTGTTTTAGTTTTGGAAGGACGAAATAATTTGGTTTTCTTTAATACTTTATATGAATATTACGGGAAATTGTTTGCCAAAAGATTAAGATTGTGAAATATTTATAAAATATGGAATAGAAATATCCGGAACATTCCAGAACATTCCGACTCGGGATTGAACGATTATCAGGAAAATGGAGACGGTTTTAGGCCCGGACTCCAAATGTACTCTAATTACTGTCAAAACGACCGAATCGGCACGTAGATGACAACTAAGAGGTAGACTTTGAGCAATGACTTGAAGATAAACTTATGAACTGTCACAAATCGTTCCGCGTACCAAACATGCGGCCCAATCATCACCGGGTGGTTTGCGAGAGGTGTAGAAATGAGGTATCTACAGAGCCCCCACTTTGACTGAGGCTTGGACAAGGCGAAAGTCAAAGTATAGCCATCAGTCAATCAAGATTACAACAACCGACGACTATGGCGACGCGAGGCGGTTCAAGGGGTCTGAACCAAGGACCTGTCGTCGGGAACATTTTAGAGTTTGTCGACTATCGGGGAGGGTCGTTTAAAGTCCATTAGACTACGTAAGGAGGCTCGCCAGCCATAAGAAGAGACCATACCTGAGACTTCTTCTCGAAATGCTTCCGGAGGTGCATGAGAGCTAAGGAGCGAAGGTCAGGTGTGAGGGCTAAAATAAAGTGAGTAGCAGGACACAGACGGGAACTGCTGAAAGAAAACTGCTTGGGTAGACGTTAATCTCCATATCGTGAGAGGGAAAGTATATCCACTTACTCTCGTGAAGGTGTGTCGAAACACCTGTGAAGGAATAAATGCTTGTTGCGATGAGCAAAGGTCTTGGAAGCAATAAATAATGTGTAAAAGTCTGTAGCTGGCTTGGTAAATGCGGGCCGGAACGAAAGATAATCGTCAAAAGGACCAAAAAGATAAAATAGCATCGGCGAAGAGGCGCACTAAAGATGGGCCCACAAATAACAAACTCATAACGAATTTTTGAAAATTCGTATGGAGGGAACACAAGGAAGAGGCGCAGCAAGAGCTGCGCCTGCTGCGTCTATTCCCCAAAGTGTATTTTCTGCGTAAAAACGCGATAATCAGAAGGTTCATTTCATTATTTCGAAATACAAATCCTTCAATTTCTCTCTCAAAAATCAATCATTTCCGCCAAGGTTTGATCCAAAAGCTTGCATTAATCATGACTAATCGAGGAATGTGTCTCATTCTTGCATTAATCTTATGTATTTGTCGAATTTTGGATCGAAAAATTAGGGTTCATGACCCAATTGATCGAAAATTTGGGGCTTTTCCCCCAAATGCATTTGCTTTGTCAAATTGACATTAGAAATGGATAATTGGTAGTATAAGGAACATAACCATGTACTTATCTTGAATTTTCGTTGAGTTTTTGAGCCTTTGAGTGAAATTTGAGACGGTTTCACAGCTGAACCGTAAATTGCTTCGAAAATAGCCTTAGGATTGCCCATTTGCGATGAAACTTGATATTTGGGACCCTTGGATGATGGGTAAACTTTATATCATCTCGGAATTTTGGTTTGTGACAGCTTCTTCAGGACACTTTCTAAGGCATAATCGCCATTATAACGAAATGCTGCCGAAATTTCGACTCGAACCCGGAACTAGGCTTCAAATTAGGCTTGACTTGACCCAAATTACCACATGAGTGATCGGGTTGGTGGGAATATGGCCAAAGACGGCGAGAAAAGAGCGGTTTCAGAGCTTCCAAAGGCTCGAAAATCCCTTAACCAAGGCTTGTCGTCATGCGACGCGGCCTAAACTTGCTTTAACGTCACAGGTGATATGGCTTCTACTTCTGGGAGAGCTTCCATGGAGATAGACACTACTGCTGTCGAGGAGGCTCTAGAGCAGGCCTTCACCGCCGCGGTGATGGCTGCTGGAGACGAGGTCCACGAGGAGGAGGCTGCTGAGGAGGAGGAGGCCCCGAGACGGGCCAACGTTGGACGAGGAGGTCGTCAGCTGAGAGGAGCTCCTGCGTGGGCTGATACTTGGGAGAGTAGGCACCTAATGTGGGCTGCCGAGGGTCACATGTCCTACAGGACGGTGAAGAGTTTGGTAAATAGGAATTCACTACTCATCACTCATCTTCTTTCGTTTTATTTGCTCATATCTTTTCCAATTTTCATTCGAAACTAAAGATAGCTTTTGTTTCAAATCACAATAGGAGGCCGGGAACATCAGGTCATTCTCGGGCTACACGACAGCGATGGAGTGCTACGAGCCATTGTCGGCAGAGGAGCGCCATGATCGAGCGCGGAGCGTTCGGTTCTTTGGTGCAGGCCTGAAGGGATATCGCGAAGAGGAAGCTGCGGGCTAACCTTAGCCTGGTCCGCGCTTTCTTGGACCGATTCTGGGATACGACTTCCACATTTCACATGCCTTTTGGTGAGGTGGGAGTCACTCTGGAGGATTACGGCATGATTTCTGGTCTGCCATGTGGGACCGAGGAGGTGGAGTGGCCGTAGACTGCCATGAGGGCGGACTCGGCCGAGGTGAGGAGACTGATCGGCTGGAACTTGTCGCCGAAGGCCGTCACAGTGCCGGGCTTGGTGCCTAGCTCCTACGTTCGTGACTACTTTGCGGGAAAGATCCCGGCGCTGGTCACGATTGACGGGAGGGAGACGGCTCCTCCTCCCTGTACAGCTGAGCAGAGGGCTCGTTTGTGGCTCTGGTGGTTTCTGTCTTCGATTTACCTCGGAGACAAGGAAGAGAGGCTGTCGACGAAGCTTCTTCCCTTCCTTTCTGACCTGAGCTCCCTAGGGCGTTGGGACTGGGTCACTGATGGCTTTGCGGTCCTCATTCGCTTCATGAGGGCCATGGTTCGTCCGAAGTTGATGGAGAAGGGGACTTCTCCTGGTGCTGTTGGACCTGGACTACTGCTGGAGGTATGAACCTTCATTGAGACTTGAAATCAATTCCTTTCTTTATCAAATCATGAATGATCGTTATTGTCTATCTTGTTTCACAGGCGTGGGTGTACTCCTACTTCCCGGGCCTCGCGCCCAAGAGGACGGAGCCGCTGGAGAAGGACTATCCCGTTGTGAGGGATTGGGTGATGTGTAGGACGAGGAGCAAGCGTTCCTCTCACGGCGTTTACCGGCGGGACGTGAACGCTCTTCAGCTGGACAGCTTAAGCATCTCACTTATATTCATTCGCTTCTTCATTGTTTTTAATCGATCATAGGAATGATCCTTGTTTGTCTTATCACAGTGGGTGCCCAGACCTTGGGCGGAGTACGCCGGAGCTCCTCCTTTTTGTGGCTGAGGTCCTTCGACCCAGGAGCTCGAGCCGGCTGCTGCTGAGGACGTCGATGGGTCCTGTGTGGTACTTGGGCGAGCGCTTGGCTCGTCAGTGCTCTCGGGACGTGTTGACGGTTCCCATCGATCCTCCTAGGACGATGTTCAGGGAGCCTTCTGAGGGGTAATATCCGTATAAGACCCTTTAAATATAGGACTATAACGTAAATTTAACATGTGAACTATGGTCATAAACGAAATACAAAACAGAAACGACAAAGATAAAGAATCAACCTCGGGTCCTTTATAGTGCGGCGTAAAGAACAGAAATCAACAGAGATTTCCTCCTAATTGTTGCACCCAAGACCGTCTGAGACTATGCCCTTGTGCTAGAAATGCTCTCTAATTGACTTGCAATATCGAGAGAGCTATTGTGAGGTTTTTCAGATGTGAGATCTAGGTTTCAGAGAGAAAACGATCTCCAAAACCCTAATTTTTGTCAAAAATGAATTAGGTCTCAAAGAAGAGGAAACCTCTCCTTTTGATGGCCTCGGTCCGCGGGTCACTAGAGGAGGGAGTGGGATTTCCACTTTCTCCTCATTTAACTCGTGATCCTACTGATCCGACTCGTCTCGCTAAAATGTATATGACGCGGTTTTTATTATAAATCGTCATCGGTTATCGGCTATTAAAATATCAACTAATGACACGGGTTAGTTGAAGTATTAATACATGTCCGACAAAGACGATATTGTATAATTTATTCAATACACATTAATTAAATATAATCTTTTATATTTAATTTACGAATTAACTGTTTAATTCGCCTTAGCCCATTTTATTTAATCCGTATTAAATATAATATCTCAACATCACATTTTGACTAATTACTAGTCAAATAACTCGGACTAAGCGGTTAGTCAAAATTGGCATCAACATGATTGTATTTTCATCTTTGTCACATCTCTCAAACGTATCCTATAGGTGTGACTTTTAGGGACCGTTGATCACCGCCATCAGTATGACAATAACGTCAAACTTATCTAGCAAGCCAACCGTTATTGATAAACGTGGATCAAGTGATAATAATACCAAAAGTATGCCCTTTGATCCTTTTAGAGATTTATAAGTCCTTGCACTAACTGTTAAGGACACCAACCCCAACAAGCTCCCACTTGTCCGTACAAGTGTATGTGCAATGACGTTATCCGCACTAACTGGAGGACACAAGCTCCAACAAACCCCCACTTGTCCGTACAAGTGTATGTGCGATAACCGATTCTCATATTCATTTAAAATTTCTCCCACTCAATGTAAAACAATTTGCAGATCCGGATCCGCAAAGGTCGTATTTTACAATCGATCCGTATCAAGAGTGGTTTCCCCGACTAGAGAGTAACTTAACCGATAAAACGAATCCGTATCCGAGCATGGCCATGCATTTCGATTCTGACTCCTCGAGTGGCCCCGAGAAATATCGAGTACCTGATAAAGGCTGAATATTTCCTTCAACTCGACTCCTTCCGATCTAAGCACAACATGAAATGACCCAGAAAAAATCTACTTGGCCCCCTGTTACGGATGACCGTGAGAAAGAAACCAAAGTCACCCAAAATTTGCCGTAGTCTCAAGAGACAGTCGATAGTCAAAAGAATCGACTCTTAGGATCACCATGGAGGTCCTATCCACGACCGGGCGCCGAATGTTATAAAACATTTAGGACTCCACGTCGATGTCACAATGGTGTCCTACGAGATATCCGTATAACTCGCCTCGTGATTGGTGGTCAACCGGTTGACTTATGGCTCGTTGAACCCACCATCAACCAACGTCACAAAATAATTGCCAGAGTTATCAGCTCATGTGGGCAATTAAGGACTAAAAATATAATGTTTGTTCAGTTCACTTTGTGGTGTTCAAAATTGTCGTACAATTCCACATGAAAAACAAAATATATAAATATCAAAACGATGATGTTGTATAGAGTACAAAAGAGAATGAATCTAATCCATAAAAGAGTACTACAACTTAGGAACACGTTTAATTCCCATGGAATTAACGTGCCCTTCATGCTTATCTTGTCGTAATGGTTTAGTGAGAGGATCTGCTATGTTATCATCTGTAGCAATCTTTTCTATCACTACTTCCTTTTGCTCCACGTAATCTCGGATTAGATGAGCTTTCCGTTGTACATGTCTAGACTTGTTTCTAGACTTTGGCTCCTTAGCTTGGAAGATGGCACCACTATTGTCGCAATAGATGGTGATCGGGTCATTCGAACTAGGCACTACAGATAGTCCATGTAAGAATTGACGCATCCATATCGCTTCCTTTGTAGCTTCAGACGCGGCATAGTACTCGGACTCGTCGTAGAATATCTTTGTAATAGTTTGTTTGGAACTCTTCCGGTGATGCAGCGCCATTAAGAGTAAATACGAATCCAGACTGAGATTTCGAGTAATCTCGATCCGTTTGGAAGCTAGCATCTGCGTAACCGTTTGCGCATAGCTTTTGTTCGCCTCCATAAGTCAATGCCCAATCTTTAGTCCTCCGTAGGTACTTAAGAATGTTCTTGATGACCAGACCAATGTGATTCACCTGGATCTTTGTTGGAATCGACTTGTCATACTCAATGCATATGCCACGTCCGGACGTGTGCATATCATGGCATACATGATTGATCCTATAGCCGAGGCATAAGGAATCCGTGTCATGCGCTCTTTCTCTTCCGGTGTCTCGGTGCCGAGACTTGCTCAAATGCACCCCGGAGCCATAGGAAGAAAACCCTTTTGGAGTTAGTCATCTTTGAATCTCTCTAGGACTTTGTCTATGTAAGACTCGACCGAGAGATAACATCCGACGTGATCTATCTCGATAGATACGGATGCCCAAAATTCTTTGTGCCTCACCCAGATCTTTCATCTGGAAATGGTTCTTCAACCATACTTTCACCGAAGTTAAGAGAGGTATGTCATTCCCAATCAGGAGTATGTCGTCAACATACAATATTAGGAAGACAATCTTGCTCCCACTCGACTTGATATAAAGACATGGTTCCTCGATCGATCGAGTAAATCCATTTTCTTTTATCACTTGGTCGAAGCGATGATTCCAACTCCGAGATGCTTGCTTAAGTCCATAAATGGAACGCTTAAGCTTGCACACTTTCTTAGGATTTTGTGGATCGATGAAACCTTCGGGTTGTACCATGTACAACTCTTCCTCCAAAAAGCCGTTTAAGAAGGCGGTTTTCACGTCCATTTGCCAAATTTCATAGTCATGAAAGGCGGCAATCGCTAAGATAATCCGAATGGAACGCAGCATGACTACGGGTGCAAAAATCTCATCGTAGTGCAAACCTGGCACTTGGGTGAAACCTTTAGCAACTAGTCGTGCTTTGTAGATATCTTCTTGACCTTCCACAGAATGCTTTATCTTGTAAAGCCATTTGCATTGAAGGGGACGAACCTTAGCAGGTAAGTCAACAAGATCCCACACGTTGTTCTCGTACATGGAGTCCATCTCGGATTGCATGGCCTCAAGCCATAGCTTTGAGTCAGAACTAGTCATGGCACCTTTATAGGTTGCGGGCTCACTACTCGTTAAGAGTAGAACGTCATCTATATCATGTTCCTCGACCATACCTATGTATCTGTCTGGAGGAATAGAGACTCTTCCCGACCTCCTAGGTTCCTCGGGAATATTAACCGCGCGGCCGGGATTGAAGGAACTGGTTCCTCCAATGGTTGCTCGGTACTTGGTTCTGGAATCTCCGATAGTTCGAAGGTTCTATCACTCTTTGCATTCTCGAGAAATTCCTTCTCTAAGAATGTCGCACTAGCCGCAACAAAAACACGTTGTTCGGTTGGCGAATAAAAGTAATGACCAAGCGTTCCTTTAGGATAACCTATAAAGTATGTCTTGACCAATCGCGGGCCGAGCTTATCCTCGTGTCTCCACTTGACATAAGCCTCGCAGCCCCAAACCCGTATAAAGAACAAGTTAGGGACCGTTCCCTTCCATAGTTCATATGGAGTCTTGTCAATGACTTTAGACGGACTTGGTTAAGTATTAGAGCAAAAACGAGAAGAGCATAACCCCACAATGAGTCGGGCAACACGGTGTGACTCATCATGGATCGAACCATATCAAGTAGTGTTCGATTTCTCCGTTCGGACACACCATTCAATTGAGGTGTTCCAGGTGGAGTTAAGCGTAGGGCAATCCCACGGTCCTTTAGGTGTTGATCAAACTCGTGAGAAAGATACTCGCCACCACGATCCGAACGTAGTGTTTTAATCTTTCTACCCAATAGGTTCATGACCCTATTCTCGGTATTCTTTGAATTTCTCAAAGGATTCACTTTTGTGCTTCATTAAGTAGACATAGCCATATCTACTTAAATTGTCCGTGAAAGTGATGAAATACCTATAGCCTTCTCGTGCGGTGATTGACATAGGGCCACATACATCCGTGTGTATGAGTCCTAATAGGTCAGCAGCGCGCATTCCAACACCTTTGAAGGAAATCCGAGTCATCTTACCGATGAGACATGATTCACACGTGCCAAATGATTGAAAATCAAAGGCCGAGATAGCTCCATTTTTGATGAGCTGTTTTACGCGTTTCTCATTAATGTGTCCCATACGGCAGTGCCATAGATACGTTTGATCTTTGTCACCAACCTTTAACTTTTTATTCGTTACGTGTAATATTTCGGTGGTCTGATCTAAAACATAAATTCCGTTCATGGAGACTGCCTTGCCATAAATCATATCGTGTAAAGAGAAAATGCAAGTATTATTCTCTATTACAAATGAAAAACCAAGTTTGTCAAGTGCGTAAACCGAAATAATGTTTTTCGAAAGACTAGGTACATAATAGCAGTCATATAATGACAACTCAAATCCGCTAGGAAGCTGGATCACATATGTCCCCTTTGAGATGGCAGCCACTCTTGCTCCATTCCCAACACGCAGTTCCACCTCACCCTTTACGAGGGGTTCGATGTTTGAGCCCCGCACATGATTACACAGATGAGAACCACAACCAGTATCAAGTACCCAAGTTCCGTAACTTGCGTGGTTAATCTCAATCATATGAATAAAAGTAGAAGAGAGAGAAGACATACCAACAGGTTTAACACGACCTGCCTTTAAGTCCTCATGATAAACAGGACATGTACGCCTCCAATGCCCAGTATTGTGGCAATGATGGCATTCCATGTTTTCATTCTTGCTCTTTGTCATGCCTGATGAGGTGCTCGACTCACCAGGCCCACTCTTTCCTGAACCCGACTTCTTGAACTTCGGTTTACCCTCGCTAGGTTTGCTCGAGCTTTGCCCTTACCTTTCCCCTTGTTTGTCACAACGAGAACATCCTGTTTCAAGCTCCCATTGAACTTCATGTCCTTCTCGGTCTGTACGAGAAGGGAGTGCAGTTCATGGGGACTTTTCTTCAAATCATTCATATAGTAATTCGCTCTAAATTGCGAAAAACCATCGTGGAGTGAGTGAAGCATGCGGTCGATCACAATGTTCTCGCTGATCTTACAATCAAAGGTCTCCAGCTTCTCGACATTCTCAATCATGCTGAGAATGTGTGGGCTAACTGGTTGGCCCTTCTGGAGTCTCGCATCAAAGAAGCGAGTGGTATGCTCATAGGTCACGATTCTCGGTGCTTTCGAGAATTCCTTGGTGAGCGTGGTGAAAATCTTGTTCGCACCATGGGCTATGAAGCGTTTCTGCAAATTGGGTTCCATTGCAAAAATGAGTACGTTTTTAATCGCACCGCTTCCATACGAAATCATTAAACTTGGTGATTTCAAAGACTCTAGCCGTGGGACTGGGTTTGTCGGGATGGGCTCTAATAGATATTTGAGCTTCGTCGTCAGCGCAAGATTCCGTAATGCCGCCTCCCGGTCCGCGAAGTTTGATCCATCATTCTTGATCGAGTAGACTGATTCATCCGATTCATGAAGATCCGAAGCCGGGACTCACGGTCCAATGTGGCACTTGGCATTGGGTTATCGTAGAACAGACCATTTGTTATTAGCAGTTTAAAAGTTCGTGATCTACACTGAAAAAGAAAGGAAAACAAAAACGAAATAAGCAACTCATCGAGGTGATTTAAGTCTATTTAAAATTTATTTTAACGTGTAGACTCTTGCACTTGCATAATTGATCTCCCTCAAGAATGATACAAGTGATCCCAAGACTCAATTTCTGTAAATTGATAAGCCAACTGTTTAGCTAATTCTTCCGTAAGAACTCTTGGTCGATAGATTTCCGTAAATCCTATCTATAGTCCACCATAATCACAGGATCGTACGAGTGACCATAGTGTTGAGATAAAATAAGTCAATCAGTTCCAACTTACCCGACGTAGAAGGGGTCATATTATGCCTACCGACGAAGAAGGGACTCATTGGAGTTTGACCTATAAAGACTATTCTCAATTTTTGTTTATACGAGGAAGATCCCATCAACTAAATTATAATTCATTTTAAGTGAACGAATAACTAGCGTCTGCGTGAATGAATTAATTTAGGTGATGGCTTAAAACATGTGACATGAGAATGTCAAAGAAAACTAACTCGTGACCTCTATATGTGTCAGTTTTCATGCAATAATTAGGTGGTTTGGTTTTTAGGCGGAATAAGATGCATATTATCGTTACGAAAAATAAATAAAAGAATGCAATACGTAAATAAAAATTCCTAGTGTGGCCTATCCTAATAAAAAGAACATAAAACAACTTTGGAATCCACCGTTGGACCCGAGAAGCTTGTCTTGATGTTCCATCTTGATCCATGTAGCGGGAGTGAGCATCCGGTCTCCATCTTTGGTCTTCTCAAAAATTACAATTTAAAATTTACAAATATAAACCTATTTACATTCTAAATAAAAACTGTAATTAAAAGAAATAAAAATGGAGATACGAGATCTCAAAATACAACCAAGACCGTGTTCCATCATTACGGTAACACGTTCTACTAAGGCTACACTAAGTTACAACCGTTTGTAAAATAAATAAATACGTAATATAAAGCATTCACGACATTCAAATCAACGATAAAAGAAAATGCATCAACTAAAACAAATTCATTCGTGACATAATTCCGTAATTATGTTAAATTTATCCAAACCACCTTTTAATGATTAAAATTCATGTGATAAAACCGCTTCTATCAATTTAATTTTAATCTAATACAATCCGTTACTTTAAATACGCTTTAAAATAACTTAATGGTACGTGTGTGAACCGTTTCACAATCATAGTGAGTGTACAATATCCGTATAAAGTACATATTAAGGCCAAAAGAAAATTTAAAACAAAAAGAATAAACTTTCAAAGCTGCCAGAACAAAAATCCCTCGATCCAGGGACACAAGTGCTCGATCGAGGAACAAAAGGGCTCGATCGACTGAACTGCTAGTCGATCGAGAGGTTGCCAAACAGAAAGTACTCGATCGACAATACTGGAGGTCGATCGAGGGCTTTTATCAGCAAATCTGCTCGATCGAGTACGAGGACTCCTCGATCGAGCAGTGGGGTTTTGAAAGTGGTCGATCGAGTACAACAAGGACTCGATCGAGTAAAAACAAGACAGAAAACCACTCGATCGATTGAAAACATGATCGATCGAGTACAAAAGTTTCTGGAAATGCAAAACCCTCGTGAAAACTGTTTTGACGAAACAAAGCAATCGCAAAATTGATCAAAACCACATCAAAACAATTTTATAATCTGACATAACGTGACATATTGTTATAATCTCCGTATAAAACAACAATATGCAAAAAACAAATCGAAAATAAGATGAAACAACCGTGTAAAACATGTCACGATTTCAAAAAAAATTCAGCCGTGTAAACAAGGCACGGTTTTCGAGACAAAAACAATCGTTTCAAAATCGTTTTATGAAAAATCACAATGAAAATTTACGTGGCCTCGCTCTGATACCACTTGAGGGGTAATATCCGTATAAGACTCTTTAAATATAGGACTATAACGTAAATTTAACATGTGAAATATGGTCATAAACGAAATACAAAACAGAAACGACAAAGATAAAGAATCAACCTCGGGTCCTTTGTAGTGCGGCGTAAAGAACAGAAATCAACAGAGATTTCCTCCTAATTGTTGCACCCAAGTGTTGGGAAATGTGTCCTCAACAATAGTGCGATCACATGATTTAAATATCATTATTAAATATCATTTTAAAGAATACAATTGGGAAGTAATTTTGTTACTGTCAACTGGTCAACATATATCGGTAATGATTGGTCGACTAGAGTTTGACATTCTTGTCGTGCGACGGTGGTGTTGATCCCCTTAGGTCATACCTATAGGGAAATACTCTTAATTGATTATTTAATTAATCGTATACCGATACGAGTTAATTAAATTGCTTAAAATTGACGGATGATTTTGTGAGTATAATTTACGTAACTTATTGTAAATATGATTAAATGAGATACGGATTCGAGTAATCGAATTGTATCATTGCTTCGGATGAAATTATTGTTTAAGGAAACAATTGAATTGAATGAATTATTATAAATACAATTTATTGTGATTTATAAATTGGTAAAATATTTTGGTACAAGTAATTATGAATTACTAAGTCGATTTTTGTATATGACGTATTTTTATTAATACGTTGATTTTTAATATGATGAAAATACATTGCATTGTAACATGTCATGTAACATGTAACATGTGACAAAGTTGACAAATGACAAAATATAAAATGGACTCTCCATTTTATAAGTGCCGAAATATTAAGAGGGAGTTAGTGGAAATTGTGTTAATTGTTTAAATATAAACACAATGATGAAAGCTAGCTAGTAGGCATGCCAACCTAAGCTTTTGAGAAGAGCAAAATCTAAAGGCATTGGGCATGCTACCCAAGGCCATTTTTTTCGGCCACCCTAAGGAAAGAAAAGGAGCTTTTCTTTTTCTAATTCATTTTATTCATAGAATAAAAAAAAATTTCTAGTGTAAGAAAATTAAAAAATGCTCTCTACATCTTATGAGATTTCTAGAGAAATAAAATCACAAAATCCTCTTCTCTCTCAACCGAAATTTATGAGAGATCAAAAACATTTTGTGTCATTTTTAAGTAAGACTAATAATAATTCTAGATCACATTATTTTTAGTCTTTAAGATGTATTCCTTGGGTATATGCTTTTGGGAGGGATTCTACACTTGAATCCTTGTTCTTCCATTTGGAAAGCTCAAGAACAAGTGAGTAGGTGAACTCACTTGTGCCCATAAATCCGAATATCACATGGTGAGATATAGTTTTCTCCATCTCTTTATTTAATATTTGCATGCATAAGACCTTTATTAATTTTATGACAAATTAATTTATAAACATATATGAATATGTTAGTGTATATGAATCTACATTTCTTTCAATTGGTATCAGAGCCACGGTTGTTTGCATGCAAATTGGTTAAAAGTTTTTCCGAGTTATATGAATAACAAATAAAACTTGTAAAATTTGTGTTATTATGATATATCACGAAATAATTACATGCATGTTAATATTTCTGGTCCTAAAGTGTTGTAGGATATTTTGGTTAATTTTTCGGATTTTTATTGTTCATATTTAACAATAATGGCATTTAAATGTGATTTTATGAGTAAAAATGTCATTTTTGGTCGAAAATTAGCTATACTTCGAATTTTCACTTGGTTTTTGGATATGTTGTTAAATATATTATTTTGAGATAACCTGTAAATTTTCATAATTTTTGGACTTGTTATGCTCGAAAAATGAATTTTTCATCATTAAATTCGGATTTAAGAGAAAAAATAGGTTAATATGAGTTAAATTTCGAATCTGGTCATAGAAAATTAATATGTTGTCACATGCAATTTTACAAGATGTGTGTAAAATAATTGGCTATAAAGAAGTCATTTAGCATGATTTATGAATTTTTGAAGAAAAATGGCATAAATAGTGACATTATTAGTTGAAAATTAATAAAACATAATCTATGACTTAGGAAAAACATCTAATGTTGCATTTTATTATATTTTTCAGATCTAAAAATTGAAAAGTTAATGAAAATAATTTTTCCATGTTTTTATGATTATTTTATTAAATATCGATAAACCGCAACATTGTTTTTCCGGAAAAATTTCGAAATTTTTAACCTAAGATTTTGAACATTATGAGTGTCATGGATTTTTCCAGAATGTTCATGAATTTAAATTTCAAATTTTGAATTTATTTGAAATTTTTGGATTTATTTGAAGTTTAATAGCTTATTTTTGTAATTTTTGGTCCTTTTATGAACAATTTTATAAATAAAGGTTAATTATGGTCAAATTATTAGTGAAGACTATATTTTGAGTCCTAAGAGGTTAGGGTAATTAACTTATGCATAAATATGAGTTTGTGCATTTTTGTGATTATAAAATGTTGAAATCACGCAAATCCGTAAAAACCGAGTAATATACGATATTGGCTAATTAAAAGGCGATTTAGCATAAAATTGAGCATGTTCATACATATTATAATGCTGCATTTTTCTTTAATAATTTTGAATTATGTAATTTTACTTAGTATGGCCTTAGATTTTTAATTGGTATTTCCCGAAATGTATGGGAATATCGATTCGGTTGTAATTTTTATTGTGATCTCGTATCACCGTTTTGTAATTTAATAGATTTATTTTATTTTAGTTACAAATGTATAATAGGAAATTATGTAATTTATTATGTAATTTTATTCATTCCGGAGTTCCAAAAGACGGATTTCTTCAAGAATGGCGATACATAAAGACGGTGTTACCTCGAGATGCGTGCCACAACCGAAGTTCAAGGGACCAATGGAGTTGGTTTCCGAATATGTAATAGTTAAAGAGTTTTTCTATTTTAGGAAAGGCCATACTAGGATTTATTTATCTTTTTGCTTGCATTTTATTTTATGTCACATGCATTGCTAAATCGCCATAACTAAACATGCATCCTTATTTTATCGAGTTTATCGACCGTGTCAATTAAAATTATCGTAGTTCACCGCTTTAGTTCACTTAAAACGTGATAGATAATAAATTGACATGACCTCTCGCTAAAATAAACAATTGAGACTTAGCCTTACCAAATAGTAGAAACCATGAAAACCTATTTCGTGAGGGAGTGCACTCGGCCACACCGGGGTACAAACCTTGTTACGTAGGGGAAGTGGGTGATAAATGTCTATCCACCGAATTCATGTTGATGAGGGTTTTATCGGCCACACCGTGCCCAAGTTAATGTGGGTTTGGATCATGGACACATTTATTCGAAATTTGGATTGAACTCAACAAAAGTTTTTCGATAAGGGTTTCATCGGCCACACCGTCCCCTTGTTGAATGTGTTTTGGGCTAAAGATAAATGTTAATGTAATATTATCGACCAAGAGTTCTAAAAGTAGAATCGATTAAAGCGTTAATCCACCGAGTTATATTGATAAGGGTTTCATCGGCCACACCGTGCCCAAGTTAATATGAATTTGGGTCTTGGAATCATTTATCATAGTTGGGTAGAGGTCACTATGTAAATGCTTTACTTGTTATTTACAAGTATTAATAAAACGATAAATGTTAAGTTTTCCACTATTCCGTTTTTTATATTGTTCTATTTCTTTACCACAATTCATATACGATATCATTTCGTTTTTGATTCAAATCTCCATTAAAATATCGTAACTAAAGACAAATATGAATTTGCTTCTAAAACCTCAAATGAACCATTGATAAGGATCTCTTGTAAAGAGTATAGATTAAAGTTATTCATTATCAAACAGGTTTTGATTCTTGACTAACACTTCTACTTACAATGGATTATGTTTCATATACTTAATTGAATTAAGTACCTTGATGCGATAAATTGTTTTGGTGATTAGATTTTCAGAATTCGTAATTGACCAAAATAACGCAACCACTTCAATGAAAGTTTTAAGACTAAAACGAACAAATGAAGAGTAATCTTCATGAATTCAATTTTGCTTCTCAAAGCAAAAACTCATTGAAATGAGTGGGAGCATTCTCTTAAACCGTTAAGATGAGAACGAGGTTCAAGAAGTAAAGATAATAATGGTATTGATACAAGGTAATGTTAAAAGTAAAGTTGTTGAGAATGACGATACTAAAACCTATCAATCCCAACCGATAAAGTTTCCATTGTCTTAAATGTTAGACACGAGAAAGGAAACTACCCCAAATTATTGAAGAATCAACAAATTAGTTGTGGGACATCTAATAGGATCTTCTTCTTTAAATGTTTATTTGATTAAACATAATTTTTGCTAGTACCACTTCGTCAATATTAGAAACCAATGGAGGTTTTCATCATTGTACTTGATGCATAGGATGATTAGAATATGACGACTAGCAACAATCATATTGAGAGATAGAGTCATTGTGTAATCAATCTAGTTTTGGGTTTGGAGTTGTACTTAATTGTGACTATTAAGTACATAAACTCTAAATAAGAATACAATTTGTTAAAGATACAAAAGAGGTTTCACTTTTGTGACCCTATACACCATGATTTGATGTATGGCTAGCCCATCATCAAGGTGATTATATTCTAAACCAAACTAGAATGATATATCATGAAGATGATGCAAGACTCAAATTGGTAACCCAAGATTAAACCTTAATTTATGGAATGATGAACGCAAAGAGTTATCGAGTACTCTTGAAACCATTAGATTGTTAATGGAATATGCGTATCTTGTATTCAAAGCAAGATGTCTCGTGCCTTTTGGTTGAAAAGGAGATCGAGGTTATAAATCATCAATCCAAAATAGGTTGATCATCATCTTTTACCAACGATTTAAGTTGACACTAGTGTGTTCACTTAATAAGGTAAATAGAGAAATCTTTGAAGAAGTTCAAGAGTTCAAGGAATCACGATTTAGTCGTGATGGGACTATCAAAGTGAAGACTTTGATATAAGCCAAAGGAAATGTGATATAGTATCACAAGTTAATCTCTCTTAGCACGCATTATGAAATAATGTGTGGATGGATAAGAAATCAAACGCTATTCGATATGGTTTGAACTTCAATCAAGTTACTTTGAGTTACTTGATCCTTTTGGGATTTTATCATTTTTGTCTAAATTTATTTTTCCACTAAATCGAATCATATGAGATATGAAATGGTAAGGGTACCATGTTTGTAAGTTTTCACAAGAAACAAATACTCAATTTTTCCCTTTCAATTATCACGAGTACGACGGGTTTGTGGCTCGTGAAGCTGTCTTTCTAAAATACAAGTTTATTTTTGAAGACAGAGTGGGAGAAATTATTCAAGAGCCACAAAGAATGTTATGTAACAAGAAACTGGTCTTTCTTGGCTACATGAGACGTTTTGTGTAAGACGTTGTTTCTTCAAAACCTAGGAGGTTAAATTCGTCACTTGTTAAAAATGATGAATTCATGCTACTTTAAGAAAGTAAAGAGCTTATAACTTACAAAAGAAATTGTTTGATTCAAGTTGATTACTTCTAGAAAGTAATGAACATATGACTTACATAAGAGTGTTTAAGTCACAACTCAATATAAGGCTTAGAGCCATGGAAATCCGAAATAAAAGGGCTTGATTAGTTGCAAAGGGTTTTGCACTAATAAAGAGAGATTTCAAGGTTTGATTGGTTGCAAAGGGTTTTGCACCAATTGAAATGCTTAAGCCTATTTGGATCTTCTTAGGGATTGTGTTTCATTATTATGAAATACATAGCGAGTGAATCTAAAACTCACTTCTTCAATTAGAAGGAATGTATTCAATACATATCTTGAGTTTTGAAGATTCTTGCAATCCTAAGATAATGTGAAACTTAAGAGAGGGTCTTAAGTAGGACATCAATGAGTTGGAATCAACATTTTGGATCATGTGATAAAACATTTCTCGATAAGTCGAGAAGTTGTGTTTATACATGGAGTTTAGTGGGAGTTACGGAAATTTTAATTAGTCCGATATGTGGATGACATATTGATCATTGCGAATGATTTAAGACTTTTGGAGTATTATAATACATCTTGAATATCCGGATTTATGAAGATAAATCCACATGATATTAGCGTCGTAAGAAGAAGTCTTATGTTGATAAGATTCATGACTAGTTCAATTAAATTGAACATATTTGATTGATTTCATTTGCTTCGCATTGCCGAATCAATTAAATGAATAATGATGTATAACACTTCATATGCTTTGAGTATGATGAATTGTTTTCAAAATCGAATTTAAGTAATCCTTGCCAAGTAAGCCATATAGATTACCCTTAAGTGCTTGCAGAAGTATTAAGGAAGTAAAGCAAAGTGTTTATGATGCAATATTGTGTAAGGGTATTACACAAGTGACAATTGACAATTGAGATTGCGCATGGTTTAAACAAAACCATAATCAAAACACACTAGGATGGTTAAGATACCATTGTGGCAATGTTAATTAAGAAGTAGATTTTCTAGAATCGTTCTAGGCAATAAAGAACAATGAGAGATATTTATAACGGAAATTGAGTACACTTGCGATCATGAGATGTGCAAGAAGGAAGAGTCCCGCACACTGCGAAATCAGTGGGAGCTGTTCTAAGGATAGAAGGCCTATGTCTTGATTGGATCTCGACACGTACTCAGAAAGTTTTGTGATGCAAATGTATACATTACAAAGGAAAACAAGTATGTAGTAAGGTTGAGTAAGGTACAAGAAATTGATAAAACTACTAACCAAAGCCTTCTCAAAGGCTAAACATGATGAGTCATGTCATTTCAATTGAATTGAAATGAACAACTACGTACAAGATCAAATTAGATTATAGAACATGAAATAGTAATCAGGCATTGACTATTCATATGTGATAATCGCATTTGTCGTTCGAGTTTTATTTTTAAAACTCTTTTATTATACTTTGTTACATCCAAACGGGTTGTAGAGACAATTGAACCCCGTTAAAGTAAACACGGATTAGCATAGTATTCGCCCATGGTCACTTGTATGAGGTGACGTCTCGAAGTGACTAGAGTGTGATGCGATTGATGGCAAGTTCAAGTGCCATACAGTCATATGAGATGACTAGTCGATCACATAGGCAGATGTTAGGAACACCTTGTCGGGCCTTATGACCGCTTATAGAGTTATGGCAAATTTATATAGCCTGGTCGTGGCGAGAGCTGCTATAGTATTCAAATGAGTCGATTCTTTTGACTAAAGACTATTCACCTAAGATGGCACGATTTCAGATTAACTTTGATTTGTGTTACTACGACCTTCGTAAATGGGGTCAAATGGGCATATTTTGGGTTATGATGGTGTGGCTAGTCGAAGGGAATGAGTGCGATAGGAATTGTCCATCCCCTTGTCAGGGTTAAAACAATATCTCGGGGCCACTCGAGGAGTAATGAATCGAAATGCGTGGCCACGCTCGGAAGGTATCAGTGGATAAATCCGGTCAATCGGTTATTCTCGGATCGAGGAAACCACTCTTGATATGATCACTTGCAAGTACGACACGAAAGACACCTTGCATTGAGTGGGAGATAGTAATAGGACAAGAGAATTGGTGACGCACACTTGTCGAGGACAAGTGGGAGATTGTTGGGAAATGTGTCCTCAACAATAGTGCGATCACATGATTTAAATATCATTATTAAATCTCATTTTAAAGAATACAATTGGGAAGTAATTTTTTATTCTTCAACAATTTGGTCAACATATATCGGTAATGATTGGCGACTAGAGTTTGACATTCTTGTCGTGCGACGGTGGTGATCAGTTGATCCCCTTAGGTCATACCTATAGGGAAATACTCTTAATTGATTATTTAATTAATCGTATACCGATACGAGTTAATTAAATTGCTTAAAATTGACGGATGATTTTGTGAGTATAATTTACGTAACTTATTGTAAATATGATTAAATGAGATACGGTCTGAGTAATCGAATTGTATCATTGCTCAGATGAAATTATTGTTTAAGGAAACAATTGAATTGAATGAATTATTATAAATACAATTTATTGTGATTTATAAATTGGTAAAATATTTTGGTACAAGTAATTATGAATTACTAAGTCGATTTTTGTATATGACGTATTTTTATTAATACGTTGATTTTTAATATGATGAAAATACATTGCATTGTAACATGTCATGTAACATGTAACATGTGACAAAGTTGACAAATGACAAAATATAAAATGGACTCTCCATTTTATAAGTGCCGAAATATTAAGAGGGAGTTAGTGGAAATTGTGTTAATTGTTTAAATATAAACACAATGATGAAAGCTAGCTAGTAGGCATGCCAACCTAAGCTTTTGAGAAGAGCAAAATCTAAAGGCATTGGGCATGCTACCCAAGGCCATTTTTTCGGCCACCCTAAGGAAAGAAAAGGAGCTTTTCTTTTTCTAATTCATTTTATTCATAGAATAAAAAAAAATTTCTAGTGTAAGAAAATTAAAAAATGCTCTCTACATCTTATGAGATTTCTAGAGAAATAAAATCACAAAATCCTCTTCTCTCTCAACCGAAATTTATGAGAGATCAAAAACATTTTGTGTCATTTTTAAGTAAGACTAATAATAATTCTAGATCACATTATTTTTAGTCTTTAAGATGTATTCCTTGGGTATATGCTTTTGGGAGGGATTCTACACTTGAATCCTTGTTCTTCCATTTGGAAAGCTCAAGAACAAGTGAGTAGGTGAACTCACTTGTGCCCATAAATCCGAATATCACATGGTGAGATATAGTTTTTTCCATCTCTTTATTTAATGTTTGCATGCATAAGACCTTTATTAATTTTATGACAAATTAATTTATAAACATATATGAATATGTTAGTGTATATGAATCTACATTTCTTTCACCAAGACCGTCTGAGACTATGCCCTTGTGCTAGAAATGCTCTCTAATTGACTTGCAATATCGAGAGAGCTATTGTGAGGTTTTTCAGATGTGAGATCTAGGTTTCAGAGAGAAAACGATCTCCAAAACCCTAATTTTTGTCAAAAATGAATTAGGTCTCAAAGGAGAGGAAACCTCTCCTTTTGATGGCCTCGGTCCGCGGGTCACTAGAGGAGGGAGTGGGCTTTCCACTTTATCCTCATTTAACTCGTGATCCGACTGATCCGACTCGTCTCGCTAAAATGTATATGACGCGGTTTTTATTATAAATCGTCATCGGTTATCGGCTATTAAAATATCAACTAATGACACGGGTTAGTTGAAGTATTAATACATGTCCGACAAAGACGATATTGTATAATTTATTCAATACACATTAATTAAATATAATCGTTTATATTTAATTTACGAATTAACTGTTTAATTCGCCTTAGCCCATTTTATTTAATCCGTATTAAATATAATATCTCAACATCACATTTTGACTAATTACTAGTCAAATAACTCGGACTAACTGGTTAGTCAAAATTGGCATCAACATGACTGTATTTTCATACTGTCACATCTCTCAAACGTATCCTATAGGTGTGACTTTTAGGGACCAGTTGATCACCGCCATTTGTATGACAATAACGTCAAACTTATCTAGCAAGCCAACTGTTATTGATAAACGTGGATCAACTGATAATAATACCAAAAGTATGCCCTTTGATCCTTTTAGAGATTTATAAGTCCTTGCACTAACTGTTAAGGACACCAACCCCAACACCTTCTAAGGCAGAGAGGGAGGCTGACTTGGCTGGCGTCGGTGGTGACGCCCTCCTTCTTCCTGGCGAGGACTACTCGGTGTTCCTCTACGGGAGGTTGGCGTACTGGCCGGTAGTGGTGAGCATCTTTACTCTTCTTCTTTACTTGATTTTTTTGAGAACTTATGATGAAAGATCATCGATTAATGAGAAATATTTGGCTTTAGAGGAGGTTGAGGCGGCGGGCATCGAGCCCCCAGAGTACCCCGAGACCCTCGAGTACACTGACGCGACCGGGAGGACGACGATCTCCGAGCTGCGTGACTTTGACGTGGCTGTGACGGATCTTGGCACGGACGTGGCGGCAAGATCGATTCGGAGGGTGAGCCTCTGACTTGTATAATTTTTGTGTAAGAACACGTTTTATTGAACTTTATTTTATTTATTGAGAACTTCCTTTTGAAAATGTAGGTTGCGCCGTCTCGGTTCGTGGCGCTATGGAGGGTGGCCAACCGGCTGCGAGCTACTGCCGTCGAGGCACTTGTCGGCGGTCGAGGTTGTCAGGTATGAACCTTACGCTTATTTCATTTTTGATTTTTAATTCCCTTGTAATTGCTTGGACTGATTTGACACGATTGACATGAGCCAATTTTGTTGTTGTTTTACAGGGGGACCGCGAGCTGGAGCGAGAGTTGACCCAGTCTCGGGAGGAGACAGCTCGCTTGTTGAGGGAGCTCGAGGTTCGGGACGCCGAGATTGCCGCTCTGGCGGCAAGAGTTGTGGAGCTGGAGGGCGACCAGTAGTAGCTTTGCTTTGTTTTTGTAGACTTGCACATTTGTACATTTTGGACCTTGATTTTGGACATTTTTGGACTTTTGTTTGGGCGAGAGCCGAGGTTGTTGTACATTTCCTTGTTTGGTGTATATAAGATAGCCGAGAGCCTTTCTTTCTTTGGGTTGTGTTGCTTGTATCTCTGAGTTAGCTTTGAACAGGTTTGGTAGATGACGAGTTTACGCCGTCATGCTGCCGAAATTTACATAGAAATCACGCAAAACATTCATTTTTATATACATATGGCCTTAATTAGCGCGAAATGAAAGACTCGAAAGAAATGCAAAAATGTAAAAATTTTGCTGGAAATGACCGGACGGTTGGGAGGGTTAGCCCTAAAAAAAAAAGAAAAATAGAAATCTATAAGTTAGAAATGTAGAAATGGAATTAAGAAATTGAAATTAATATATAAATGTTGAAATTCGGTAAATTGAAAATTATTTTCTAAAGTAAATGAATTAAATGAGAAATGTAAATGAATTAAAACAAAAATTATTTCCTAAAATGAAAATGAAAATTATTTCCTAAAATGAAAATGTGCACGTGTGGTAAAATGGCGAAAATGTCGATGTCACTTCGAAATTCGTGCCCGCGGAATTAGGAAACCTGAAACATGGTAATTTTCACGTATTTACCAAAATAATAACCCGTAGGAATAGGAAATTATTCGTCATGGAATTAGGAAAGATCCAACGCTGAAAATCACAGAAGTGAAGCTGAGGAAGAGGCGCAACATGAGCTGCGTCCCTTTGAAGAGGCGCAGAAGGTGCTGCGCCTGTTCCCAAGGTGTTCTGCTCTGGCAGATTTTTGGAAATAGAAATTAGTATAAATAGAAACGCGGATGGAGCTTTTATTCACATAATTCTTCCGTCTGTTCTTCGTTTTATTACATAAAATTCTCAAAAGAAACTTTTCATCATGAATACTTTGGAGATTCGCTTGAAGGAATGGACCAACGAATTTTCGAACATGGAAAAATATGATATGGGTGCCTATAACCTTGGATCATTGTTGAGTTTGAGGCTAATCAAGGTTGTTAAACCGTTCTTGGATGCTTGTCTTGATTATTGGGACCCGAATTATCACGTTTTTGCGTTCCCTGGAGGCGACATTTGCCCATTTCCTGAAGAAATTGTTGCGGTTGGTGGGTGGGATCCCGAACATTTGCCTGCCATTCCTTCTACTTCGCAAGGGTACAAGAGCAAATTTAGAGATTTGCTTGGGTTGACTAGACTTGAGGTAGATCGTCTAGTTACCTCGAAAGGAGTGAGAATGCTGGACTTCATAGACCGATTAATAAATAGGGCCGACCCCACCGTTTCTTATGTTGCTAGGCGGAGGGCATTTGGGTTTTGCCTTTTGCATGCATATGTCTTCCAAGGGCATGTTGATGAGGACTTGAGAGGTGATCCCCGTCTTCTGGTCCTTGTTGAGCAAATGGAGTCGCGGAGAGCCGGCTTGTTTATGCTTAGGAGAGATCTTGTTGGGCTTGGATAATAGGAAATCCAACCGCGACCTACCGTATTTGGGAAGTCCCGTCATCTTGCAGGTAAAACAACACTTTCTTTCTTTTTTTTCTTTTCGTTTTTTTCTTTTCGTTTTTTTTTTCGTTTTCTTTTTTGTTTTTTTGTTTTTTTGTCTAATACCTGCTTTTGGTAGGTTTGGCTTATGGAACGGCTTCGATTGATCGAGCCCCCAGTTCATGTTCCTTCTTACCATGCCTGCTCGATTGCGATGAGGACGAGGTTGTACATGGTGGACTTCACTCGGGTCTGTGATTACTGGAAGAATAAACTGAAGAGTGAGGATGGTCCTTTGATTAGGTGGGTCGTACAATGGTGGCACCTCAAATCCGTCACTGGAGTGTCTTCTTTGGATCCTACTAGGTCCGTGCGCATTCCTGGCCTAGAATTCATGGTGTGTATCTTCCCGGAAAGATTGATGAGACAAATCGGAATGAAGCAGATGATCTCGAAGCTGGACACCATTGCGCAGACATTTGTGGGCACTTACTGCGATAGCGGAGGAATGGGCCATTAAATGGGCCCAAAGAAACACGTGGTTCTTGAATTTCTCCGCTAATGCTTTATGGGTGTCGGATTCTTATCTGCGATGGAGGAGAGCTACTAATCCTGAAGAACGCGAGAGATTGAGGAAGCGCGAACCTGTGGATTACAAGGTGCGCGAGGTAGAGAAAGAGAAAGAGAAGCATCTGACAGAGGGAGAAGAAGAAGCCGGGCTTCGAGTTATTCATCCTTCAAAGAAACCGAAGATCTCTCCTGTCGCAGAAATGGTGGTTGGCAAGAATGGGAAGTCGAGGCCTCGAGAAAGACCATTGGTGATTAGGTCTGAAGTGGCGCAAGAGCGTCCGGCTCGAGGTCGTGACAAGAAGTATGACAAGAATGACAAGGGCAAGGGGAAGATGGAAGAATAGCCCAAGTCCTCTTATTATTATTTATTATTATTATTATTATTGTTGTAATAAAAAAGGTGGGGTTTTTAGAATCCTAGCCTCTTCTATTTTTATTATGTAGCGTACTATTATTATTAGAAAATGAATGAAATAAAAAAGGTTAAATGGTTATGAAACCGTTGTGATTTTTCTATTTATTATTCTTGTCGAATTCCAAATGCAATGCAAATGTCCTTCTATTTACATTTTTGAAAATGATGGGTTGTATCCTGTGAAGGATTGCCTACGTATTCACTTAGAAAATGAAATCAAACCCTTGCACGTAGTTCGAGTAAATGTAAAAGAATAATTGTTCTAAGCAAGAGCTTGTAATGAACTTAGAAAATTAGCATGAGCTTTTGCTTACTCTGAAGGTGCAAATTTAGTTTATTTGATGGCATGAGGATGACAAATTTGTCAAAATGCAAGAGCACAGTGACATTAGCTTATTTCAGCTGGGCCAGGGGCCGGTTTATTTAGTGCCACAAGAGCGACACGTGGGGTTACGCGAGGCGCGTTTTTGTTCCTATTCTAGGCATAGTACCGTTTCAATTGGTCAAGGTTCATCGGGTTGGAGAACTCATTCCCATCTAGGTCTGTGATTCTAACTGCACCCCCCGGAAGTATGGATTTGACTAGAAAAGGTCCGGCCCAATTAGGTTTGAATTTTCCCCGTGGATCGACAGGTAAAAGAGCTCTAACCGATTTGAGCACTAAGTCTCCTTCCTTGATGTTTCTGGGCTTAACCCTTTTGTTGAAAGCTCGTTTGATACGGGCTTGGTATGTTTGGACATTATGCAAGGCGCGTAGCCTGCGTTCATCCAGGAGGATGAGTTCTTCATATCTATCCCTTTTCCAATCGGCACGGGATTTGACTCTCGAGTAAGATACGCAAGTATGGTATCTCTAGCTCAACTGGTTGTACTGACCTCCATGCCGTAGGTCAAATAGAAAGGAGTAGCCCCGGTGGGCGTCCCTAACATGATGTACGATATCCCCACAGCAAAGGGTATCTTGCTTGGCCAATCTCGATAGTTGTCAATCATTTTCTTGAGAATTGTGTCAACGTTCTTATTTCTTTGCCTCTACCGCACCATTAGTCCGTGGCCTATAGGGCGAAGAGTGGTGATGCCTAATTTTGTACTTGGCTAGCAATTGCTCAGTCTCAGCTTGGAAATGGGATCCATTATCACTAATGATCTCATGCGGGCAACCGTATCGACAGATGATGTTGTATTGTATGAACTTTGCCACATTTTTGGCCGTGAGACTGGTGTAGGAAGCCGCTTCCACCCACTTGGTAAAATAGTCGATTGCCACTAAGATGAAACGGTGACCTCTGTTCGGTGGGGTTATCTTCCGATTATGTCAATTCCCAGCGAGAAAATGGCCAAGGAGATGTCATCGTATAGAGCAATGAAGGAGGGATATGTTGTACATTCCCGAAGATTTGGCAATTGTGGCAATGTCTTACATATTTGATGCAATCGGATTCCATTGTGGTCCAATAATATCCCAAACGTGTGATTTTCTTTGCCATCATGGGCCCACTCATGCGAGGACCGCATTCTCCGTCGTGGACTTCTTCCATCACCTTTCGCGCCTGTGAATGATCAAGGCAACGTAAGATTACACCAAGAGGTGTTCTTTTGTATAACTCTCTTTGCATGAGAACGTATTGGGAAGCGAGTAGGCGTATAGCACGTTGTCCCCTCTTGTCCATATCCGGTGGATAGGTACCATTGAGCTTGAAATTCAGGATTGCTTGGAACCAGGGTTCCTGCTCGATCTCCTCTTCATCGGTGATTTGATGCACGTAAGCCGGTTCCGACCATCGTACGATGCATAAAGGCATTTCCATCATGTTGTCTGGCATATTAATCAAAGATGCGAGTTTTGCAAGAGCATCTGCAAATTGATTTTCCTCTCGAGGTAGGTGTAGATAGGTTACGTGATCAAAGAATTGAGCAACTTGGTCTATTCTAGCCTGATAAGGTGCGAGGCTTTCGCTTCGGATTTTCCAAGATCCTGTAATTTGGTTGATGATTAGGGATGAATCCCCATGCACGCGAAGATTTTTAATGCCTAAGCTCACTGTCGCTTGTAGTCCAATGAGACAAGCTTTGTATTCTGCGGCGTTATTTGTCACCTCGAAGTCGAGTTTGACAGAGATTGGTGTATGCTCGCCTTCAGGAGAAATGAGAAACACCCCTATTCCAAATCCTCTTAAGTTTGACGCTTCATTTTAGTAAATGTCCCAGGAGTCTACATTAGTTTGGAGTATGTCCTCGTCTGGAAATGACCAAGTATCTATTGTTTGTGCATCGTCGATGGGATTCTCTGCAAAGAATTCGGCAACGGCGCGGCCTTTTATTACTTTCAGGGGCACGTATTTGAGATCGAATTCTGAGAGCATCAAAGTCCATCTTGCTAGGCGTCCGTTGAGGACGGGTTTTTCGAAGAGGTATTTGACTGGATCCATTTTGGAGTATATTTTGACGGAGTAGCTAATCATGTAATGGCGTAGCTTCTTCGTTGCCCACACAAGAGCGAGGCATGTCTTTTCGAGTTGTGAATATTTACACTCGTACTCCAAGAACTTCTTACTAAGGTAGTAGATAGCCCTTTCTTCATTTCTTACAGTTTGAGCTAGCATGGCACCCATGGCGGTTTCGGTTACTGTGAGATATAAACCAAGAGGTTGATCTCGTTGAGGTGGCATGAGCACTGGCGGTTTGGCCAATATCTCCTTTATTTTGTCAAATGCCTTTTGACAATCATCATCCCACATGGTGTGGTCTGTCTTCTTGAGCTTCTTGAAGATAGGCTCACAAATCATTGTAAGTTTCGATATGAATCGACTTATATATTGCACTTTTCCCAGGAATCCTCTGACTTCTTTTTCTGTTTGTGGTTGCGGCATTTCGATCAGAGCCTCGATCTTGGACGGGTCTATTTCTATACCTCTTTGACTAACAACGTATCCCAGGAGTTTGCCAAACGTTACCCCGAATGTGCACTTCTGAGGATTGAGCCTCATGTTGTACTTTCGTAGTCTTGCAAAAAATTTGCGAAGGTTCGCAATATGCCCCTCTCTATCCTTGGACTTGACGATCATGTCGTCTACATATACCTCAACTTCTTTGTGCATCATATCATGTAAGAGTGTAGTTGCGGTGCGTTGATATGTAGCTCCGGCGTTGATTAATCCAAACGGCATCACTGTATAGCAGTAGGTTCCCCATTGAGTGACAAAGGCGGTCTTATGCATATCTTCCATGACCATTTTGATTTGATTATAACCCGCGTATCCATCCATGAAGGATAGTAACGCGTGGTCTGCAGTATTGTCCACCAATATGTCGATGTGTGGTAGAGGGAAATCATCTTTAGGACTTGCTTTGTTTAGATCCCTAAAATCAACACAAACACGGATTCTCCCATCCTTTTTGGGTACAGGTACTATGTTGGCTACCCAGTCAGAATACTCGGAAACTTTGATGAACCCGGCCTTGAATTGCTTATCGACTTCTTCCTTAATCTTGAGAGCCCATTCCGTTCTCATTCGTCGAAGCTTCTATTTCACAGGTTTGAAACCTGGCTTTATCGGAATCCTATGCTCGGCGATATCCCTGTCGATTCCTGGCATGTCTTTGTAGGACCAAACGAAAACATCTTTGAACTCGTTTAGAAGGTCTATAAAGTCGGCCCTTTCGGTAGAGCTCAAGGTAGTTCCTATCCTAAGTTCTTGGGGTTCTAGTTCGGTTCCTACATTGATGGGTTCGGTGTCCTCTATTACTGGTCCCCCTTCCCCTTCCTGTAGTATTTATTTGGCTACGTAGGGAGGTATTTCGATCGAGTCTGGGTCTTGGTCATCCTCGTATCATCGTAAATGTAATTGTACTCAAGATAACACAAAGAGTAAGCAGAACCTGATTTATTCATATTAAAGTTTGAGTAAAGTTGAACAAAGAAGCCAACTGATCCATGGTCAGTGGCGGCAAAGGGACAGTGGTTGGGGCATTTCCCGAACTACTGTGACTACTCGAGGCTAAGCTAGGAGAAACAAAGGGGACGGGGATGACGACAGGAGGAGATTTCCTAGTGACTTCTCTAGACTCCGACTCTGACTCCGACTCCAACTCGAACTCATCGTCTTATGGTTCTTCTTTGAACATCTCTCCTTCTCCAGTGGTGAGCTTGAAGAGTCTTCCTTGATTGTTGGTCCACTTGATCGATTTTCTCCATCCTTTCTGCTGATTTGCGTTTGTTTATGTGATTAACGCAGTAGGGTTGAAGTGGTCGTCTTGAAGTATCATGGTAATGATCTCATCCTGCGCGGCTCTAACAAATCGATCTTCTCCGAACAACAAGCTAACAGCTTGTTCGTCTAAGCAAGGTGCTTGACGGGTTTTGACGGTAGGAACCGTTTCTGGAGGAATGAAGTAGCAATCGTGAAAGATTTCGATTCCGGCTAGCTTCATCTCGAGATAATGCCAAGGCTCGGGAAATCTGTGAAAGAGTTCTAGGCTTCCTTCCTTAACAAAGTACCCATTTAAGGTGGGGAGATAGGGTCGCATTTGGACTTTTGTGTACTTACGGTTCTGAACTTGAGCAAGCATCTTGAGAACCTCCTCCTTAGTGGGTTTGTACCCTAGTCCAAGTGGTATTCTTTTTGAGTTGCCTTCCTTATATGGTGCGAAGGTATTTCTTCGGATAGGGTTCAAAGGCATTCCAGGGAAGTATCTCTGGGTTTTGAGTATGTGGTTGACCACCAAGTTCGAGTAGGGATCGTAGTACAAGGGTGCCAGTTCACTTTCTATGACGCTTATGCTTTGGAAGCCCCCAAGCTCATATACTGGATCTGCGAGGACTTGATTATTTGACTTCTTTTCGATTATTGCTTTGATGGGTGACGAAGTGATCGTCACTACTTTGCCATTTAGTGGAATCTTGATCTTTTGATGAAGGGTGGATGTCACTGCTTTGGAAGCGTGAATCCAAGGTCTTCCTAGAAGTATGTTGAAGGAAGCTTCGATGTCCACTATTTGGAAATTAACCTTTCGCTCAATTGGTCCTGTGGCTATGGTGAGGTTAATGAGTCCTGCAACCTTTCGTCGTGTACCATCATATGCGCGAACACCTTGATTGGTAGGGGTCCAATCCGACTCTTTCATGCCTAGTTTGTATGCCGTTTTGAGGGGTATGACGTTGACCGCAGAGCCATCATCTACCAAGGTCATTGGCACATTTTTCTTTAGACAAATGACAGTGATGTAGAGAGCCAAGTTGTGACTAGCGTAGAAAGGCGGTAAATCTTAAATACGAGAAAGTAATAGGATTACTTAGCTTCGGTGACTCTTGGAGGACCAAGTTGACTACATCTTTGGGTGTCGAGTTATGTGCTACATTTAGCTTGGCCAAGGCTTGCAGTAAAGCTTGGCGATGTGGGAACGAGCTTGCTACTAATTGCCAGACTGAAAGATCAGCCTTTGTCTTCTGTAATTGCTTGAGCAAATGATCAGTGGAGTCATCTTCGTTATCATTTTGTGTGACAACGTTGGTTGGACCATTTTGAGTAGTGCTTTGATATGGATGACCCGAACGAGTTAGGTGGTCCACATCTTGATCTTCGCCATTTTGGACTATTTCTTTGACTAGGGAGTTTTCAATGAGATACTCGTCCTCATCATCGTCGGCCCAAACTCCATTGATTGTAGCTAGTTTTCTCATTCTCATGATTTCATCTTCTAGTCGTATGATTTGGTCGACTAATTTATCTACCACAACGACTATTTCTTGCATAGTAGCATTTTGAGAGAAGACTAGTGGCACATGCTCTTTAGGTGTTGCGTTGGGATCACGAGCAGTTGTCACCACATTTTCTAATTCCCAAACTTGCCTATCCACACTCCTTCCCCATGTGATGAAGTCGGAAATAGTAGGGGAGATGGTAGAGTAGAAACCTTCATTTTTGATTGCATAGATTTCATTTTCGATTGGAGAAATGAGGTGTGAACAATCTAAGGTAGATTCATCACTTGTGATCACTGGAACTCCAAGAGGATTCTGAGTGTTGTTGGGTTTACCTCCCGGCGGTATTGGCAATCGACCATCTTCAATCATGTCTTGAAGCACATTTTTCAACTTGTAGCACTTTTCTGTGTCATGTCCCTTACCCCTATGGTATTCACAGTACGAGTTCTCATCCCAGAACTTCGATTTCCTTTCGGGTTCGGGAGTGGGTCCAATAGGTTGGAGTTTGCCTTGCTTCATTAGCCTTTTTAGAGCGTTGGCGTAAGTGTCCCCAAGATTTGTAAATTTCCTTGGTGGGGTAGTCTTCTTGGATGGCTCGAGAAGGTTAACTTCATCTGTCTTGCTAGTGGAGCCGTATGAACGGCTTGTTGAGCCTTGATATCCTCGACCTACTCTTTTGGACAAGAGTCCTTTACGGATGTCATCTTCAATCCTTGTCCCTAGTACGGTTAAGTCCTTGAAACTTTTGATGTTTTGGTATCTCAAATGGTTGGCATAAATGGGTTTGAGATTATCCACGAACTTTTCCACAAGGGTAGCCTCATCCGGGCGTTCAACAAGTTGGGTACTAGTCTTCCTCCACCTACTTAGGAAGTCGGTGAATCCTTCTTTGTCATTTTGGGTAAGAACCTCTAGAGTGCGCATGTTAACTTGGATCTCGGCATTATCCGCATATTGTTTAGAAAACTCGATTGCAGCATCTTCCCAAGTAGCGACCTTCTTATGATCTAGAGAGTAGAACCATTGCTTTGGGATAGTGTCGAGAGATGAAGGAAAGATTCTTAAGAACATCTCGGGTTTGATGCCTTTGATAGACATGTAATCCTTGAAAGCACGGATGTGGTTCAAAGGGTTCTCATGACCCTTGAATTTAGGGATATCCGTCATGTTGAAGTTGGTTGGTAATTTGGCATCGACGACCTCGTACTTGCGGTTATTCTCTCTATAAATGTCATCCCCCTTAAGGTACATCAATTGCTCCTCTAAGTATTGGAGTCTTTTCTCGCTCTGGTCATCCCCATCGGAGGATTTTCATCCCTGGATTCATTCTCGAGTCACCTATTACTTCACTTTCATGGGGAGGCAACCTTCCCTCTACGGCATAGATCCGGCCCTCGATGATCTCAAGGCGATCATGGACTTGGTCTTGGGTATTTTGGATACGGGCTAGCGCGGCTAGGATTCGATCATTACCATCTTGAAGTTGGTTGAGGTTCGTTTCGCTGGATCCAGGCATCTTGAAAACTGGATAAGAGATCGATGACGAATCAAAACACGATCGACCATTCTAACACGCTTGCTAAAAGAAGAAATGTTTTGACTCGTGAAGTGGGTGTGTGCCACCTGTGTTGAGTGGGTTTTGAAGAAAGACAAAGATTATGAAAATGTGTATCCTAGTCAACTATAGTGTAGTTGTAGGAGTGGACTCGAAGTGAGGTTTTGAAATGGGCTTGTGGCCCGAATTTTGACTTGACAAACGGACAGAGTTTCGACTGGATTTTGCGCTAATCAAATGGCCTATTTCGAAATTTTGATTAATAAAAAGGGTTTTGATTTTTGAAAAATCGTCATGGTTTTGTTTAGAAAATGGTGATCATGTAATGTACAAGCATTTATACAAGCATTATAACGGGATGCTGAGTGCATTTAAGAGGGTTATGGTTTAAAGGGTGGGTTGCCATACCGAACCATCAAACCCGAAGTTTGTGGAGAGGCTCGTACCAAACAAGAGTAAGGCCGATTCCTAGTCCATTTCCTCAAGTAGTGAAGGCCCTTGACACAAACAAGAGTAAGCATCATGGTATGGATGACGTCAATCGCTATCCATCCTTAGGCCCAAATAAGAATTAGGACCGTTTAGACGGGACGATTGGTCGAATAGGTTGGGTTGGGCCTAGGAAGGCCGAATAAAACGGTATAGGAAGACCGAGTTATGAAAACCGACAATTGTCTTGTACAAACTATTCCCTAACCTTGTTCAAGTTTCACCCTTAGCTACATGTAAGTGTATTATCCCAGTGAGTCGCCAAAAGCGTGGACAGCGGGGCCCCACGGGGCGCTTGGGAGAAAAGAGAAACAAGCGTTTGCATTTGTGTTGGAGTCGCCACCAATTTTTATGGAAAATTAGAACCGTTCGAATACCTCGTGTCATGTCAAGACACAAAGTAGAGACATGAACACTAAGCAATCGTTACCCTTAGCATTCTATGTCTAGAATGACTCTCGTGGATGCCAATGAACACGGGTGTTCACGGAGATCTGGAGTAAGGGGTGAGGGTACGTATTAGGAAGCTCTTTTAATCGAACACCTAATCCCGCCCGCCTCGATAGCGGCCTCTACTAATGATTAGGGAAGTTATTCGTACTCGATATATCGTCGATTGTATGCATGCAATGCAACATCCAAGTTTTAATCCTAGCACGTGAGAATTAATACTAAGTCGGTGAACAATTAATTTAACAAACAATTGGGTCGAAGTAGGATTTAATGCTCAATTACATGTGAGAACATACAAATGATACAGGAAATAACGATAAATACAATAAAAGAAAATTACAATAAAAGAATTACAATAATTACATTGGATTAGGCGATTTATGTCGAAAATACCTTTAAAACGGATGTTTTGAGAAAAAAAGAATAAAAGAATAAAATTACGAACAGATCAGTAGGTGATAATACGATTAATAGTTAATTATACGTAAGCTAAATAAACTAAGTCAAGGCAGAAAACGGAGTTCAGGGACAGAATTCAACCCGGAACAGGCGCAGCAGAGCTGCGTCCTTTGGAATAGGCGCAGCAGAACAACTGCGTCGTTCGACTGAATTCGTCGTTGTGAAGTTTTAATTGCGTGTTGTTAATACTCATTGGTGAATTTAACGATGGATTAATTTATTTACTCGGATGGAAGTGATTAGTAGGTTATTTACATACGATTAATGGTCATAAAAGCAATAAACATGGATGAGACGGAGATAAGATGGATTAATTACATGATTAGTGATTGATTTACAAACTAAACTAATTAATTAGGCTAAACATGATGAGTTAATGACGGATATATGATGGTGACGATAAACAACAGATGAAAATATATCAACGACGAATTCCAGAAACTCAATATGAACAAATTGAATTTCTACAACCCGGATTGAATTTAATGACGAAAACCCACAAATATGAGATTATAAGGGATTTAAGTCGGATTTAATGATAAATTACGTGCTAATGAATGATAAACAATATACATGTGAATAATTATGATATTACGACGCAGAATTAACAAACAAACGAAAACAAATAAGAATTTGACGAATTACGAGGACGAAGGAAGAAGAAAGGAAGCAGGAACTGCGGCAGCCTCACGAAGAGGCGCAGCAGGTATTGCGCTCCTTCGAAGAGGCGCAACAGTTGCTGCGTCCTTTTTCGACGGTTAGTCTTCTGGAAATCCGCAAAAAGTGGTTTTTAAAGCATGGTTTAGAAATCGGTTTTAAGAGGTATTTTCGACATAAACCTTACAATTGTGATACAATAATTAAAATACAATAAATAAAAGAGAGATTTACACCCTCAGACTTACATGTTGACGAAACGAGGAGGACTAAGATATCGATTAGTGATGCTCGACGCGAATGCAAAGAAAGTGCCCTCGTAAGAGGAAAACGATTTGATTAATTAAGTTGATTGATTGTGTAGTTGGTCAAATTGGTCGGTCATGCAAACGAGGCTGGTACTCAGAAGGATCCGAGCTTACGTGGTTGAAAGATCAAGCACGTAGACGCCAAAAAGTAAGAACAAAAGTCTAGAATGCAAAGGGAGAAGAGAAGGGCGGACACTCGCGTAAGAAATATGAGGAGCGAAGGCTCCTATTTATACTAATCACGTGGAGGAAATAGGGTTTCATAGACTCTTTGGAAGTGAATTTCGGAAAGATATGAAAAAGATACGAAAACTACGTAGAATAGGACCTGGGAAGAGGCGCAGCAAGCACTGCGTCTCTTGGAAGAGGCGCAGACACTGCCTGCGTCGTTTCCCAAGTGGTTTCCTTCTGCGGAGGAAAGATTTCCGTGTTTTAGTTATGGAAGGACGGAATAATTTGGTTTTCCTTAATCCTTTATATGAATATTACGGGAAATTGTTTGCCAAAAGATTAAGATTGTGAAATATTTATAAAATATGGAATAGAAATATCCGGAACATTCCAGAACATTCCGACTCGGGATTGAACGATTATCAGGAAAATGGAGACGGTTTTAGGCTCGGACTCCAAATGTACTCTAATTACTGTCAAAACGACCGTATCGGCACGTAGATGACAACTAAAAGGTAGACATTAATATTTGAGCAATCACTTGACGATAAACTTATGAACTGTCACAAATCGTTCCGCGTACCAAACATGCGGCCCAATCATCACCGGGTGGTTTGCGAGAGGTGCAGAAATGAGGTATATACACTTAGCATATAAGGTTTTGAATGGTTTGTTTTTTGTGTTTGACTCGGTTTGACTCGTTGTTGGAGTCGGGATTTGAATTTTGGGTCGGTTTTCGGTCCGGTGTCAGTTTTGACTCTAGTTAGTGTCATTGCGACCCCGTTGTCGTGCATTAAACACTCGAGGTACTTTTGAAAAGTTTTGAAATGTTTTATTATCGAAATCGTTTTAAGTTTTCCGACGTAAAGTTGTACACGAACTGTCGATCAAACGTCGCGATTCCAAAGCACGTTATATTCCTATAATCATCGGGTGTTTGTTGGAGTCTCAGCAGATACTTGGTATCTACAGAGCCCCCAGTTTGACTGAGGCTTGGACAGGGCGAAAGTCAATGTAGAGCCCCCAAGTTAATCGAAGATTACAACCTGGAGATCCAGGCGACGTCGAGGAGGCTCGAAAGGATCCGGGCCAAGGACCTGCCGTCGGGAAGGGCGACGCCAAGGCGACTCGAGGGTACGAGCTAAGGACCTGTCATCGAGAACAGTTTAGAGTCTGTCGACTGTCCGTGCGGGTCATTTAAAGTCCATTAGACTACGTACAAAGGCTCGCCAACCATAACAATGAGTCATATCTGAGGCATCGTCGGATATGTCCTTGCGCGTTTACGGACAAAGGCTCTCCAGCTATGGTGCGTATCTAAGGAGGGCTCGCCAGCCGCGATACATAGTAAGGCTCGCCAGCCATGGTGCGTATCTGAGGAGGGCTCGCCAGCGGCGATGTGTTGTAAGGCTTGCCAGCCATGGTGCGTATCTGAGGAGGGCTCGCCAGTCGCGATGCGTTGTAAGGCTCACCAGCCATGGTGCGTATATGAGGAGGGCTCGCCAGCCGCGATGCGTATTAAGGCTCGCCAGCCATGGTGCGTATATGAGGAGGGCTCGCCAGCCGCGATGCGTTGTAAGGCTCGCCAGCCATGGGTCGTATATGAGGAGGGCTCGCCAGCCGCGGTGCGTTGTAAGGCTCGCAAGCCATGGTGCGTATCTGAGGAGGGATCGCCAGCCGCGATGTGTAGTAAGGCTCGCCATCCATGAGGCGTATATGAGGAGGGCTCGCCAGCCGCAGTGCGTTGTAAGGCTCGCCAGCCATGGTGCGTATCTGAGGAGGGCTCGCCAGCCGCGATGCGTAGTAAGGCTCGCCAGACATGGGGCGGTCGGTTAATTGACCGTGAGAATAGCCGCGTCGGATGGGCTTGTTTTGGAAGTGGCGAACTCTTGATGCCGCCGTGGAAACAGTGAATTTTGAATTTCACTATCATTGTTTTTGAAATAAGCGGGTTCCGCGAGGAAGCCCCCTGTTGACATTTGAAGGAAAATAGTGAATTTTGAATCTTCACTACTCGTTTTTGAAGTGGCGGTTTTGATCGCCGTTTGTTTGAATTTTGAAGGAAATAGCGAGTTTTAAATTTTCGCTATTACATTTGAAGTGACGGTTTATGTGCCGTCGTTGACATGTGAAGGAAATAGTGAATTTTGAATCTTCACTGTTATTTTTTAAGGTGACGGTTTATGTTGCCGCCGTTGACATTTGAAGAAATAGTGAATTTTTAATCTTCACTATTACTTTTTGAGGTGACGGTTTATGTTGCCGCCGTTGACATTTGAAAAATAGTGAATTTGAATTTTCACTATCATTTTGAAAATGACGCTTTTAATTGCCATCATTTGAAATTTGAAGAAATAGTGAATTTTAATTTTCACTATTATTTTTGCATTTGAAAAATGGCGGTTTTAATCGCCGTCTGTTTGGAATTTTGAAGGAAAATAGTGAATTTTGGTTTCACTATTTGTTTTTGTTATTTGAAAAATGATGGTCCTTAGTGTCGTCATTGAAAATTCGAAGTTTGTAATGGGAAATTGGGCCAAAGCAGGGAGCACCCCATTGAGGCGCGAGCAACCTGGCGAGTTAAGGGAGCTTCCCTATTTTTCTTTAAAATACGCGAGAATGGTTCGCATACCATTCTCACTTCGTCTTCAACCTTTCGACAAAAACAAACCAAAAACCGCCATTGTTGGTCTCTAGCTTGCTTCCATTCATGCCATCATCAGCAATGTCATCTCAAGGTATGTATTTCCTCTTGAATCCATTTGAATTTGTTGGTCTTTTTGATAGATTGAATTAGGGCGAATTATTTACCCTAGAAAATCGATTTGAGCGTTTTTGATTGAGCCCATTTCGAGTGAAATTGATGATTGCATTAGGTTACAAACCTGTTTAGGAGTATAGGGGTGCTTTTAGTTTGCATTTTGGTCCCCGTTCCCACTCCCTATGCTCGAAAAACGTGAGTGAGGTGTTGAAACCGTCTCATCTTATAATGCCAAGTTTATTTGCTTGGGTAATGGGCCCCACTAGGTTGCATTGTAGTCGGGAAAGACCGTATTTGCCATTGTGGACCTTTGTTGGGTATTGTGGGCAAAATTTGAATTTTTGCCTTTTGAAGCGGTCTTACGCTTGACAAAATAAGCGCCTGTTTGAGCTTGAATTGAGTAAGTTTGCCTTGAAATGGACCTCATTGGTAGTTTAGGTCGCTTTGAGACGTGATAAAATCATGTTGCCTCGTCGTGGTCGTATTTTGAATTTTTGACCGGTTTGCACTCAAATTGGCGAGGAACTGCCTTTTTGAGTTGTAGAAAAATACCCCTTGCATTGGGAATGTATTTTAATTTGTTGGCGGACCTTGTATGGGTCTTGGGGTGCCGTTTTTTGTTGTGGTTGTTTTGACTCGTCTTTTGCTTGAAAAGAAGGGCGAGTCGTTTTTTTTTTGCGTTTTTGTGAATTGTTTTTGTTTGGTTGGGTTTGGGCGGGATTGCCCTTTGTTATGCTTTGCAGGTTTTTTTTTGGATTCGTCCATTTTACGTCGTCGTAATGCCGAAATTTCGGCTGACGTTCTTTGTTTGCCTATAGGTTCTGTCGCTGAGGCATCAGAGGAAGAGGATGATCCGGGAGGAGGAGAGACGACTGTTTTTTGTTACAGGCTTGGTTGTGTTTCTCCCCGACGACCTTTGCTTGACAATGATCGGGTATCGATTGTTGGTCGTTGTCTGCAAAGGTTCGGATGTCCGATGAGTGGTGTTTAGTACGGGCGCGTTACTCCACGTTGTCGTCATCGATTGTTGTCGAGTTCTGGTGATTGGGGTTCAGTATCGGGGTAATGCCCGGTGTGATGGTTCCCATTCATCCTGGAGTTCTGACGATTGGGGGTCAATGTCGGGATAACGTGCCAAGTGACGATCCTCGGTTGTCGTGTCATTCGAAGTCCGCCAGACATCATTTTTCTTTTTGTCATGGAGTAGGAATGTGGTGTTACCGTCATGGTAACCACCTCTGATTCCGATGTTACTCCTTTGTTCCCTGTGTTGCTCCTTTTCTTTTCTGATGGGAAAGATAGGGAGTGCTTAGTCCGGTAGGTGGCAGGTAGCCCCCAGTTTGTTTTCTTAGACCCGTGTCTGTATGATAAATGTCTGTACTGGATCCTGTTTGTATGGTCAGTCGTTTATATCGAACGTGTGTCGATGTATTTTGCGTGAGGCGGTTTGTATATATGCGTTTTTGGATTGTGGCTCATTTTGTGAATTTTTTTGGCTTTTTGTGTTGTGTTTCGGAGGAACGCTGTCAGCTGTCAATTCCGCTTTTGCTTCGCACTAGTTCCTGCATCGTTAGTGTAGAAGAACAGGCAACAGGTAGCACGTACGCATAAACGTAAACACGTAAAAGCATTTGATTGAAAACAAAATTAACCAAGATGTCTTGAAGTTAAAATTGAATTTGAAATTTGAAATGATATTTTAAAAATTCCGTGACGAGTCGTCACATTTGGACTTGAAAGGGAATTGATTTGAAAATTTGAGCAAATAACTCGTGTCGTGAATTAAATTGCGTCGAAATTATTGAAATTGATCTGTGACTCGAAAAATTCAAACTCAAACCGCTAGGGATGAATTTTAAAAAAAGATTTTTGCGAGTGTATTTGATTTGATTTTGTGGGCTCAAGACTCGAATTTGTGAGTGCTGAAATTTTTGAGGAAAATTGATGTCGTGTTATCAATTTTCGATCTTTATTTTTGCTGAGAAAATTGCGAAAAAGCGAAAAAAATTTCGGAATTTTGATTGACATGGAACGATCCGTCGCGGGTCAGGGCGACTAGCCTTTCCCCCTTTAAAAAAAGAAAGAAAAATCCGTATGTTTAAAGCTGCGTCATGGAAACCGTGTCGGATTTCGTAAAACGCGAAGGCAAGGAAATGTGAGTGTGAGGAAACACAAAATGTCCTGGACCATCCCGAAGAGGCGCGGGCATTCCGGCGGGAGGTTTGAGGTGTCAGGAGAAAGCACAACTTGAAAGGGACAATTCAAGGTGGGAATCCTGAGGACAGGCCTAAAGAGGCGCGAGCTACTTAGCGAGACAAGCCAGCTCTCCCTTTTTTCTGAAAAACGCGTTGATTGTTTTGTATAAATAGTGATGTTTGTGCTTCATTGTTTCATCATCCGAAACACAATAACATCTCTACAAAACCTCTTCTTCTTCTTCCACAAAAATATTTCATGGATGCCTTTGAGAATGCGTTGCGACAATGGTGCCGGGATTTGTCGCGTCCCGAAAAGTATCAACTCATTTGCATGGGAGTTGGTCAATTGTTCGTTCTTCGTCAAGTCAAGGTACAATCTTCATTTCTCGAAGCATGCTCTCGGTTTTGGGATTGGAAACACCATGTTTTCGTTTTCCCGAAAGGTGAAATTTGTCCACTAGCCAAAGAAGTAGGAGCTATTGGTGGATGGTCGGGTTGTGTTCCGGTACTTCCTCCGACTCGATTGTGCTACAAGGAGAAATTCCGTTCAATGTTGGGCTTGTCGACAAGTCAAGTCAACTTCCTTCTTGCTCCACATGGTGTGGATATGTTGGCTCTTATCAACATCTTTTCAAACCGATTAGATGCCAATGTTTCGGAGGTGGCTAGGAGAAGGGCTCTTGCCTTTTGACTTGTCCATGTATATCTCTTTGTTGATGCTTTGAAGAAGGAGGGACCGAAATGCTATGGTAGCATGACCCTTGTACATGTGGTTGATCAAATGGAGCATGGTAGAGATCCATCATGGTTGGTGCTTGGCGAGATCATCCAAGCTTTGGACAAGGAAGGCTCTTTTGGAGAAGCTCCTTCATTTGGGTCCCTAAGGATCCTCCAAGTGTGGCTATTGGAGAGGCTAAGGTATGTAGAGCCTCCGGTTGATTCTCCTTCTTATTCCTTCCGTCATCTTACCATGGGGAATAAGTTGTACTCGGATAGTTTTGCTTCCACCGAGGCTTATTGGGCCGCAATATTGGCGGAAGAGGGTGGCCCTCACATCCGTTGGTGGTGCCATGGTGGCACTTGAGGTACTTCACGGGGTTGCCCGCTTCGGGCGCTAGTCCTCGTTCTTTGATGGTGGTGGTTTGAAGGTTTCTTCCTTCATTTATCCCGAAAGGCTCATGAGGCAAATGGGGCATCAACTAAAGGTTCCCGCTCAAGATACCCTTGTCCAAGAGAATGTTTTCCAAAACTCTGAGCTTGTGGAGGTCTTCGAAAGATGGTGCTGCCACTCGGCCACTTTGGGAGGTACCAAACCCCGTTGCCACAACATGGGTGACTCCCGCTTATGTCAAGTGGTCAAGAGCTTCGTCCTTGGAAGAGAGGTCAAAATACCGTAAGGACAAGATCGTCGATCTGAAGTATCGAGAGGTTGGCAAGGCCAACCGTGCCTTGTTTGAGGGTTATGTTGATGGAGTTAGCCCCGATGTGATGAGGCCACCAAAGAGAATAAGCTCGGGTCCCAAGAATATAGTGGGCCGTGCATGGGCTCATTTTGGGCCGAGCATGAGGTCTTGTAATGGACTAGAGGCCGTTGCCGCTGTAGATCCGTTGAGGATCCGTTCCGAAGAGGAAGTTCATGCTAGGCGGGCCAACAAGAAGAACAAGGGGAAGATGTACCCCGAGGGAAAAGACAAGGGTAAAATGGAAGAGTGAAGACCTCTATTACCCACTTTATTATTATGTTGTATTAGTGTTGTGAGTTTTTATTATGTTGTACTAGCTATGTTTTGTGTGTTTTGTGCTAGTTTTATTACGTGAGGTGCTTTAGTCGACACCTTAGCTTTGACAAGTTGTAGACTCGTCGAGCTTTATTTGTTGTTGAAATTGTAATCCCTCCCATTATTAATTAAATAAGAGGATTGCTCGTGTCAAAAATTGTGAACGCTTGTTTCTTCCATCCATTTTGTAAAGGCAATTCGGTTTGAATTGTGCTAAACATTTGCACTTGGGAAAGTGGTATTTTTTTTTTGTGGGAAGGGAGAATGGCTTTTTTATATTTTTGTGGGAAAGGGAATGGTTTTCCCTCTCTTTTCTGTTGGGGATATTTTTTTTGTATGTGGGTTTTTTTTTTATTATGGGGATGGTTGTATCTTTTTTGCATAATAAAGGACTGCCTACGTATCCACCTGAAAAGGTGAAATCAAACCATGATCGTCGTTCGAAATGTTTTGTAAATTTGATTGGGTTTTATGGTTGTATCCCTCAGGTATAAGGGGGACTGCCTAAGTATCCACCTGAAGAGGTGAAATCAAACCATGCTCGTAGTTCAGGGGTTTTGTTTGTTTTAGTACAAATGGATGTTGCCTTTAACAGATCAAAGGACATTCAAAACGGGCAAGGTGCCGTAACTTAGACTTGATAAAGCATGCAATTTCAAATCAGAACGCGTTTGAGGAACTTGACTTGAAAAGGGTTGAGGTGGTTGCTAGTTGTAAAACTAGGCTGGGGTCGTTGGCTGCTACGGTTCAAGGGTAGTATTTCTTGAGTTGTCTAGGTTGGTCGGGTTTGTAAAATCCTCCCCGTCTAGGTCACTCAGTCTCACTGCGCCCCCCGAAAGTATTTTATTGACCAGGTATGGCCCGACCCAGTTAGGCTTGAATTTTCCCCTCGGATCGACGGGTAACGGTTCTCGGACAGACTTGAGGACCAAGTCACCTTCCTTGATGTTCCTGGGTTTGATTTTCTTGTTGAATGCCCGTTGTATACGTCGTTGGTATAGCTGGACGTTGTGCAAGGCGTTGAGCCGCCGCTCGTCTAGAAAAGTGAGTTGTTCGTACCTTCGACGAGTCCATTCCGCCTCAGGGACTTAACTCTCCAGTAGGACGCGTAGAGAAGGGAACTCTTACTCTACCGATTGAACTGCCTCCATACCGTATGCTAGGTAGAAGGGTGTGATGCCTGTCGGTGTCCGAATGGAGGTTTCGTATCCCAAGAGTAGGAATGGGAGTTTGCTCGGCCAATCGCGATAGTTGTCTTGCATTTTCTTGATAATGGTGACAAGAGTTTTATTGGCTGCCTCCACCGCTCCGTTGGTTTGGGGATGGTAAGGGGATGATCGATGTCGTTTGATCTTGTATTTGTCCAGCAAGGCCTGAGTTTCCGCCCGGAAGTGAGAGCCTTGATCGCTAATGATTTCATGGGGTACCCCATATCGACAGATGATGTTGTTTTGGATGAACTTGGCCACTTGTTTGGCGGTCAAGACTGCATATGACTGCGCTTCTACCCATTTGGTGAAGTAGTCGATGTCGATTAGGATGAAGCAATCCCTCTTAGTGCCTATCGGGTTGACTTTCCCGATGATGTCGATGCCCCAGTGATACGTGCATTTTATATAGTTTTTTTGGCCTATTTATGCACGTATTTTTATGTTATTATCATGGTTTTATGCTACGAAATGCCCCGAATATACTACTTTGGGTTATCTTGTCTTATTTGAAGGAATGGACCAGAAAGTAGTGAAATCAAGCCATTTATCGTCCGTTTTGCATGCATTTGGAGGAAGAGTGAATTTGGAGCGGAATTATTGCTGTCTTGGGATGCGTGAAGCTGTTTCGGGAGTTAAAAGGACAAGTCAAAATCAAACTAACGAGATTAATGAGCTGCTGAAGTCAAGATTTACTCGATCGAGTACTTAACTGGTTGATCGAGTGGTTTTAGGTCAAGTAATAAGTCGATCGAGTACTTTAGTTGGTCGATCGACCAGTTTCATATTAGTGTTTAGTCGATCGAGCACTTCTTTTGGTCGATCGAGCGGTTTGAGCCTGAGTTTGCTCGATCGAGTAGTTTAAAACCACTCGATCGAGTGGATTCTCCTACGGGCTTGGGCTTTTTAGTTTATTTCCGTCAATTAGGTTAAATAATTCCTATTTTCTTATAAATAGGAAGTTAGGACGTCATTTGTAAGGGTGTGTTCTTCGTCCGGGATCACACGTTACTTTTACTGCTGCTTTCCTTCTGCTTCTTCCTTCTCTTATTTTCCGGATCATTATTGCTGTAATTTATTCCTTCCCTTTACTTTTATTTAATGCCTATTTCTTCTTTATCTCTCGTTCTTATCTCTTTTACCATTATGTCTAGCTAATTCTCTTGCTAGGATTAGGGTAGTCAATGAATGAATGTTAATTGCTAATTAGGCTATTAGATCTGTCGTTGCTATTGTTGTCTTTGTTGTTAAACTGCCCTTATGTGTATCTTGCTAGTTGATTCGAAGCAATTAGCCTTTTAATATTGGTAACCCTTGACCTGGACCGAAAGGTTGGAATAGGTGAGACCCGCAGTGAACAATAAGATGCTTTAGTGAGGGCGAAAGTTAAGTAATAGCATTTTAGGGTGAATTGAGACCGAAAGGAGATATTCGTTGCCCCTTAGACCAACACATCGACTGATTTGTGACCTTACCCGCAATTAACTAACGTTCATTGATGACCCGAAATCCTAGTTCCCTTCTCTTATTGTTAATTTCTCTTGCCTTTATCTTTCTTGCCTTTAGCCTCATTAGTTTAGTCAAAACATTTCAAACCCCCAATTGTGACATTAGACACATAGAATAGACAAGTAGATAGTAAACCGCCTCCCTGTGGAGATCAACCCTACTTACCGCTGACTTCTGTTGGTAGTAATCTTGGTATTTATTTTTGGTACAGAAACGACCGTATCAAATTTTGGCGCCGTTGCCGGGGAAGAAACTATTTATTTATTTGTTTAATTCTGTCTGTTTTTAGCCTCAGGGAAATTTTCCCTTTTGGCCGTTCTAATCTTTTTCTTTAGTGCTGTTTTGATAGGCCTTACAGGTTCTACCTAGACAGTTCTAGGTGAAAGATCGTCAAAGGGAAGGCTTGAGTACCTTTGACCCATCACCTATGTCCCATTATATGGCACAACAGGTGATTTACTGCGGGAGATGTGGTGCTGCTGAGCACAATGCAGCCTTTTGCATGGCGTAGAAAATGACGAAGTTTACGCGTTCGGCCAGCGTGATCGAGCTAGTCAAGCGGCATGTAGTTGTGCCGCGACATCCACCCTATCAATGGCCACCACAACAAGATCCTCCCCGATATACGAAAGAAGAGATTGCGGAGCTGAAATCTCTGTTGGAGACACTTGCATCCCAAGTGCAAGAAGATGATAGACGCACTTGTGCGCGACTTGATAAGCTCGAGTCTGAAATAGCTCAGTTAGTTGCTGAGTCGGATAGTTGGCAACCAGAAGAGGTATACTGTACTTAGAGCGGTTTTTCCCATGAAGAAACCGTGTTGGCCAATGCTGAGGATGAATTTTATGACTCGGATGACGAATTTCTATCATATTTCAATAGCTTACACGATGATTTTGTCAGACGGGAAGAATCACTCGAACGAGTGACTTATATTAGTCGATCGAGTGAATTTCCAGAAGAAAGTTCTCGATCGAGTGATATTTATACTCGATCGAGTGAAATGCAGGAGGAAAGTACTCGATCGAGTGATAACTCTGCTCGATCGAGTGAGTTGGCCAGTGGGAGCTTTGATTCATCACTTGGGTTCATTCTAGATGACGATTTTGATGATGATAATGGTTACGGTGAATCCCCTATTCAAAGCCGAGTTGGATGCACTTGAGGCTGCGATTTACGGGCTGAAATCCACTGAGGAGGGTGACGAGGAAGCAGCTGAGTCGGTAATTGCTCCTAGCACGGAAGAGGTAATATCTTCCTTTGTCAATGATTTCGTCATTGAGAGCGACCAACCCGAGGTAGTAAACGATAATTTATTTATTGTTTGTTTAAATAGTATATTGCCTCAGTTGACTTATGTTTCGCATTCTAATGCTTTACCCTCTCCCAGTTGGTCAATCAATTTAATGCCTTTTCACCGTACTTATCGTCATAAACTTGTTAATCTGAAACGGGGCCCCACTTTATTGTCAATTGCTCCCGAGCTCCTCTATTTTGTGGACAAATTTAGGAGCTCTCATAGGAAATTTGTTAGACTTAAATGTTTACATACTTTTATTTCCTATGCTTGTATTCCACTATGGTGCTACTTACATTTCTGTGTAGCACATGCGCAGATTTATGATTTAATGCTGCGCGCTTTGAGCTGTTTTGATTATGACTGTCTAGAGAGGCTCGAAGAAAAAGAAGGTCGAGCTGGGACCTGACTGAAGCTAGCGCTACCCGGGAGGCAACCCGGAGTTTTTATTTTGCATTTTTATTTCATTTCAGTTGTAATAAATGGTTTTTCATACCATAGACTATCTCAGTATGCTTGTTTTGTTAGTTTGCGGGCTGTTTTTATTTGCGTTTTGCAGGAACACACTGAGGATCACTCGATCGAGTACTTTTTGTACTCGATCGAGCACTTTTGTTGCTAAATCCTCTCGATCGAGTGATTATTTTACTCGATCGAGCACCTGCAAAGAGAGAACTACTCGATCGATTGCTATTCTTCTCGATCGAGCAGTTTTAGACGCCCAGTTCACTCGATCGACTACTGTTGGGCTGCTATCGAGTGTTATTGACTTGGATTCGCTTCCCGTGACGATATTTGGGCTATTTAGCGACCTCCCACGTTCTTTGGCTGGTTTGGGAGGTCCCTTATTCGCGCAATCTTGTAAGCTTTCCGTATTTACTCTCTTTCTCTTCCAGTTTGCATTTCCTTTCCATGTTTTGGTACAATGAGGGCATTGTACGGTTTGGTTTGGGGAGGTTATGCATCCATATCTGTGTCTGCATCTTGTTTTTTTATTGCATTTCTGTTATCACGTTTAATTTTCGTATTGCATTGTTGTTTATTTTCATAAAAATTTAAAATCTCATAAAAATCAGAAAAATTTCAAAAATTCAAAAATTTTCACGTTTATTTTAGCATATAGGTCGAGTCGGAACGGTAGATTTCTATGATGATATTGCACTGCAATTGTCTTTTTGCTTAAGCCTTGCTATAAACTATTATTCTTTTTAGCTTTGTCTTATTGCATATCTACGAGTTAATGTTGAATTTAGCTGAACGAATAGACTTGACCTGAAATTCTGGCAACCTACTTATAATTTCTAAGGATTAGAGCCGTATAAACTGGTGTCATTTGTGACCAGTTTCATGTAGGATTGTGAGTAGTTACTCCTTGCATAACATGTTCATCAATTTGCACGTATATGAAATTCAATTGCTTTTTGCCTACATACATTCGGGTTAGTGGTTGGTGTCACATGCAGGGAGGTGCTTACATTTCCCCTTTCTTTCATTTTTACCCATTTAAGTCCACATTAACCAAATCTGCCTGTTGACCCTTAGCTACATTCCAAATTTAGCCTGCCTTGTCAAGCTAGTTTAGATTGTTCTGCGGTATATCGTCTATTGTATCAAGTTTGGCTCGTTTTCTGCTAATTCGGAGTTGGTAATCTATGAAGAAAAGGAGGATGATGAAAAAAAGACGTGAAAATGAAACGAAAAAAAAAAGTTGAAAAAACAAGATTCGAAAAAAAGAGAAAAAAAAAGAAGAAACCGAAAAAAAAAAATAGAAAGAAAAAAAAAAGATGTTGTTTGATGAGACGGTTTCGCTCCTATGCTTTATCTATATCATTTGAGGAGTATCTTCAGTTCGGTTTGGTGAGTTTTCTGCCAAATGGAAGGCATTGTGCTTAATTCATAATTGAGTTGGAAATGGATGTTGTCATATGGTTCTGTTTAGGTACTAGCTTGATCACCTATACCTCCACATTCCCATAATTGTTTTGCCTTTTCTTATCCATTGCCTCACTTTACCATATTTTTGTAATCCCTCGGCTGTGACAGGACCTCGTTTGGTTGGAATGTGTGTACGGTAGCTAGAATTGTCTATCATATTAGTTGCATGCATGTTTATGTGGGTCGTAGTTTAGGTGAGCGACTATTTCTCTTTCTCTCTTACATATATATGTTCACCCTTTGCTTCATGAGAGAAGAGTGACCCGTGAGAGTCCATTATTAAAGGTCTTGCAAGGTCGACGGTTCAACTTTATTATAAACATCCTATAACTCGTTTGCATTTGACTGTTTGCTATAAGTGTTAGTTTGCTTGCATTAAATTGGTTTAAGCTGGCATTTGTAGCTAGCTCTGAGTTATCTTTTCCGTTCCATTAGTTTGCATTTAGTTTACTCGAGGACGAGTAAAGGTTTGGTTTGGGGAGATTTGATACGTGCATTTTATATAGTCTTTTTGGCCTATTTATGCACGTATTTTTATGTTATTATCATGGTTTTATGCTACGAAATGCCCCGAATATGCTACTTTGGGTTATTTTGTCTTATTTGAAGGAATGGACCAGAAAGTAGTGAAATCAAGCCATTTATCGTCCGTTTTGCATGCATTTGGAGGAAGAGTGAATTTGGAGCGGAATTATTGCTGTCTTGGGATGCGTGGAGCTGTTTCGGGAGTTAAAAGGGCAAGTCAAAATCAAACTAACGAGATTAATGAAGCTTTGAAGTCAAGATTTACTCGATCGAGTACTTAACTGGTCGATCGAGTGGTTTTAGGTCAAGTAATAAGTCGATCGAGTACTTTAGTTGGTCGATCGACCAGTTTCATATTAGTGTTTAGTCGATCGAGCACTTCTTTTGGTCGATCGAGCGGTTTGAGCCTGAGTTTGCTCGATCGAGTAGTTTAAAACCACTCGATCGAGTGGATTCTCCTACGGGCTTGGGCTTTTTAGTTTATTTCCATCAATTAGGTTAAATAATTCCTATTTTCTTATAAATAGGAAGTTAGGACGTCATTTGTAAGGGTGTGTGCTTCGTCCGGGATCGCACGTTACTTTTACTGCTGCTTTCCTTCTGCTTCTTCCTTCTCTTATTTTCCGGATCATTATTGTTGTAATTTATTCCTTCCCTTTACTTTTATTTAATGCCTATTTCTTCTTTATCTCTCGCTCTTATCTCTTTTACCATTATGTCTAGCTAATTCTCTTGCTAGGATTAGGGTAGTCAATGAATGAATATTAATTGCTAATTAGGCTATTAGATCTATCGTTGCTGTTGTTGTCTTTGTTGTTAAACTGCCCTTAACTGTATCTTGCTAGTTGATTCGAAGCAATTAGCCTTTTAATATTGGTAACTCTTGACCTGGACCGAAAGGTTGGAATAGGTGAGACCCGCAGTGAACAATAGGATGCTTTAGTGAGGGCGGAAGTTAAGCTAATAGCGTTTTAGGGTGAATTGAGACCGAAAAAAGATATTCGTTGCCCCTTAGACCGACACATCGACTGATTTGTGACCTTACCCGCAATTAACTGACGTTCATTGATGACCCGAAATCCTAGTTCCCTTCTCTTATTGTTAATTTCTCTTGCCTTTATCTTTCTTGCCTTTAGCCTCATTAGTTTAGTCAAAACATTTCAAACCCCCAATTGTGACATTAGACAGATAGAATAGACAAGTAGATAGTAAACCGCCTCCCTGTGGAGATCGACCCTGCTTACCGCTGACTTCTGTTGGTAGTAATCTAGGTATTTATTTTTGGTACAGAAACGACCGTATCACCCAGGTTGAGAAAGGCCAGGGTGATGTCATGGTGTATAAAAGGGATGGTGGTACGTGTTGTACGTTGGCGAATATTTAGCAATTGTGGCAATGTTTGACGTAGTTATGGCAATCGGCTTCCATGGTGGTCTAGTAGTAACCTAGCCGCATGATCTTCCGGATAAGCATCATTGCGCTCATGTGAGGGCCACATTCCCCGTCGTGGACCTCTCCCATGACTTTTTTGGCTTTGTGATGGTCAATGAAAAGGAGGAGAATTCCTTGGGGTGTTCTTTTGTATAGTTGATTTTGGTTTATCACGAATTGTGATGCAAGAAAACGGATGGCTCTTTGTCCTCTTTGATAAGAGTTGGGAGGGAATTCGTTTTTGGTTTTGTAGTTGAGGATGGCTTGGTACCAAGGTTCGGCATGGTTTTCCTCGTCGTTGTTGATGGCACAGATGTGAGCTGGCTCGCTCCTTCTCTCGACGCATAGGGGCATCGCTGTCATGTCGTCGGGTATGTTGACGAGTGCGGTAAGTTTTTCCAGGGCATCAACAAATTGAATTTCCTCTCGTGGCAAGTGGAAGTAGTCGACTTGGTCGAAGAACTTGGCCTCTTGATTGATTCTTGCTCGGTAGGGAGCTAAGCTGTCACTTCGTATTTTCCATGATCCGGACACCTGATTGATGATGAGTAAGGAATCGCCGTGGACCCTCAGTCTCTTGATGCCAAGTGTGATGGCTGCTTGTAGGCCGATGAGGCATGCTTCATATTCAGCGGCATTGTTGGTGACGTCGAAGTCTAGCTTGACTGATATCGGAACATGTTCTCCCTCTGGTGATATTAGAAGGATTCCTACCCCGAAGCCTCTCAGATTAGATGCACCATCGAAGTATAGGTCCCATGTGTCGGTGTCGGCACAAAGGATGTCCTCGTTAGGAAGTGACCAAGTGTCAGTCGTTGGATCCTCGTTGACGGGATTCTCTGCTAGGAAATCGGCGACTGCTCTTCCCTTGATAACCTTGAGGGGTACAAACTTGAGATCAAACTTGGACAGTATGAGTGTCCATCTAAACATCCTTCCGTTTAGTACGGGTTTTTCGAAGATATATTTGACCGGTTCCATCTTGGAGAGGATGTGGACTGTGTAGCTAAGCATGTAATGTCGTAGCTTCTTTGTCGACCATACTAGGGCAAGGCATGTCTTTTCCAGTTGGGTGTACCTTGTCTCGAACTCAATGAACTTTTTGTTGATGTAGTAGATGGCTCGTTCTTCACCGTCAACTATTTGTGCTAGCATTGATCCCATGGCTGTGTCGGTGACAGTCAGGTATAAGGACAAAGGAATCCCTGGTTGAGGTGGCATGAGGACAGGAGGTTTGGATAGGATTGCCTTTATCCTGTCGAAGGCCTTTTGACAATCGTCGTCCCAATCGGTGTGATCGGAGGCGCGAAGTTTCTTGAAGATTGGTTCATAGATCATGGTGAGCTTGGCAATGAAGTGGCTGATGTATTGGACCTTACCGAGAAATCCCCGAATCTCCTTCTCGTTCTTAGGCCGTGGCATTTGTTGAAGGGCGTTGATTTTGGTTGGATCAATCTCAATGTCTCTCTTGCTGACGACATGTCCCAAGAGTTTTCCGGAGGTGATCCCGAATGCACAATTCTGAGGATTTAGTCTCATGTTATATTTCCGCAGACGAGCGAAGAATTTCCGAAGGGCGTTGATGTGGCCGTCCCGTTATTTTGATTTGACAATCATGTCATCGACACATACCTCTACCTCCTTGTGCATCATATCATGTAGGAGAGTGGTAGCGGTTCTTTGATAGGTTACTCCGGCATTGATGAGGCCGAAAGGCATGACCGTGTAGCAATACGTACCCCACTGTGTAGTGAATTCAGTCTTATGCATGTCTTACTCAGCCATTTTAATCTGGTTGTACCCAGCAAACCCATCCATGAATGATAGGAGAGCATGCTCGGCAGTATTGTCCACCAGAATGTCAACATGTGGCAAAGGGAAGTCGTCCTTCGGACTAGCCTTGTTCAGATCCCTGAAGTCGACGCAAACCCGAATTCTCCCGTCTTTCATCGGTACAGGCACAATGTTAGCCACCCAGTCAGAGTACTCAGACACTTTGATGAAACCAGCCTTGAATTGTTTATCCACCTCTTCCTTGATTTTCAGGGCCCATTCAGGACGCATCCGGCGCAGCTTTTGCCTCACGGGTTTAGCTCCGGGTTTGATGGGTATCCGGTGTTCAGCAATTTCCCTGTCAATCACAGACATATCTCTGTAGGACCAGGCGAACACGTCTTTGTATTCGTGGAGGAGGTCAATGAACTGTTGTCTTTCCGAGGGGTCAAGGGTTGTCCCTATCCTAAGTTCTTGAGGTGTGATGTCGGTCTCCTCAATGATGGGGGTTCTGGTTTCCCGTTTGTCAAGTTCTTTGGCTAAGTGAGGTGGGTAGTCACTCAAGTCAAATTCCTCATAGTCATTCAGAATCGTATTGCAGTTAAATTGAGACGAGTCATAAGAAAACTTAGCGTTCATTAAGTTGACACGAGCAAAAATCTCGGAGAGGACAGACATCTCATGGTCGGTCAGAGGCGACACAACGGAAGAGGTGGTCCCTGGAGTAGGCTCCAGGTTGTCACCTTTCATGGGAGTGGGGATGACCCTAGTTGACTCAGCCTCTGAATCAGCCACAAGTTTGTGATAAAATAGTGGGAATGGGATCTTGACTGGGACATCAAGAGTGTTAGGAGCTATGACAGACTCCGACTCCGACTCAGACTCAGATTCTTCTTCACTTCCCTCCTTAAACATTGGGCCTTCTCCAGTTGTGATCTTGAGAATGCGGCCTCGGCGATCGGTCCACTTGACGGTTTTCCTCCAGCCCTGTGTAGCTTTCTCTGGGTCAGTATCACAGATCAAGGCGGCCGGGTCAAATTGGTTGTACTTCAGGGCGATGTTGATGATGTCCTCATAGTCGAGGTGCTTGATGTTGTCCTCTCCAAAGAGGAGAGTGACAACCTGTCCGTCGAGGCATGACGACGGCTTAGACTTGGTTGATGCAACTTCGGTGTTGTCGGGGATGAAGTATCAATCCTGGAAGACTTCCACACTCGGGTACCTGACCTTGGCCACAGAGTCATAGATCGGCTCCGGAAAGCCATGGTAGAGCTCGGACTCTCCCTCGGGGACAAAGTATCCATTGAGGTAAGATGATAGAGACGGAGGGTAACCCCGTGCTTCTTGCGCTTTCGATCTAGGAGGTTCATTTCCTGGATATCTTCATCGGTAGGTTCATAACCCAGTCCAAAGGGAATGTTGGGGACCTTAACCTGTTTCAAGGGAGGTAAGGTGCTCTTCATCGGATTGAGGGGTAAATTCGAAAAGTAACCCTGGCGCATCAGGATGCGGTTGACTGTGAGGTTGGCAAACGGGTCACAATCAAAGGGTGTTGATTCATCAGTTATGGCATTCACGGCTTGGAATCCCCACATTTCATTATCATCTTCTTTAATGGCTTGGGAGGCTATTCCTTTTCTCATGACAGCTTTGTTTGGGGAGGCAGGAATTGTGATTATTTTCCCGTTGAAGGGGACCCTGATCTTCTGGTGGAGAGTTGAGGTAACTACCTTGACGGCGTGGATCCAGGGATGTCCCAGAAGCATGTTGAAGGAGGCGTCGATGTCGACTACCTGAAAACTGGTTTGCCTTTCCAGTGGTCCAGTTGCGACGGTTAGAGTGATAAGCCCTGTGACCTTACGACGAGTGTCGTCATAAGCGCGTACTCCTTGATTTGTCGGGACCAAATCAGTTTCCTTAATGCCCAGTTTGTGATCCGTCTTGAGGGCTATGCCATTTACTGCGGATCCATCATCCACAAGGACCATGGGCACATTCTTCTTGAGACATTATACGGTAATGTACAGGACAAGATTATGATTGGCTCTGAAGGGAGGGATATCCTCATCAGAGAAGACGACCGGGTTGTTCAAGTCAGGGGCATCCCTTGTCATGTGTGCCACTATTTCTTCAGGGGAGGATGTAGAGGGCACAGTTAATTTTCCCAAGGCTTGTAGCAAAGCCTGCCGATGTTCAAAGGACGTGGCAATCAGTTGCCAAATTGAGATTTGAGCTATCGCCTTCTGTAGTTGCTTGAGGATATCATTCTCGGGAGCCTTTGGTTGAGTGTCCATGTCCGGGACAACTTGGTCATTCGTCGTTGGAACGACCGTTGAATTGTTCAGGTTTTGATATGGGCGTCCGGACCGGGTAAGGTGGCCGATCTCTTTCGCCTGTTTCCCGGGAACGATATAGACATCCTCAACATCATCTCTCCAGATGCCATTAATTTCCGAATTCTGAGGGTACCTTGGAGGGGTATTCCTCGCTGGGCAGTTTTTGTGAGGGACATTTTTGTGGGGGTGATTCTTGTGAGGGTAGTTATTGTGGGGGTGATTATTGTGAGGGCGATTATCGTGAGGTGCATGCCAGAATGGTCGCGGGAGCACTCCGTCCTGGTGAGGGTAGTTTTGGGTGCTCGGGGGACCTTCCCTCGGGCGTGGTGGTGGATGATTGAAGATAAGCCGATGGTAGGCATTGTCAAGTCGGGTGATCCTTTCGGAGAGACTGGCTATGGCCTCCTCGACTTGTTGGAACATGGTGAGCATAGTCGCGGCACTGAACACAAATACCCCGTCCGAGGTATCCTTTTCCAAGGCATTCACCTCGTCATCAACTAGCAGGATGAGGTGTGAGCAGTCCAGGGTTGGCTCATCGTTAGAGATAGCGTGGATTCCCAGAGGGTTTGTTTTGTTGTTTGGCTTAGTCGACGGGGGTAAAGGCAATTCCCCTTTCTCAATCATGTCTTGGATGATGTGTTTGAGTTTGAAGCAGGTTTCTGTGTTATGACTTTTCCCTTGATGGTACTGATAGTAAGCATTAGGGTTCCAGAAGCGGGATTTCTTACCATCGGCCGGATCCGGGATGGGTCCTATTGGTTGTAACTTCCCTTGGTCCATGAGCCTCTTCAGGGCGCTTGCATAAGTTGACCCTATATTAGTGAACACTCTCTGAGGGCGCTCAGCTCTCTTAGTGGTTGGTTCAACAAGGTTGACCTCATCGATCTTGTTTGTCTGGCCATAAGGGCGAGATCCGGTTGAGGTGGATCTCTGGTAGCCTCTGCCAGTGGTTTTGGCCATGACACCCTTCCGGAGGTCATCTTCAATGCGTGTTCCGAGGATTTGCAGATCCTAGAAGGTCTTGATGTTTTGGTACCTCAGTAAATTGGCATATACCGGGCGGAGATTGTTGACAAATTTTTCCACCAAGGTTGACTCACTCGGCTTGTTGACCATCTGAGTGCTTACCCTTCTCCAACGGGTTAAGAACTCGGTGAATCCCTCCTTGTCATTCTTGGTTAGGACCTCAAGAGTACGGGTATTGGCTTGGATTTCAACATTGTCGGCATATTGCTTGGCAAATTCAACTGCAACGTCATCCCAAGTAGTCAGGTTCTTCGGATCAAGGGAGTAGTACCATTGGCGGGGGATCGGTTCCAAAGAGGACGGAAAGATCCGGGTGAAAAGTTCCTGTTTGACCCCTTTTATGGCCATGTAGTCTTTGAAAGCACATATGTGATTGAGTGGGTCCTCCACTCCTTTGAACTTGGGCACATCAGTCAGGGTAAAGTTGTCGGGCAGTTGATCCCCAACAGATTCGAACCTTCGGTTGTTCTCAAGATGGATATAGTTACCCCGGGCTAGGAGCTGTTCTTCCAAGAGTTTTAGCCTCTTCTCAGTTTCAGTCAGAGGTGGAGTGTTATGTTCTCCATTTTCCTTGTTTTCCAGGGTGTCGATACTGGTCTCGACACGATCCAGGGTGACCTTAAGAGCAGTGAGTATGCTGGCTAGCTGAGCAGTCGTGATATCTCTGTTGTTATCATTCTCGTTGATGGACGAAGTTAAAGACGAGGGCATGACTCTGAGGTAGAAAAACGGCTCACATTAAAACTCAATCCGACACGGTGCAAAGACTGAATGCAGACAACACAAAGGACGAGACAAAGATCAGACTTAACAAGACGAGGATGACCGTGTGTGGTACCTCGGTGCAGACTCGATTTATGACGTGACGGTGTTGACCGAACTTTTGGCATGCGTCCAACGTAATGGCGTAACGCCATTGGACAAGTCTCGTGGTGAGATGACTCATGAGTAAAGACCCATAAGTACATTTGCTTCGACTCGATAGACACGAGGCAGAATTGGAATGGTGGAATGAAGTTTTCGAAAATAGAAATTTTCAAAAAGATTCATTTGTCGCTTTATATGGACGGCTTCCGAAGATAGGGATCTCCGCAAGTCGGTCAGTTGAAAGGGTTTCTTAAGTTTATTTTTAAAAGACGGTTTTGAGTTTGAGTCGGCTTGGAAAACAATGCACTGTTTCCCAAGATGGTTTTTTGAAATTCAAAATTGTATGTTTTGAAAATCGGGTTTGAAATGTTTGAAGAGGTCTCGGGGACGGTGTATGGTCCTCGGGATCTCGAAAGCGTCTCGAGAAGAGGGTGTGTGCTTTTCTTGGGTTTTGAAAGAGCCATTGTCGGCGCGAAACGGGTTAAAGTCCGTGTCTAGACACGACGATTATAACGGCGTAAAAAGGTGATTTTGAAATGGCTGTAAAAAACCGATTTTGAAAATCGTCATTATGACGGCCTAGAAAGGCGTGTTGAAATGGTTATAAAAACCGGGTTTGAAAATCGTCATTACGAGGCCTAGAAAGGCGTATTGAAATGGTTATAAAAACCGGGTTTGAAAATTGTCATTACGACAGCCTAGAAAGGCGTGTTGAAATGGTTATAAAAACCGGGTTTGAAAATTGTCATTATGACGGCCTAGAAAGGCGTGTTGAAATGGTTATAAAAACCGGGTTTAAAAAATTGTCATCACGATGGCCTAGAAAGGCGTGTTGAAATGGTTAAAAGAAACCGGGTTTGAAAATCGTCATTACGACGGCCTAGAAAGGCGTGCAACGGTCGGCAAATGACCGAGGTTTGAAATGGCCATTATAACGGCGCGAAAAGGTGTTTTTGAAAGTTTGAAAATGACACGGAAGGACTTATGATCAAGTAGGACATAAGCACTCACAGTTTCATTATATTATACATAATGCTGACCCGGGTTTTGGCTTAGAAGGGTGGGTTACACACCAAGCAATTAAACCCCGATTTGCGAGAGAGATACCAATCCAAACAAAATGTGTAAGGAGGGTGCCCTAGCCTCGTGCTCGAAGGTGATGAAAGCTCTTTGACAAAACAGAAATGTGTAACGTCAATGGTATGCTTGACTCAATCGGGATTCAAAACGCGGGGATGAGAAAACTCATGCCGACGAGACGAGCAAATTGGTCGGAAAGGGTTCGATCCCTTTGCTTACTAATTTACTAGTTTAGAATTAGTATTAATTAGTACGTATTGTGGTATATAATTTGTTAACTTGGTCGTCTTAAATAGCAACGTTTTAGGCGTGTCAAATTTTGGCGCCGTTGCCGGGGAAGGTAACGGTTTTTCTAGTGTTTTTGTTGTTGTTTTTAGAATAGTTGTGTTAGTTAATCTCCGTTCATTGACTTGTTCATTACTTGTATGAACCTTTTTGATTGTGTGCTCTTGTGTAGAATTGTTCAGGGTCAATACTAGGAACTCAAGAGAACCACTTTTTCCATTCGACCCAGAAATTCAAAGATCACTTGCTTGGATAGGAGGAGGTATTAGAAGAGAGAATCCGGTTATTCAAGAGATTAACCCCGTGACTCAACAAGCCCAAGAGGAAGATAACACCATCTCTTTTGTCTTAGAAACCGATCCAAAACCCATAAGAATCATTATGGATGATGCCAAGAACCACCCACACAATGATGCAAGAAGGGAGAATCCACCAAGGCCTAGGACCATCAAAGAACGCACCGGACCTTACACAAGTTCCCTTGTGTATCTCCTTTCTGGCCTTAGTGGAAAATGCCACCTTTGAACTCAAGTCCGGGCTTATCCACCAATTGCCCCAAATCCATGGACTTAGCACGGAGGATCCCAATAAGCATCTAAATCAATTCCATGTAGTTTTCTCAAGCATGAAGCCTAATGGGGTTACCGATGAGAAACTTCAATTAAGGGCCTTCCCTTTCTCACTCAAGGACGCGGCAAATGATTGGCTTTACTATCTCCCCACCGGGAGCATCACTACTTGGAACCACATGAATAAGGCCTTCCTAGAGAAGTATTTTCCCGCTAGTCTCTCCTATCAATTGAAGAAAGAAATAAGTAATGTTGAACAAATGGATGGAGAGAACTTGTATGAATATTGGGAGAGGTTCAAACAACTTCTTGCTAGTTGTCCATACCATGGGTATACCGACTATGATCTACTCTTGAACTTTTATGGTGGTTTCCTTGAGGATGCTAGGATGATTAAAGCCGCTACATAAGAAGGGATTGAGTACATGTCGGTCCAAGAGGCAAATGACTTGATTGAAAGATTGGTGGGAAATTCTAGGAATTTTGGGAGGAGAATAATAAAGGCAAGTGTGTCACCTTCTTCAAGGCAAAGCTCCAACCATATGGAAGAAAAAGTTGATTTTCTTACCAATTTGGTTAAGGAACTTGCAAAAGGGAGTGGGAGTACATCTCATGTGAAATTTTGTGGTCTTTGTAATGATCCAACTCATCCTAACGATGGGTGTTCATCTTTGCAAATGGAGGAGGCAATTGAAGCGATGAAGGCTCTTGGGTTTAGGAAGTTTGACCCATATTCCAACACTTACAATGAAGGGTGGAAATCTCATCCAAATATGGGTTGGGGTGGGAACCAAAATCAAAACCAAAAGGGATCCTCAAACTCTTCATTTCAAAAGCCAAATCAAAATCAAAACCAATTACAAAATTCCTTGGAAGAGATGATGAAGGCACTTGCTATGAATCAAGTGGCGACGCAAAAAGAAAGCCATATCTTGAAAAAATAAAGCCAAGCCTTTCTAAACAATACCAAGGAATTCCAAACCGCCGTGCTTCAACAAAATCAGCTCATCGAATCTAGGATTGGTAACCTTGAGACCCAAGTTGGCCAAATCCTCAACACACTCACTTCATAACCTACTTAAAGAGGGAGCCTCCCTTCTCACACAATTCCTCCACCCACCAAAGAACAAGCATAAGCGGTCTCTTTGAGGAATGGTAGAGAGTTAGTAGAGGCACCTAAGGCTCCTAAGAAATCAAGGCCACTTCCTATTGTTCATGAAGTGGAGGATGTAGTTGAAGATGAAATTGAAGTGGTAGTAGAGCACGGGGAAGCATCTACACCCGAACAAGTGAGGATCAATGAACCACTTCCGGAATACGAGCCACAAGCTCCATTTCCAAGTGCTTTGAATGACACAAGGATAATTAACAAGAAGACTTCAAGCCTTTACGATATCTTTCGTAAAGTGGAGTTAAACATTCCACTTCTTGATCTTCTTAGTAGTGTACCCAAGCATGCAAAGTTTTTGAAAGAGTTGTGCACTACTAAGAGGACCAAGAAGGCAAAAAGCATGAAAAAGGTAAGGGCTAGTGAACATGTGTCGGCAATGTTTCAAAAATGTTTGCCACAAAAATGTAGTGATCCGGGCATGTTCACCATCCCTTGCAAAATTGGTGACTTGGATTGTCAACATGCTATGCTTGATTTAGGTGCATCTATTAATGTCTTGCCCACTTACCTTTATGAGTCTCTCAAATTGGGACCTTTAAAGCCAACTCGTACGGTCATTTCTTTGGCCGATAGGTCCAACATCTATCCTAAAAAAATTGTGGAAGATGTCTTGGTGAAGGTGGGGGATATGCTTTTCCCCGCCGAATTCTATGTAATTGAAATGGAACCCGAGAAAGGCTCCACTCCCATTTTGTTGGGAAGGCCTTTCATGAGAACTTCCAACACCAAGATAGATGTGTCTAGTGGACGCCTTACAATGGAGTTTGAAGTGCAAAAGATTGAGTATAGCATAAATGAGGCAATGAAATACCCAACCGAGACCTCTTCTTTGTGTTTTCTTGAAATTTTTGAACCAATTGTTCAAACCGTGTATGAATTGTGTAAGATTGATACATTAGATGTTGCTTTGACTAATAGGATAGTTAGAGAGGATATGGGGTATGGTTTGTCTTGTAATTTGCAGGAAACAATCCAAGAATTAGAGGAAAATCCACCAATGGAAGAGTGGGAAGAAAAGGAAGCAATCCGGCGGGCAGAGGGGAATTCGCACTGTGCGAAAAAATAAAGCCCAGAACTAGCACGGTGCGAGTTATCTGATGTCCGGGATTTTTGCTTCCTTTCTTCCAATTTGTTAGAAGAGCTACCAAAGGAGAAACCCGTTCGTTCTATTGTCAAGGCTCCTATTGTTTAAACGAAGCCCCTACCAAGCCACTTGAAGTATGCTTTTCTAAGAGATGAAGAAACTTTACCGGTGATTATTTCAAGCAAGCTTACTAGTGAGCAAGAAGAGGCTCTCATCCGATTCTTAAGCAACACAAGGAAGCAATTGGGTGGACAATGGCCGACATCAAGGGCATTAGTCCCACCTTATGCATGCACCGAATCCTTTTGGAGGATGAAGCCAAACCCTTCGCCAACCACAAAGGCGTTTGAACCCTCCAATGATGGATGTTGTCAAAAAGGAGGTACTCAAACTCCTTCATGTAGGTATGATCTATCCTATCTCCGATAGTCAATGGGTTAGTCCAACCCAAGTTGTACCAAAGACCAAACCCACTTTCTTTCCTGGATTAAATGTTGGAAAGGTTGGTGGGAAAATCTTTTTATTGCTTTTTGGATGGATATTCGGGTTACTTTCAAATTCCAATTGCACCCGAAGACCAAACAAAAACAACTTTCACATGTCCCTTTGGAACGTTTGCCTATAGAAAAATGCCTTTCGGTCTTTGTAATGCATCGGGAACATTCCAAAGGTGCATGATGAGTATCTTTTCGATCATGTGGATGATTTTATTGAAGTATTTATGGACGATTTTACCGTTCATGGCCAATCTTTTGAGGATTGTTTGAGTCATCTCACTTGGGCCTTGCAAAGCTGTATTGATACCAACCTTGTTCTCAACCATGAAAAATGTCATTTCATGGTTAATGAAGGAATTGTGTTGGGACATGTGCTCTCCTCTAGGGGGATTGAGGTTGATAAGGCCAAGGTCGATACCATTCGCACCTTGCCTTATCCTACTAATGTGCGTGAAGTGAGATCTTTCTTAGGTCACGCCGGGTTCTACCGACGCTTCATTAAGGATTTCTCCAAGATTGTCGCTCCTTTATGCAAGCTACTTCAAAAGGATTGTGAATTCATCATGAGTGAAGAACGCAAGGAAGCTTTTGACATGCTCAAGGAGAAGCTTATTTCGGCACCCATAATTCAACCTCCCAATTGGAGCGAGGCATTTGAGATAATGTCGGTGTAACACCCCCATACTCCAAGTGCCTTACTAGGACCACTCAGTTATGAAGACATTACCATCTCGGTTGCCCGAGGCAATGATAATCAAACAACAATAAAGAAACAACGTTTAATATAAATAGTTTAGTGAATAGATACAATCCTCAAAACCAAACCAAAAGTACGATACATTATTCTCAAACTGACTGTCTAACTGAATTATAAATAAACTAAAGGCTACAATGAAGACTCCTATCATCATGTCGTGGCATCCCAACCTATCCCAAAGATTACTCATCTCAATACCGCTCAATATCTGCTCACCATCCCCGAATGGATCACCGCAGTTTACAAAACAACACCGGTCGATTACTAATCACACAATCAATATAGATAACAATAATAAGATAACAGACATACCTGAACACACACACACACACACACACACACACACACACACCACCAATTCCCATCATCTCAATCCCGACGTCCACTTTGGACCAGCTACGCCCGATGGGGGACGCGCCTGCACCCACCAAATCCCCGCTCCACATAGTGAGCGATAACCCTGTCCATTAATGTGCACATCCCCTTCCGTGGCGGGTTCCACGAAGGGCGAAACTAGGGCGTGAAGTCACTCCCGCAAGTGACCCCACTCAGCCGAGAACGCATCTCGAGAACCATCAACAACAATCACAACCACAAACACAGTACAATCATTATATCTAACAACCAAATACAGCACATCACCAATATCCCATTATGGGACTAATACTGAGTAGGAAATCCTACCTGGAAAGCACAACAGTCAGACGGTATCAACAGCTGTATCAAAAGGCTTCTTCTACGAACCCTCCTCCTATCATATAACACATAGAGACTACACATCACTTACTACACACAAAAACCCCCAATCTCTAAATTAGGGTTTGACCAAAACAGGGGAAAAACAATAAAAAGGGTACGTAGATCTTACCCTCGACGCAAGGAACTCAACGATACAAATTACGACAAGAATCGACCGTCTCGAACTCCGGAATTGCTAAGAATGCGATTAGGAAGATGAACTGGTTGCTTTCTCTCTTAAACAGGGTTTTAGGTTTTGTAAAAGTGATTTAAAACAATGACGACGATACTTAAATACCTTAATCGCATAATTAACAAAACCCGAGAAAATTCCCGTAAAATGGGACACTCGATCGAGTACCCAAGTTACTCGATCGAGTACCCCTCTACTCGATCGAGTACCCCAGCTACTCGATCGAGTACCCAACAGGTCAGAAACTATTTTATTTCGCAACTTACCCTTACTCGACAGAGTAAGGGCTACTCGATAGAGTACCCCAAGACTTATAAATACGGAGTATTACAGTCTTCCCTCCTTAAAAGGAACTTCGTCCCCGAAGTTCAAACCACTACTAAACCAAGGTACTCCCACAACATTCCCGACTCAAGAATCAAACAAAATTCAACATAAAACATGATACTACCCTAACTCATCCCGACAAACATACCGACACAACATATAAACGGGGTATAAAACTCTTAAAAACTGCTCGCGATCATCTCCTACCCCCCTAAAAGAAACAAGGTTACGTCCCCGTAACCATACATACCTGATCAAAGAGGAAAGGGTAACGCTATTTCATGATATCCTCTGCCTCCCATGTAGCTTCCTCAGTCTCGTGGGTAGACCAAAGGATCTTAAGCAAAACTGTCTCACCACTCCTAGTCTTTCTAACCTTCCGGTCGAGAATCTGCTTAGGTACCTCAAGATATGATAAGGACTCATCTAGCTCTAAGCTCTCTGCCTCTAACACATGTGACGGGTCACTCACATACTTCCGCAGCTGCGATACATGAAACACATTATGCACTCTCTCTAACGCACTTTTTGGTAAAGCCGACGATAAGCAACTTCCCCAACTCGCTCTAAGATCTCATAAGGCCCTATAAACTTCTGACTTAACTTGCCTTTCTTCCCAAATCTCATAACTCCACGCATAGGAGAAACTTTCAGAAGAACCTTGTCCCCAACTTGAAACTCTATGTCCCGACGATGTAGATCTGCATAACTCTTTTGTCGATCCGGGTCGCTCTCATCCGTTCCCGATCATCTTAATCTGTTCCACCATCTCATGCACCATCTCTGGTCCTAAAACCATCCTCAAAGATCTTGTCGTCTCAACAGATTGGACTCCTACACCTCCTCCCATACAAAGCCTCAAACGGTGCCATACCTATATCTTGGTGTGATAAGCGTTATCGTAAGAAAATTCTATCAAGTCCAACCTCTCGCTCCTAGCTACCACCAAAATCCATCACACAAGCTCGCAACATATCCTCAAGAGTCTTGATTGTTCTCTCATCCGCCCGTCTGTCGCAGGATGAAAATCTTGTACTCATCTTCAAAGTTTTTCCCAACGATTCCCGCAACTCTTTCCAAAACCTCGATATAAACCTCGCATCTCTGTCGGACACTATGTCCTTAGGGACTCCATGTAACTTAAGCACGTTCTTTCGATAGGCCATAGCCAATTGTGCCTTAGTCCATGTATCTTTCATTGGAACAAAGTGAGCCGACTTGGTCAGACGATCCACTATCACCCAAATCATGTTGTTACCTTGTTGACTCTTTGGCAAACCCACAATGAAATCCATGGAAATGGATTCCCACTTCCACTCCAAGCACCTCTAAAGATCGAATCTTACCTTGCGGTCGTCGCTGTTCCCCTTTAACTCTCTGGCATGTCAAACAACGGGACACAAACTCAAATTGTCTCCTTCTTCATCCCAGGCCACCAAAACGTTTTCTTCAAATCCTTGTATAGCTTGTCTCCACTGGATGAATGAATATGGTGTGCAATGCGCCTCTGTCATGATCGTCTTTTTCAACTCCTCATCATTAGGAACACACCACCTACCATCAAACCTCAAGCTACCATCTGTATGAATAGAAAAGCGGGACACCGTCCCTTTTCTACTCCACTCTCCACTCCACTATCTTAGGATCCAAAGCCCGCTTATCCCGAATATCATCATAAAACTCCGGATGTCTTGTCATATCACCCATGGCATCTCCTTTCGCATCATATGTATCCCAAAGCTCGCTACCTCATCCTCACCTCATCAAAGATAGAGCTGTACACAAGGAATGTACACTCTTCCTACTCAAAGCATCAGCAACAACATTGGCCTTCTCTTCATGGTAGATAATCTCCATGTCGTAGTCGCCAATCAACTCCATCCACCTCCTCTGTCTCATGTTCAACTCCTTCTGCGTGAAGATGTACTTAAGACTCTTGTGATCAGAAAATACCTTAAAGATTGCTCCATAAAGGTAATGTCTCCAAATCCGGAGAGCAAACACCACTGCACCCAACTCCAGATCGTGGGTAGGGTAGTTCTCCTCAAAAGGCTTCAATTGCCTTGAAGCATAGGCAATCACTTTACCATTCTGCATCAACACACATCCCAACCCATTCTTCGAGGCATCTGTATAAACCTCAAAATTCTCGCTCCCTTCAGGTAATGCTAAGACAGGAGCTGTGGTCAAACGCTCCTTTAATGTTTGGAACGCCGTCTCACAACTCTCATCCCAACGAAACCTGTTCTCCTTCCTCATCAATGCTGTCATCGGTCTAGCTATCTTGGAGAAATCTTTCACGAACCGTCTGTAGTATCCAGCTAAACCCAAGAAACTCCTAACCTCAGCAACATTCTTTGGTGCTTCCCACTTTGTCACTGCCTCAATCTTCGCCGGATCCACAGCTACCCCATCTTTAGAAATTACATGCCCCAGAAAAGCAACTTTCTCCAACCAGAACTCACACTTGGACAGCTTGGCATACAACTTATGATCCCTCAAAGTCTGCAACACGATCCTCAAATGCTCCTCGTGCTCCTCCTTAGTCTTTCAGTAGACTAAGATATCATCGATAAACACCACTACAAACTGGTCCAAGAACTGTCTGAAGATTCTATTCATTAAATCCATAAACACTGCCGGCGCATTAGACAACCCAAACGGCATCACCACATACTCGTAATGGCCATACCTCGACGTGAAAGCTGTCTTTGGTATGTCCACCTCTCTAATCTTCAATTGATGGTACCCCGACCTCAAATCAATCTTAGAAAAGACCGTTGCACCGCTCAACTGATCAAACAGGTCATCTATCCTTGGCAAAGGATACTTATTCTTTATCGTCACACGGTTCAGCTCTCTGTAATCTATGCATAACCTCAAACTCCCATCTTTCTTCTTCACGAAAAGAACTGGTGCTCCCCAAGGCGATACACTTGGTCTAATGTATCCCTTCTCTATCAAATCATCCAACTGCTTCCTAAGCTCCTCCATCTCCTTAGGACCCATACGGTACGGTGCCTTAGAGATTGGCCCCGTCCCTGGCTTCAACTCGACGGTGAAATCTATCTCCCTCTTCGGTGGCAACCCCGGAATCTCCTCTGGAAAAACATCTGCAAACTCTCCTACCACTGGTATCTCATCAACTACCGGACTCTCTATCTGATCATCTCTCACATGGCATAAGATCAGCGGACATCCCTTCCTCAGATAAGACTTCAAGGTGACAGCTGCAATCAACTTAACTTTGGGTTTGACTAGAAACCCACGATAAGACACACTAACACCCTTTGGACCTCTTAAGGACACTTTCTTTTGATGACAGTCTATCTTAGCTTTATACTTTCCTAACCAATCCATCCCAACTATCATCTCAAAACCGTTAAAAGGAAACTCTAGCAAGTCTACAGGGAAATCAACTTGCCCAACTATCAAAGATACATCTCTAAACAATCTCCCACACGATACGGACTCACCCGAAGGTATGCAAACTTGCTCACTAACAGACTCATATACTCTCAAACCCAACTGTTTTACATGACTCAAGACACAAACGATCGAGAAGCCCCTTAATCAAACAAAACAAAGGTAGGAATACCATTAACAAGGAATGTACCGGTGATAACATGCGCATCTTCCTCACCGCTTTCTTCTCCATCATGAATAACTTCACATCGGTCTTCCGCCCACCTCCCGGACAAGATCTTGCGTAGATGCGGTCGCTTAGCACCCGACCCTTGATTGTTGTTGTTGTTCGTCGGTGTTTTTTGATAAGAATTACCGCCGTTGCGGTTGCCTCCCACTGGTAACTCGACTTCCCGGTTTGGCCATGATCCGGCCCGGTCTGTTGCTGCGAAGCTCTGTGCGGTTTCGAAAAGATCCGGTGCACTCGTGCACTCATGTCGCTTGTGGCCTACACCACCGCAACCATAGCAGGTCACTCCCCAACTATTACTCACACTCCCACGGCCACGCCCAAAGGAAGCCCCAAAGATCGAACCCGGACCTTAAGAAAACCCTTTGACCGATTGTGGTTGCCTTTCTTGTAATTAGATTGGCCACCACCCTCGCTCTCGGACTTCCTCTTCTCACCACCTGACCTCTCCCGAGCCATCTCCACCAACCTCTCAGCTCTCCCAGCCTCTCATAAGCTTCCTTAACATCGGTAAGGATTCCCACGGGTAACTTATCCATAATCTTGGTAGTCAACCCTCTCTCAGACCTCAACGCCAAAGTTCTCCTCACTCAAACCCATATCCTCAAGATACCTGGACTTCTCATTGAACTGTCTCTAGTACTCGGCTACAGACATCTCAGCGGTCATCTTAAACTTATCAAACTCTTCCTTCAACTTACTCCTCACATGCTCCGTCACGAACTCCTTCCTCACGGCCCCTACGAAACTCCTCCCAAGGTATAGCAGGTAAGCCTTGGTTGGTGTATATCTCCTTAGCACTCACCTTCACTGAATCCCACCACTTGCCTGCTGCCTCCCTCAGATAGAACGCAGCATGTTCCACTCTCATCTCATCAGGACAATGAACCAAGTCTAAGATGTTCTCCATCTCTCTCAGCCAACTATCAAGCAGATTAGGCTCCCCAACTCCCTTGTACTCTTTCGGGTTAAACCTCGCAATATAGAGGTTGATTTTAGAATGATCAACCTCCTTCTCCTTATTCTTATCCTTGTCCTCATTCACTCTCTTCAGGGTCTCAGTAAGAGCATCCTGGTGCTCTAACATCTTAACGATGTCATCCACGGTCATAAGCTCAGCTCTCGCATACAAAGCAGTTCTCTTGGGCGGCATCTTGAAGCTATATAAGAAAGGGTAAACATAAACACACGTACTAAACCTCAAAACACGAAAACACGATGCCCAGAACCCACTCGACCGAGTTCCCAAACACACTCGATCGAGTAACGGGCTACTCGATCGAGTGCCCCACGTACTCGATCGAGTGCCCCACGTACTCGATCGAGTACCCAAACTTCCGACCCAAACAGACCTTCTGATCTCTTACCTACTCGATCGAGTATCTAGGCTACTCGATCGAGTGACCCCCTACTCGATCGCGTGCCCCTAGTTACTCGATCGAGTGCCCCAAAGCTCTATTCTGGACTCAAAATCGCCAAAAACCCACCCGATCGAGTCAGTCCCACTCGATCGAGTAACACTAATTCGTAAGAGCTACCCGCAGGTTACGTCATATGCTAACATGCTAAACTTTATAAGCCACATTATATCATAATAAGCATACTACGCATCTTTTCTACTATCCACGAAATCATTTCATCATATTATTAAATGCCACATTGTAAACCATCCAACATGTTATCATTTCATCAACAAATTTCCTCATATCACCATTTTCTTTCACATGCCCAACTTTCTACTTCAACATCCAACAACTAACACATTCCATCACATTCGTAAACAAGTTAACCAAACACACATACGACTCGACAAACACTTCCCCCATGTGACCGGTTCAAAGTTGTAGGGCGACCCCCGCGACTTTAGGACGTGGGCTTCCACTTCCTCTTGGTTTTAACTCGAGGTCCGGTTCGTTAAATACTAAAATGTATATGACGGGTTTTGTATTATAAACTGTTATCGGTTATCGGAAATTAAGGCATCAGCTAATAATACGGGTTAGCTGAATTATTAATACGTGTCCGACAAAACAGTATTGTATAATTTATTTTTAATATACATTTAATTAAATATAAATCACGTATATTTAATTTTACGAATTAACTGGTTAATTCGCCTTAGCCCATGATATTTAATCCGTATTAAATATAATATCTCAACATCACATATTTGACTAATTACTAGTCAAATAACTTAGACCAACTATTTGGTTAGTCAATTTTGGCATCTACATGACAAGTATTTTCATCTTGTCACATCTCTCGAACGTATCCTATAGGTGTGACTTTTAGGGACCAGTTGATCACCGCCATCAGTATGACAATAACGTCAAACTTATCTAGCAAGCCAACCGTTATTGATAAACGTGGATCAACGGATAATAATACCAAAGTATGCCCTTTGATCCTTTTAGAGGTTTATAAGTCCTTGCACTAATTGTTAAGGACACCAACCCCAACAAGCTCCCACTTGTCCGTACAAGTGTATGTGCAATGACGTTATCCGCACTAACTGGAGGACACAAGCTCCAACAAACTCCCACTTGTCCGAACAAGTGTAGGTGCGATAACCGATTCTCATATTCATTTAAAAATTTCTCCCACTCAATGTAAAACAATTTGCAGATCTGGATCCACAAAGGTCGTATTTTACAATCGATCTGTATCTAGAGTGGTTTCCCCGACTAGAGAGTAACTTAACTGATAAAACGAATCCGTATCCGAGCATGGCCATGCATTTCGATTCTGACTCCTCGAGTGGCCCCGAGAAATATCGAGTACTGATAAAGGCTGAATATTTCCTTCAACTCGACTCCTTCCGATCTAAGCACAGCATGAAATAACCCAGAAAAAATCTACTTGGCCCCCTGTTACGGATGACCGTGAGAAAGAAACCAAAGTCACCCAAAATCTGCCGTAGTCTCAAGAGACAGTCGATAGTCAAAGAATCGACTCTTAGGATCACCATGGAAGTCCTATCCACGACCGGGCAACGAATGTTATAAAACATTTAGGACTCCACGTCGATGTCACAATTGTGTCCTACGAAATATCCGTATAAATCGCCTCGTGATTGGTCATCAACCTTTGTTGACTTATGGCTCGTTGAACCCACCATCAACCAACGTCACGAATAGTTGCCGAGTTATCGGCTCATGTGGGCAATTAAGGACTAACAAGATATGATGTTTGTTCAGTTCACTTTGTGGTGTTCAAAATTGTCGTACAATTCCACATGAAAAACAAAATATATATATATATAAAAAATATCAAAACGATGATGTCGTATAGAGTACAAAGGAGAATGAATCTGATCCATAAAAGAGTACTACAACTCAGGAACACGTTTGATTCCCATGGAATTTACGTGCCCTTCATGCTTATCTTGTCGTAATGCTTTAGTGAGAGGATCTACTATGTTATCATCTGTAGCAATCTTTTCTATCACTCTTTGTCTTTTGCTCCACGTAATCCCGGATTAGATGAGCTTTCCGTTGTACATGTCTAGACTTGTTGCTAGACTTTGGCTCCTTAGCTTGGAAGATGGCACCACTATTGTCGCAATAGATGGTGATCGGGTCATTCGAACTAGGCACTACAGAGAGCCCATGTAAGAATTGACGCATCCATATCGCTTCCTTTGTTGCTTCAGACGCGGCATAGTACTCGGACTCGTCGTAGAATCATGTAACAGTTTGTTTCGAACTCTTCCGGTGATCTGCGCCATTAAGAGTAAAAACGAATCCAGACCGAGATTTCGAGTCATCTCGATCCGTTTGGAAGCTAGCATCACAGAATCGGTTGCGCATAGCTTTTGTTCGCCTCCATAAGTCAAAGCCCAATCTTTAGTCCTCCGTAGGTACTTAAGAATGTTCTTGACAGCCAGCCAATGTGGTTCACCTGGTTCTTTGTTGGAATCGACTTGTCATACTCAATGCATATGCCACGCCCGGACGTGTGCATATCATGGCATACATGATTGATCCTATAGCTGAAGCATAAGGAATCCGTGTCATGCGCTCTTTCTCTTCCGGTGTCTCCGGTGCCTGAGACTTGCTCAAATGCACCCCTGGAGCCATAGGAAGGAACCCTTTCTTGGAGTTAGTCATGCTGAATCTCTCTAGGACTTTGTCTATGTAAGACTCTGATCGAGAGATAACATCCGTCGTGGTCTATCTCGATAGATACGGATGCCTAGAATTCTCTGTGCCTCTCCCATATCTTTCATCCGGGAAATGGTTCTTCAACCATACTTTCACCGAAGTTAAGAGAGGTATGTCATTCCCAATCGGGAGTATGTCGTCAACATACAATATTAGGAAGACAATCTTGCTCCCACTCGACTTGATATATAGACATGGTTCCTCGACGATCGAGTAAATCCATTCTCTTTTATCACTTGGTCGAAGCGATGATTCCAACTCCTTGATGCTTGCTTAAGTCCATAAATGGAACGCTTAAGCTTGCACACTTTCTTAGGATGTCCTGGATCGATGAAACCTTCGGGTTGTACCATGTACAACTCTTCCTCCAAAAAGCCGTTTAAGAAGGCGGTTTCACATCCATTTGCCAAATTTCATAGTCATGAAAAGCGGCGATCGCTAAGATAATCCGAATGGAACGCAGATAACTACGGGTGCAAAATCTCATCGTAGTGCAAACCTGGCACTTGGGTGAAACCTTTAGCAACTAGTCGTGCTTTGTAGATATCTTTTTGACCTTCCACAGAATGCTTTATCTTGTAAAGCCATTTGCATTGAAGGGGACGAACCTTAGCAGGTAAGTCAACAAGATCCCACACGTTGTTCTCATACATGGAGTCCATCTCGGATTGCATGGCCTCAAGCCATAGCTTTGAGTCGAACTTGTCATGGCACCTTTATAGGTTGCGGGTTCACTACTCGTTAAGAGTAGAACGTCATCTATGTCATGTTCCTCGACCATACCGATGTATCTGTCCGGAGGAATAGAGACTCTACCCGACCTCCTAGGTTCCTCGGGAATATTCACCGCAGTAGGGATTGAAGGAATTGGTTCCTCCAATGGTTGCTCGGTGTTTGGTTCTGGAATCTCCGATGTGTCGAAGGTTCTATCACTCTTTGCATTCTCGAGAAATTCCTTCTCTAAGAATGTCGCACTAGCCGCAACAAAAACACGTTGTTCGGTTGGCGAATAAAAGTAATGACCACGTGATCCTTTAGGATAACCTATAAAGTATGTCTTGACCGATCGCGGGCCGAGCTTATCCTCGTGTCTCCACTTGACATAAGCCTCATAGCCCCAAACCCGTATAAAGGACAAGTTAGGGACCGTTCCCTTCCATAGTTCATATGGAGTCTTGTCAATGACTTTAGACGGACTTGTTAAGTATTAGAGCGGCTGACATAAGAGCATAACCCCACAATGAATCAGGTAAAACCGTGTGACTCATCATGGATCGAACCATATCAAGTAGTGTTCGATTTCTCCGTTCGGACACACCATTCAACTGAGGTGTTCCAGGTGGAGTTAACTGTAGGGCAATCCCACACGATCCTTCGGTGTTGATCAAACTCGTGAGAAAGATACTCGCCACCACGATCCGAACGCAGTGTTATTATCTTTCTACCCAACAGGTTCTGTACCCTATTTTGGTATTCCTTGAATTTCTCAAAGGATTCACTTTTGTGCTTCATTAAGTAGACATAGCCATATCTACTCAAATCGTCCGTGAAAGTGATGAAATACCTATAGCCTTCTCGTGCGGTGATTGACATAGGACCACATACATCCGTGTGTATGAGCCCTAATAGGTCAGCAGCGCGCATTCCAACACCTTTGAAGGAAATCCGAGTCATCTTACCGATGAGACATGATTCACACGTGCCAAATGATTGAAAATCAAAGGCCGAGATAGCTCCATGTTTGATGAGCTGTTTTACGCGTTTCTCATTAATGTGTCCCATACGGCAGTGCCATAGATACGTTTGATCTTTGTCACCAACCTTTAACTTTTTATTCATTACGTGTAATATTTCGTTGGTCTGATCTAAAACATAAATTCCATTCATGGAGACTGCCTTGCCATAAATCATATTGTGTAATGAGAAAATGCAAGAATTATTCTCTATTACAAATGAAAAACCAAGTTTATCAAGCGCAGAAACAGAAATAATGTTTTTAGAAAGACTGGGTACATAATAGCAATCATATAATGATAACTCAAATCCGCTAGGAAGTTGGATCACATATGTCCCCTTGGAGATGGCAGCTACTCTTGCTCCATTCCCAACACGCAGGTCCACCTCACCCTTTACGAGGGGTTCGATGTTTGAGCCCCGCACATGATTACAGAGATGAGAACCACAACCAGTATCAAGTACCCAAGTTCCGTAACTTGCGTGGTTAATCTCAATCATATGAATAAAAGTAGAAGAGAGAGAAGACATACCAACGGGTTTAACACGACCTGCCTTTAAGTCCTCATGATAAACAGGACATGTGCGTCTCCAATGCCCGGTCTTGTGGCAATGATGGCATTCCATGTTTTCACTCTTGCTCTTTGTCATGCCCGATGAGTTGCTCGCCTCACCAGGACCACTCTTCCCGAACCCGACTTCTTGAACTTCGCCTTACCTCTTCGTTAGGTTTGCGGAGCTTTGCCCTTACCTTTCCCTTTGTTTGACACAACGAGAACATCCTGTTTCGAGCTCCCACTGCACTTCATGTCCTTCTCGGTCTGTACGAGGAGGGAGTGCAGTTCATGGGGAGTTTTCTTCAAATCATTCATATAGTAATTCGCTCTAAATTGCGAAAAACCATCGTGGAGTGAGTGAAGCATGCGGTCGATAACAATGTTCTCGCTGATGTTACAATTAAAGGTCTCCCGCTTCTCGACATTCTCAATCATGCTGAGAATGTGTGGGCTAACCTGTTGGTTGGCCCTTTTCGAGTCTCGCATCAAAGAAGCGAGTGGTATGCTCATAGGTCACGATTCTCGGCGCTTTCGAGAATTCCTTAGTGAGCGTGGTGAAAATCTTGTTTGCACCTTGGGCTATGAAGCGTTTCGGCAAATTGGGTTCCATTGCAAAAATGAGTACGTTCTTTACCGCACTTTTGACTTCTAAAGCGAAATCGTTATACTTGTTGATTTCGTTAATTCCAACCGTGGGGCCTGGGTTTAACGGCATGGGCTCAAGCGGATATCCGAGCTTTCCGTCAGCGGCGGCAGATTCCGTAATCTTTGCCTCCCGATCCGCGAAGTTGGATCCGTCATTCTTGCCGAGTGGGTGATTCATCCGACTCATGAAGATCCTAAGCCAGGACTCACGGTCCAATGTGGCACTTGGCATTGGGTTATCACTTGAACCAGCCATTTGATGTTAAGCAGTTTAAAACGTGATCTACACTGAAAAAGAAAGAAAAACAAAACGAAATAAGCAACTCATCGAGGTGATTTAAGTCTATTTTAAAATTCATTTTAAACATGTAGACTCTCGCACTTGCATAATTGATCTCCCTCAAGAATGATACAAGTGATCCCAAGACTCAATTTCGTGAAATTGATAAGCCAACTGTTTAGCTAATTCTTAGGAAGAACTCTTGGTCGATAGATTTCCGTAAATCCTATCTATAGTCCACCATGATCACAGGATCGCATTTAGTGACCATAGTGTTGAGATAAAATAGGTCAATCGGTTCCAACTTACCCGACGTAGAAGGGGTCATAGTATGCCTACCGACGAAGAAGGGACTCATTGGAGTTTGACCTATAAAGACCGTTCTCAATTTTGGTTTATACGAGGAAGATCCCATCAACAAAATTATAATTCATTTTAAGTGAACGAATAACTAGCGTCTGTCGTGAATGAATTTATTTGGAAGATGGCTTAGAAACGTGTGACATGAGAATGTCAATGAAAACTAACTCGTGACCTCTATATGTGTCAGTTTTCATGCAATAAATTATAGGTGGTTTGGTTTTAGGCGGAATATGATGCATATTATCGTTGCATAAAAAAAAAAAAGGAATGCGATACGTAAATAAAAAATTCCTAGTGTGGCCTATCCTAGTAAAAGAACATAATACAACTTTGGAATCCACCGTTGGACCCTAAAAGCTTGTCTTGATGTTCCATCTTGATCCATGTAGCGGGAGTGAGCATCTGGTCTCCATCTTTGGTCTTCTCAAAAATTACAATTAAAATTACAAAATATAAACCTATTTACATTCTAATTAAAACTGTAATTACAAGTGAAAAATCCAAAACGGAGATACAAGATCTCAAAAAACAACCAAGACCGTGTTCCATCATTACGGTAACACGTTCTACTAAGGCCACACTAAGTTACAATCGCTTGTAAAATTAAATACGTAATTAAAAGGCATTCACGGCATTCATAAATTAACGATAAATAAAAATGCATCAACTAAAAATAAAACAAATTTATTCATGACATAATTCCGTAATTATGTTAAATTTATCCAAACCACCTTTTAATGATTAAAATTCATGTGATAAAACCGGTTCTATCATTTAATTTTAATCCATTACAATCCGTTACTTTAAAAACGCTTTAAAATAACTTAATGGTACGTGTGTGAACTGTTTCACAATCATAGCGAGTGTACTATATCCGGATAAAGTACATATTGAAGCCAAAAGAAAATTTAAATCAAAAGAAACAAATTTTCAAAGCTGTTAAAGACGAAATCACTCGATCCAGGGACACGAGTGCTCGATCGAGGACAGAGGGCTCGATCGATCGAACGCAAGTCGATCGAGAGGTATACTAATCGGGAGGTGCTCGATCGACTAAAGCGGAGGTCGATCGAGTACCTATATCGAAAAACTACTCGATCGAGTACGAGGACAACTCGATCGAGCAAGAGGGGTTTTGAAGCGGGTCGATCGAGTACAAAGAAGGACTCGATCGAGCAAAAGGTTTTTTGAGATGTGGTCGATCGAGTACAACAGGGACTCGATCGATCAAAAACAAGACAGAAAAAGACTCGATCGGTAGAAATACGCTCGATCGAATGCTAAAGTGGCTGAAACTTCAAAACCCTCGTGAAAACATATTTCGAGACAAAATCAATTGCAAATATGATCAAAAACGCATTAAAACAAATTTGACAATTGACAAAAACTTGACATGTTGCTATAATCTCTGTATAAAATAACAACATGTAAAAACAACATGAAATTTGAAGCAAAACAGCCGTGTAAAACATGGCACGGTTTGGTTTTCGAGACAAAACAACAACAAGAGCAACCGTGTAAACAGGACACGGTTCCCAAAGCAACCAAAAAACGCAGCAAATTTAAAAAAATTTCTGCCGAGTAAAAAAATGGCTGCCGAGACAAATTTTTAACCAAAAATCATCGTTTCAACAATCGTTTGATGAAAAACACACATAAAAATTTACGTGGCCTCGCTCTGATACCACTTGTAGGTTAATATCCGTATACTACCCTTTAATTGCAGGACTATAACGTAAATTTATACATGCAATTTATAGTCATAAAACGATAAAAACAATAGAAACGATAAGTGTATAGAAATCAACCTCGGGTCCTTTAAATTGCGGCGTAAAGAACAGAAATCTAAGCAGATTTCCTCCTAATCGTTGCACCCAAGACTTTTTCCGAGATATGCCCTTTTGCTAGAACAGTGTTCTCCGATTGCCTTGCAATATAGGGAGAACTGATGTGAGTTTGCTTGAGATGTGAGATCTCGGTTTCTACAGAGAAGAATGCTCTTCGAAACCCTAATTATCTTTCACTAATGATGATTAGGTTTAACAGAGGGAGGAGGTCTCCTTTTGTTCTCCTATTTCGGCCAAAACCGTGACCCACAAGGGGAAGTGGGCTTCCACTTCCTCTTGGTTTTAACTCGAGGTCCGGTTCGTTAAATACTAAAATGTATATGACGGGTTTTGTATTATAAACTGTTATCGGTTATCGGAAATTAAGGCATCAGCTAATAATACGGGTTAGCTGAATTATTAATACGTGTCCGACAAAACAGTATTGTATAATTTATTTTTAATATACATTTAATTAAATATAAATCACGTATATTTAATTTTACGAATTAACTGGTTAATTCGCCTTAGCCCATGATATTTAATCCGTATTAAATATAATATCTCAACATCACATATTTGACTAATTACTAGTCAAATAACTCGGACTAACTGGTTAGTCAATTTTGGCATCTACATGAGTATTTTCATTTGTCACATCTCTCGAACGTATCCTATAGGTGTCACTTTTAGGGACCAGTTGATCACCGCCATCTGTATGACAATAACGTCAAACTTATCTAGCAAGCCAACCGTTATTGATAAACGTGGATCAACTGATAATAATACCAAAGTATGCCCTTTGATCCTTTTAGAGGTTTATAAGTCCTTGCACTAACTGTTAAGGACACCAACCCCAACATCCCAAGCCTTTGCACTAGCTCCCACAACTTTTACCCCGGGTTCATTTTAATTGACTCCCTATGTTCATTAAGTTCATTGGTTACAGGTTTCAGGAACCTGGCTCTGATACCATTTGTAACACCCCCATACTCCAAGTGCCTTACCAGGACCACTCAGGTATGAAGACATTACCATCTCGGTTGCCCGAGGCAATGATAATCAAACAACAATAAAGAAACAACGTTTAATATAAATAGTTTAGTGAATAGATACAATCCTCAAAACCAAACCAAAAGTACGATACATTATTCTCAAACTGACTGTCTAACTGAATTATAAATAAACTAAAGGCTACAGCGGAAGACTCCTATCATCATGTCGTGGCATCCCAGCTATCCCAGTACTCATCTCAATACCTGCTCAATATCTGCTCACCATCCCCGAATGGATCACCGCAGGTTTACAAAACAACACCGGGGTCAGTACTAATCACACAATCAATATAGATAACAATAATAAGATAACAGACAGCTGAACTGTCACACAAACACACACACACACACACACACCACCAATTCCCATCATCTCAATCCTGACTGTCCACTGGACCAGCCCTGCCAGTGGGGGACCGCAGCCGTACCCACCAAATCCCCGCTCCACATAGTGAGCGATAACCCTGTCCATTAATGTGCACATCCCCTTCCGTGGCGGGTTCCACGAAGGGCGAAACTAGGGCGTGAAGTCACTCCTGCAAGTGACCCCACTCAGCCGAGAACGCATCTCGAGAACCATCAACAGCAATCACAACCACAAACACAGTACAATCATTATATCTAACAACCAAATACAACACATCACCAATATCCCATTATGGGACTAATACTGAGTAGGAAATCCTACCGGAAAGCACAATGTCGAGACGGTATCAACAATTTGTATCAAAGGCTTCTTCTACGAACCCTCCTCCTATCATATAACACATAGAGACTACACATCACTTACTACACACAAAAACCCCCAATCTCTAAATTAGGGTTTGACCAAAACAGGGGAAAAACAATAAAAAGGGTACGTAGATCTTACCCTCGACGCAAGGAACTCAACGATACATATTACGACAAGAACTGACCGTCTGAACTCCAGGAATTGCTAAGAATGCGATTAGGAAGATGAACTGGTTGCTTTCTCTCTTAAACAGGGTTTTAGGTTTTGTAAAAGTGATTTAAAATAATGACGACGATACTTAAATACCTTAATCGCATAATTAACAAAACCCGAGAAAATTCCCCGTAAAACCGGACACTCGATCGAGTACCCAAGGTACTCGATCGAGTACCCCCTTACTCGATCAGTACCCCTGACTACTCGATCGAGTACCCAACAGGTCAGAAACTATTTTATTTCGCAACTTACCCTTACTCGACAGAGTAAGGGCTACTCGATAGAGTACCCCAAGACTTATAAATACGGAGTATTACAGTCGGACGTTAGTAATTATGCCCTTGGCGCGGTACTTGGCCAAAGGGTTGGAAGAGCACCACATGTTATTCAATATGCGTCAACGATGATGAATGAGGCTCAAAGAAACTATACCACTACCGAGAAAGAATTCCTTGCGGGGGTGTTTGCTTTGAAGAAATTTCGACCTTATATTCTTGGAGCCAAGTTCATCATCTTCACGGATCATGCCGCCTTAAGGCATTTGGTGAACAAGAAGGAATCCAAACCCCGTTTGATGCGATGGGTACTACTCTTGAGTGAGTTTGATGTTGAGCTGAAAGACAAGAAGGGCACAACCAACACGTTGGCGAATCACCTAAGTAGAATTGTCCAAGAAAAACCTCAAGGAACTTTGGAATCACCAATACAAGCCACCTTTCCAGATGACACACTTCTAGCCTTGTCTTCCATTGCGCCATGGTATGCTCATATAGTCAACTTCTTGGTTTTACAAGAATTTCCAAAGGGTCTTTCTCGTTCCCAACGGGATAAGATCAAGAGTGATGCTAAATACTATGTGTGGGATGACCCATACCTTTGGAAATTTTGTGCCGACCAAGTCATTAGGAGGTGTGTCCCGGATACCGAGGTCCTTCCAAGTCTAAAATTTTGCCACGAATATGCTTGTGGTGGGCATTTTGGAGCCAAGAAAACGGCTAGGAAAGTCTTGGAAAGCGGTTTCTTTTGGCCTACACTATTACGAGATGCTCATGCTATGGTGAAGACATGTGATAGATGCCAAAGAGTTGGCAACATTTCTAGAAGAGGAGAAATGCCACAAACTCCAATGATCTATTGTGATATATTTGATGTATGGGGCATTGACTTCATGGGACTATTTCCCGCATCTTGTGGTTACATTTATATACTTTGGCGGTGGACTACGTCTCCAAGTGGTTGGAGGCTAAGGCCACCAACACCGATGATGCAAAGGTAGTTGGAGAATTCATCAAAACCAACATCTTCTCTCGATTTGGTTTTCCTAAGGCCTTGATAAGCGACCGTGGAACTCACTTTTGCAACAAAGCCATTGGAGCTCTACTCAAAACGTATGGGGTAATTCATAAAGTATCTACCGCCTATCACCCTCAAACCAACGGTCAAGTCGAGGTTTCTAATAGGGAGATCAAGGCTATCCTTGAGAAGACGGTGAATCCCGACCGCAAGGATTGGAGTTTGAGGTTGGATGATGCTTTGTGGGCATATCGCACGGCCTACAAAACACCAATCGGGATGTCACCTTACCGCTTACTTTTTGGAAAACCGTGTCATTTACCCGTGGAGGTTGAGCATAGGGCTTATTGGGCGGTCAAATCATTCAATTTGCAATGAGTGAAGCGGGAATTCATAGGAAACTTCAACTCCAAGAATTGGAAGAGATTTGAAATGATGCTTATGAGAATGCTTCCATTTACAAGGCAAGAACAAGAGCATGGCATGATAACATGATTTCAAGAAGAGTGTTCCAAGTGGGAGAGAAAGTCTTACTCTTTCAAAATCGGCTTAGACTTTTCTCGGGAAAATTGAGGTCTAGATGGATGGGACCATATAAGGTGGATCGTGTTTTTCCATATGGACCAATCGAAGTCAAGTGCTTGAAGTCCGGGAAAGTTTTAAAAGTGAACGGTCAAAGGCTTAAGCACTATCATGAAGGAATTAAAATGGGTGAAGTGGGAACACTACATCTTGTTGATCCAATTTATGAAAATTAATGAAGATGCAACTTTGTCGAGCCATCGATGTTAAATAAACGACCAAAGTTTGTAAATATTTCTTCCCTTGCATATTAATTCCCGCATTTCATTGTTTTCATTGTATTTTTGCATGTTTAAATTAATTGCATCATTTAATTATTGCATTGTAAATTAATTCACTTACATTTTCATTAATGTTTTGGCATGTTAGGATGTTTTAATATGTGTGTTAGTATATAGGATACCAACTCAAGGGCATAGGTGAAGAAATGAAGGAATAAGAAGGTGTAAAAATTGGCTTAGCATGGAGGAATTAAGCAACAAAGTGTGAGTCCAGCCCGCAACTCGCACGGTGCGAATTCTCATAGACCATTTCTTGCACCGTGCGAGAAATCACAGCACACCCATTTTCAGCGAGAATTCTTTCGACTTCTTCATTATTCTTCCCCAATTTTTCACAACATTCATCCTCTTTCTTCATCCTAACCCTAACCCACTCAAAAATACCAACCTTCAATCCTTTACAAATCATCAATTTCGAGCATTCGACTTCCAATATTCACCAATTTTCATCACCCAACATCAATTCGGGCGAAAATTTGCAGAAGAATCGACCCATTTCAGTCACGAAAATCGACTTAGGGTTTCATTTGGTTCAAGCTTTGAAGATTCTGGGTTTTCAATTGGATTAAAGGGCTTTTTGGGAGCATTCTTGTGTAATATTCATCATCCAACAACAATTACAAGAATCAAAGGGAGGTATATGTTGGAGCTTGTGTCCTCCACAAATTAGTGTGATAACATTTGTAAATCTCTTACAGGTTCACAAGGGTATACTTCGTATTTTAATCAGTTGATTAACGATTACCTAATAACGGTTGGCTTGCTAGAAAGTTTGACGTTATTATCATACATATGGCGGTGATCAACTGGTCCCTAAAGGTCACACCTATAGGATGTGTTTGAGAGATGTGGTTATAGAAATATAATCACATTGATGCCTTATATGACTAAACAGTTAGTCAATGTGTTGATGAGACAATTATTTAATGAAGATTAAATAATATTAGTTGAGAGCAATTAATTAATCAATTCGTAAATTGAGTATAATAAGTTATATTTAATTAAATGTATGTAATGTTAGCTTGGACGAAGTAATCTGTTAATTCGTAATTAAATGTAATCGGTTATATTTAATATCAACAAGATGAATGTGTCATAGTGGTAATAGTGAGGGTACTCAAACCAAGATAAGGAAAGCTGTTTTCTGTTTTTAGTTTAGCCGTGCTGAAATTATAAAAAAAAAATTTTTGTTTTTTTTTACTGTTCAGCCGAGACCAAAAAGAAAAAAAAAAGGATATTGTTTTTTTTTTTTTTTGTTTTGGCCAATTTTGTTTATACAATAAATTTATAATGTATGATAATTTTTGTGAAGCGGTTCAAAAAATTTAAAGATACCTAATTATTTTAAAGCAATTTAAAATATTGATGGATTAAATTCATATTACAAGTTTAATATGAATTAAGTTTGAAATTAATGTGATTAATTGAGGAATTGTCACTTAATTTGTTAATTTAAATAGGTGGTTTGGATAAAATTAATCAACATAATTAAGGAATTGTGTCATGTATGTTTAATTTATTTTTAGTTGATGCATTTTATTTTTGTTGAATGAATCGTTGAATGAATTTATTTACGTATTTTTGCAATCGGTTGTAATTTGTAATACTTAGTGTGGCCTTAGTCAAATTATGTTTTCATAATGAAGGAAACATAATTTTTTATGTAATTATGAGATCTCGTATCTCCTTTTATTTTTCTTTAGTTTTGGGTTTTGAAATTAGAATGTAATATATAGGTTTATTATGTAATTTATTTATTGTATTTTCAAAGAAGACTAAAGATGGAGATTGGAGCTCACTCCCGCTACATGGATCAAGATGGAACATCGAGACAAGCTTCTCGGGTCCAAGGATGGATTCCAAACTTGTATTTAATGTTCATTTTGATAGGATAGGCCACACTAGGACTTTATTATTGTTTTTACGTTTTCATTCCTATTGCTTTTCATTCACATGATAGTTTATGCATCATATTCCGCCTAAACCAAACCACTTACTACTAAAATGCATGAAAATTGACACATATAGGTTGTATGTTAGTTTTCATAGACATACAGATGTCACATGTTTATTAAGCCATCATCTTAGTTTAATCATTCACGCATGCTAGATATTAGTTCACTTAAAATGAATTAAAATAAAGTTGATGGGATCTTCCTCTAAAACGGAAATTGAGATTAGTCTTTATGAGGGCAAACAACTATGAATCCCTTCTTCGTCGGTAGGCATAATATGACCCCTTCTACGTTGGGTAAGTAGTTTGTGTTGACTTAGTTTATCTCAACATTATAGTCCGAAGAGTTTCTCGTGATTATGATGGACTAAAGATAGAATTTACAGAAATTTATCGACCAAGAATTCTAACGGTAGAATTAGCTAAAAGGTTAGCTTATCAATTTACAGATAATTGAATCTTGGGATCATTTATATAATTCTTGAGGAAGGTCAATTGTATAAATTTTTTGAGTCTTCGCGTTATGACATTAGATCATTAGACTTAAATTAAAATCGATGCACATGCTTATTATTTATCCTTCTTTTCGCAGTGTAGAACACGTTTATTTTACTGTTACAACAAAATGTCTGGAAATAACGCAATCCAAATGCCTAGTGCCACACTAGGACGCGAGTCCTGGCTGAAAATATTCATGGACCAAATGAATCAGTTCACACATCTGAAAAACAACGGGTCCAACTTTGCGGACTGGGAGGCGGCACTACGGAATGCCGCCATTGGTGACGGTAAGCTCGTGTACTTAATCGAGCCAATACCGGTAAACCCAGGCCCCAATGCAGGAGTCAACGAGTCACTCGCTTATAGTGACTTCGTTATGGAAGCGGATGCGATAAAGAACGTACTCATCTTTGCAATGGAAACCAATTTGCAGAGACGCTTCATTGCCCAAGGTGCGAACAAGATTTTCACCACGCTCACTAATGAGTTCTCGAAAGCACCGAGGATCGTTACTTATGAGCATACCTGTCGCTTATTTGATGCGAAACTCCAAAAGGGCCAACCGGTTAGCCCACACATTCTTAACATGATTGAGAATGTCGAGAAGTTGGAGGCACTTGATTGCAAAATCAGTGAGAGCATTGTCATTGACCGAATGCTTCATTCTCTTCACGATGGTTTTGCCCTTTTCAGGGCGAACTACTACATGAATGACTTGAAAAATAGTCCTCATGAGCTACACTCCCTTCTCGTACAGACCGAGAAGGATATGAAATTGAGTGGGAGCATGAAGCAGGATGTTCTCACGATTTCCAACAAGGGTAAAGGTAAGGACAAGGCTCATGGCGACCTAGCTGTAGGTAAGCCAAAGTTTAAAAAGCCAGGAAACGGTAAGAGTGGGCCTGGTGAGACTAGTGGCTCACAAGGCAAGGCAAAGAGCAAGGGCGGTGATATTGAGTGCCACCATTGTCAAAAGACTGGACATTGGAGGAGGAATTGTCCCGTGTACCGTGAGGACATCAAGGCAGGCCGCGTCGTTCCATGTTGGTATGTCATCTTATATTCATATGATTGAGATTAACCATACAAGTTTCAAAACTTGGGTACTTGATACTGGTTGTGGTTCTCATCTGTGTAATAATTTGCAGGACCTAAAGAACATCATACCTCTCGAAAAGGGTGATGTGGACCTGCGAGTCGGGAATGGAGCACGAGTTCTTTGCGGTCTCGAAGGGAACATATGTAATCCAACTCCCTAGTGGTTTTGAGTTATTTTATATAACTGTTACTATGTATCCAGTTTATCTAAGAACATTATTTCTATTTCCGTACTCGATATAGACAGTTTTGCATTTTCAATAAAGGATAATACCTGTATTTTCTTTTTAATGAAATGATTTATGGCAAAGCAGTTTCCATAAATGGAATTTACATCTTAGATCAAACCACGGAAGTATTACACGTGAATAATAAGAAATTAAAGGTTGGTGACAAAGATCAAACCTATCTATGACATTGTCGAATGGGACACATAAATGAGAAACGCGTGAAGAAACTCGTCGATAATGGGACTATTCCCGCATTCGAATTTTCTACATATGGCACGTGTGAATCATGTCTCATTGGCAAGATGACTCGAATTTCCTTTAAAGGTGTTGGAATGCGCGCTAGTGACCTATTAGGACTCATACATACGGACGTATGTGGACCTATGTCAATTACCGCTAGAGATGGCTATAGATATTTTATCACTTTCACGGACGATTTGAGTAGATACGGATATGTCTACTTAATGAAGCATAAAAGTGAGTCCTTTGAGAAATTCAAGGAATACCAGAATAGGGTACAGAACCAACTAGGTAGAAAGATTAAAGCACTCCATTCAGATTGGGGTGGCGAATATCTTTCAAATGAGTTTGATCAACACCTTAAAGACTGTGGAATCGTTTTGCAGTTAACTCCACCTGGAACACCTCAATTAAATCGTGTGTCCGAACGGAGAAATCGAACCTTACTTGATATGGTTCGATCCATGATGAGTCACACGGTAGTGCCTGATTCATTATGGGGTTTTGCTCTTTTGTCAGCTGCTCTTATACTTAACTGAAGTCCGACTAAAGCTGTCGACAAGACTCCATATGAAATGTGGAAGGGAATGGTCCCTAACTTGCCCTTTATTCGGGGTTGGGGCTGCGAGGCTTATGTCAAGTAGAGACACGAGGATAAGCTCGGCCCACGATCGGTCAAAACATACTTTATAGGTTATCCAAAAGGAACATTTGATCATTACTTCTATTCGCTTACCGAACATCGAGTTTTTGTTGCGGCTAGTGCGACGTTCTTAGAGAAAGAATTTCTTGAGAACAAGACTAGTAATAGAACCTTCGAGTTGTCGGAGATTCCATAACCTAGGAGGTCGGGTAGAGTTTCTCATCCTCCGGACAGATACATTGGTATGGTCGAGGAGAATGACGTTTTACTCCTAGAGAGTAATGAACCCGCTACCTATAAAGGTGCTATGGTAACATTCCGACTCAAAGCTATGGCTCGAAGCCATGCAATCCAAGATGGACTCCATGTATGAGAATGACGTATGAGATCTAGTTGATTTACCTAATAAGGTAAAACCTCTACAGTGCAAATGACTTTACAAAATAAAGCGTTCTGTAGACGCGCAACCAGATACCTATAAGGCACGACTAGTGGCAAAAGGTTTCACTCAAGTGCACGGATTGCATTATGATGAGATTTTTGCACCTGTAGTCATGCTACGTTCCATTCGGATAATCTTAGCGATTGCCGCTTTTCATAATTATGAAATTTGGCAAATGGATGTGAAAACCGCCTTCTTAAACGGTTATTTGGAGGAAGAGTTGTACATGGTGCAACCCAAAGGTTTCATAGATCCTGAACATCCTAAGAAAGTATGCAAGCTTAAGCGTTCCATTTATGGACTTAAGCAAGCTCCTCGGAGTTGGAATCATCGTTTCGACCAGGTGATAAAAGAGTATGGTTTCACTCAATCGGTCGAAGAACCATGCTTATATATCAAGTCGAGTGGGAGCAAGATTGTATTCTTGATATTGTATGTCGATGACATACTCCTGATTGGGAATGACATTCCTCTCCTATCTTCGGTTAAAGAATGGTTGAAGAACCATTTCCAGATGAAAGATCTGGGTGAGGCACAATGCATTTTGGAAATCCGTATCTACCGAGATAGATCACGACGGACGTTATCACTAAGTCAGGAGTCTTATTTGGATAAGATTCTTGAGAAGTTCAGCATAACCAACTCTAAGAAGGGGAACCTTCCAATGATAACTGGGATGCAGTTGAGCAAGTCTCAGTCACCCATGATGCCTGAAGGGATTGAGCGCATGAGTCGTGTTCCTTATGCATCTGCAATAGGATCGATCATGTATACCATGATATGCACACCTCCAGACGTGGCATATGCATTGAGTATGACGAGTCGGTACCAAAAGAATCCATGTACCTACGGAGGACTAAGGATTGGGTATTGACTTATGGAGGAGATACTAAGCTATGCGCAACTGGTTACGCAGATGCTAGCTTCCAAACGGATCGAGATGATTATAAATCTCAGTCTAGATTCGTTCTTACTCTTAATGGTGCTGCGGTCAGCTGGAATAGTTCCAAACAAGAAGTTGTAGCAGATTCTACTACTGAGCCATTGAAGTATGATAAGCATAGAGGGCACGTTATTTACATGAGAATTAAACGTGTTCCTGAGTTGTAATAGTTGATTATGAATTTGATACATTATCTTTTTCATATACTATTTATAACTTCATCGTATTAATATAATATTTTGTTTTTCATGTGGATTGAAGGAAATGTAGATTCATATACATGTTAACATAGTCATATATGTCTAATTAATATTGTCATAAAATTAAAACGGATTTTATGCATGCAAACATTAATATAAAAGAAGAGAAATAATGTCCTTACATACAATATTTCGGCTATATTGGGCACAAGAGAGATCACCTTTCTCTTCTTGTTCTTGAGCTATTCCAATGGATGAACAAGATCTAAGAATAAGATCTCTCCCCAAGCTTTATACCCAAGGCTTAACACTTAATCTAATTAATATTATAAGTACTAGTATAATATTAATGTAGTGAAAATTGAACCAAAAACTTTATGAAACCCTTATGTGTTTTCGGTTTTAGAGAGAAGAAGAGAGGATTTTATTTCTCTAGAAAATCTCTATGTTTGAAGATGGAAATAATAATGAAAAATAATACACTAGCTTTTGTATATTATTTGGTAAAATTATAGAGAAAAACAATGATAATTGTCTTCCCCAAAACCGTGTAAGAGGGCCTTTATGGGTGAGCCAATGCATGGAGAATTTGTTCTTCACAAGATAAATAGGGTTGCATGGCTACTATTAGCTTTTAATCATTATGTTTCTTATTTAAAATATAAACACAATTTAAGCCTAATCCTCCTACACTATTTCGGCACTTTCACATAATATGGAGTCCATATTATTTTGTCAATTGTCTATATGTTACATGTCACATGCCACACATATTTGTTATGTAATTTTTAACATATTAAAAATTCAACGTATTAATAAAAATACGTCACATACAAAAATCGACTTAGTAATTTCATAATTACTTGTGCCAAAATATTTTACCATTTATAAATTTCAACCGATTGAATTTATAATAATTCATTCATTTTAATTGTTACATTAAACAATTTATTTCATCCGAGTAATTATACAATTTAATTACTCAGACCGTATCTCATTTAATCACATTTCAATTTGATACGTAAATATTACTTCCAAAATCGTCCGTCAATTTTCAAGTAATTTAATCAACTCGCAACATTATACGATTAATTAAATAATCAATTAAGTGTATTGCCCTTTAGGTATGACCTAGGGGTCAATCGATCACCACCGTCACACACAGAATAATGTCAAACTCTAGTCGACCCAATCATTACCGATATATGTTGACCATTTGACAGTAACAATATTACTTCCCAATTGTATTCTTAAAATAAGATTTAATAATGATATTTAAATCATGTGATCGCACTATTGTTGAGGACACATTTCCCAACAATCTCCCACTTGTCCTCGACAAGTGTGCGTCACCAATTCTCTTGTCCTATTACTATCTCCCACTCAATGCAAGGTGTCTTTCAGGTCGTACTTGCAAGTGATCATATCGAGAGTGGTTTCCTCGATCTGGAGAATAACTGATTGACCGGATTTATCCACTCTGGATACCTTCCGAGCGTGGCCACGCATTTCCAGTTCATTACTCCTCGAGTGGCCCTGAGATATTGTTATAACCCTGACTAGGGGTGGACAATTCCTATCGCACTCATTCCCTTCGACTAGCCACAGCCATCATAACCCAAAATATGCCCATTTGACCCCATTTACGAAGGTCGTAGTAACACAAATCAAAGTTAATCTGAAACTGTGCCATCTTAGGCGAATAGTCTTTAGTCAAAAGAATCGACTCATTTGAATACTATAGTAGCTCTCGCCACGACCAGGCTATATAAATTTGCCAGAACTCTATAAGCGGTCATTAGGCCCGACAAAATGTTCTTAACAGTCTGCCTATGTGATCGACTAGTCATCTCACATGACTCTATGGCACTTGAACTTGCCATCAATCGCCTCACACTATAGTCACTTCGAGACGTCACCTCATACAAGTGACTATGGGCAAATACTATGTTAATCCGTGTTCACTTTAACGGGGTTCAATTGTCTCTACAACCCGTATGGATGTAACAAAGTATAGATTAAAGATAAAAGACAAATGTGATTATGAACATGAACAAAAACAACACTTTTATTTCATTTCAAAATCTAACAGAAATTTGGTACACGTTTAAGTCCCATGGACGTAACATGCCCATCATGCTTAGCCTGCGATAAAGGCTTGGTGAGCGGATCGGCTATGTTGTCATCCGTCCCAACCTTACAAATCGCAATTTCCTTTCTTTCAATGAAATCTCTTATTACATGATTTTTCTAAGTACATGTCTAGATCTATTACTAGACTTCGGCTCCTTAGCTTGGAAGATCGTCCCACTATTATCACAATAGAGAGTGATGGGATCATCGGCGGTAGGTACTACTTTTAGACCTTCCGTGAATTGCTTGATCCACATAGCTTCCTTGGCGGCCTCGATGCCGCTATGTACTCAGCCTCCGTTGTTGAATCCGTTGATTCTGACTTCCTTGAAGCTTCTCCACTTACGGCACCACCATTGAGCATGAAAACAAAACCAGCTTGTGATTTCATGTCATCTCTATCTGTTTGAAAACTTGAGTCCGTGTATCCTGTAACACGCAACTCAGTGTCTCCTCCAAACACAAGGATAGAGTCCTTAGTTCTTCTCAAGTACTTAAGGATGTTCTTGACAGCAATCCAGTGACTCTCACCTGGATTTGCTTGATATCTACTCGTCATGCTCAAGGCATACGAGACATCAGGACGTGTGCATATCATGGCATACATGATTGATCCAACAGCGGAAGCGTAAGGGATCAACTTCATGCGTTCAACATCATGGGGTTCGGAGGGACATTGAGTCTGGCTCAATATCGTTCCGGTTACCATTGGTACCAAACCCCTTTTGGATTTGTCCATGCTGAATCGTCGAAGAATCTTATCAACATAAGACTCTTGACTTAGTGCCAATATCCTCTTGGGTCTATCTCTATAGATCCGGATACCTAATATGCGTTGTGCCTCTCCTAAATCCTTCATTTGGAAGTGGTTACCTAACCATTTCTTAACAGAAGACAACATTGGAATATCATTTCCAATGAGTAGTATGTCATCGACATACAAGATTAGGAACACAACATTGCTCCCACTGAATTTCATGTATAAACATGGTTCCTCAACATTTCGAGTGAACCCATTTTCTTTTATAACATGATTGAATCGATGATTCCAACTTCTAGATGCTTGCTTAAGACCATAAATGGATCTCTTAAGCTTGCATACTTTGTTAGGATTTGTAGAATCAACAAAACCTTCGGGTTGTATCATGTACACCTCCTCTTCTAAATGCCCATTTAGAAAAGCGGTTTTTACATCCATTTGCCAAATTTCATAATCATGAAATGCGGCGATCGCTAACAAAATCCGTATGGATCTTAGCATGGCTACGGGGGCGAAGGTCTCATCATAATGGAGACCTTGGACTTGGGTAAATCCTTTTGCCACTAGCCTAGCTTTGTAGACATCGTCATGTCCTTCTATGCCATTCTTGACTTTGAATATCCATTTGCATTGAAGGGTCTTGCCCCTTTAGGCAAATCTACCAAGTCCCAAACTTGGTTTTCAAGCATAGAATCCATTTCGGACTTCATGGCTTCAAGCCATAAGTTGGAATTAGGACTAGAGATTGCGGCCTTGTAGGTGGCGGGCTCGTCACTTTCCATAAGCAACACATCGAGTGTTCCATCTTCCTCGATAAGTCCCACATATCGATCGGGATGGCGAATTACTCGGCCCGTCCTTCTTAGTGGAGGAGGTACAACTGCGTTAGACGACGAAGGAACATCTTCTTGCGTCTCTACCTCGGTTTGTGGCTCTTGAACTTCATCAAGTTCAAAATTTCTCCCACTCTGTCTCTTAGAAATAAATTGACTTTCTAAGAAGACAGCCTCACTAGACACAAACACTTTGTTTTCTTGAGGTTTATAGAAGTAGTATCCTCGACAATGCGAGGGGTAACCTACAAAGGTGCATTTTTCGGATCTTGGGGCAAGCTTATTGTCGGCTTTAGTCTTGACGTAAGCATCACATCCCCAAATCCTCATATAGGATATATTAGGAACTTTTCCCGTCCACATCTCATATGGAGTCTTTTCGGTGGATTTAGTGGGACTATTGTTCAAAGATCTAATTGCGGTTTGAAGCGCAAATCCCCAAAACGAGTTCGGTAACTCGGTTTGGCTCATCATGGATCGAACCATATCAAGTAGGGTTCGATTCCTCCTTTCGGCAACACCATTGAGTTGTGGTGTTCCGGGTGGAGAAAGTTGTGATATAATACCACAACCTTTCAAGTGTGAATCAAATTCAAGGCTTAGGTATTCGCCACCACGATCGGAACGTAGTGCTTTTACCCTTTTGTTCAATTGGTTCTCTACTTTGTTTTGAAATTCCTTGAATTTCTCAAATGCTTCACTCTTATGTTTCATCAAATAGACATACCCATGTCTACTTAAGTCATCGGTGAAGGTTATAAAGTAGTCATAATTACCACGAGCGGTGATACTCATTGGTCCACATACATCGGTGTGTATGAGTCCCAATAGTTCACTAGCTCGCGTCCCTTTACCACTAAAAGGATTACGAGTCATTTTGCCAAGTAGGCAATATTCGCATGTACCAAATGATTGATAATCAAATGGTGTAATCACATTAGTAGAAATTAATCTTTTGATGCGATTCTCGTTTATGTGACCTAATCGACAATGCCAAATGAACGCTTCACTTGGGTCACTTGTTTTGAGTTTCTTTGATTGTATGTTATAAATATCATTTGTCGGATTTGAGGTCTCTAAAATGTAAATGCCATTTATGGAAGAAGCTTGGCCAATAACCAAATCATTCCTAGAAATAGAGCAACGATTGTTCTTAATGACAAAACAAAAACCGTCCATGTCTAGCATGGCGATTGAAATAATGTTTTTAGAGAGCGTAGGAACATAAAAACAATTATGCAAATACAACTCAAAACCGTTTGGCAAAGCTAGAACATAAGTTCCTTTGGATTCGGCCGCTACCCGAGCTCCATTTCCAAGTCGAAGATCCACATCTCCCTTGCTAAGCTTCTCCACATCTCTTAAACCCTGTAAATGATTACAAAGGTGAGAACCACAACCGGTATCTAGTACCCATGTCGTAGTGGAAGTATAATTTATATCAATAACATAAATTTCTTTAGGAATTGTACCTTTTGGAGTAATGAGTCCCTCCCTTATATTTCGCAAATACATAGGGCAATTCCTTAGCCAATGTCCCATGCCATAGCAATAATGGCATTCATCATTAACTTGCTTGAAGTTTTTGACTTTCTTCCCTTTCTTCTTGAACCTTTTACCCTTGGAAGCAAGAACTTGATTGCTAGAGCTCCCACTAGCTTTGGCATCCTTATCTTCCAGAGATAAAGACCCTATAGATCGTGTGAGGTAGTCTTCCTGAGACGGACTCACACGTGGTCTAGTAGTAGTGGGTGGTTTAGAAGTGGTGATGAAATTAAGGTTTCCATCCGAACCTATCCCGAAATGAAGTTCTCTAGTTGTATCGAAATTATTGTTGGAGCATACGTCGTCAAGAACATGGTGATATGACTCAATAGTAATTGGTGCGGTAGCATTTGTTGGATTCATTGTAATGCACTACAAATATGGAGGAAAGGAAATATTAACATTTGTCTTTTTAAATCATACTTGCAAATTTAACAAGATATGAACATTTATATAGTGACCTCTACCCAACTATAATAAATGATTCCAAGACCCAAATTCATATCGACTTAGGCACGGTATGGCCGATGAAACCCTTATCAATATAACTCGGTGGATTAACGTTTTAATCGATTCTACTTTTAGAACTCTTGGTCGATAAATTTACTCTAATATTTATCTATAGCCCGGAACACATGCAACTACGGTCGCGAATACTTCCGTTGAGCTCAATCCAAATTTCGAATAAATGTGTCCATTATCCAAATCCACATCAACTTGGGCACGGTATGGCCGATGAAACCCTCATTAACATGAACTCGGTGGATTAACACTCATCACCCACTTCCCCTACGTAACAAGGTTTGTACCCCGGTAGGGCCGAGTGCACTCCCTCGCGAAATAGGTTTTCATGGTTTCTACTATTTGGTAAGGCTATGTCTCAATTGTTTGTTTTAGCGAGAGGTCATGTCAATTTATTATCTATCACGTTTTAAGTGAACTAAAGCGGTGAACTACGATAATTCGAATTGACACGGTCGATAAACTCGATAAAATAAGACAATGCATGTTTAGTTATGGCGATTTAGCGATGCATGTGACATAAAATAAAATGCAAGCATAAAGAACAATAAATCCTAGTATGGCCTTTCCTAAAATAGAAAAACTATTAATCTATTACAAATTCGGAAACCAACTCCATTGGTCCCTTGAACTTCGGTTGTGGCACGCATCTCGAGGTAACACCGTCTTTATGTATCACCATTCTTGAAGAAATCCGTCTTTAGGAACTCCGGAATGAATAAAATTACATAATAAATTACATAATTTCCTATTATACATTTGTAACTAAAATAAAATAAATCTATTAAATTACAAAACGGTGATACGAGATCACAATAAAAATTACAACCGAATCGATATTCCCATACATTTCGGGAAATACCAATTAAAATCTAAGGCCATACTAAGTAAAATTACATAATTCAAAATTACATAAATTAAAATTATGACAATCATAAAGAAAATGCAGCATTATATTATGTATGAACATGCTCAATATTATGCTAAATCGCCTTTTAATTAGCCAATATCGTATATTACTCGGTTTTTACGGATTTGCGTGATTTCAACATTTTATAATCACAAAAATGCACAAACTCATATTTATGCATAAGTTAATTACCCTAACCTTTTAGGACTCAAAATATAGTCTCCACTAGTAATTTGACCATAATTAACTTTTATTTACAAAATTGTTCATAAATGGACAAAAATTACAAAAATAAGCTATTAAACTTCAAATAAATCCAAAAATTTCAAATAAATTCAAAATTCAAAATTTAAATTCATGAACATTCTGGAAAAATTCCATGACACTCATAATGTTCAAAATCTTAGGTTAAAAATTTCGAAATTTTTCCGGAAAAACAATGTTGCGGTTTATCAATATTTAATAAAATAATCATAAAAACATGGAAAAATTATTTTCATTAACTTTTCATTTTAGATCTGGAAAAATATAATAAAATGCAACATTATACGTTTTTCCTAAGTCATAGATTATGTTTTATTAATTTTTCAACTAATAATGTCACTATTTATGCCATTTTTCTTCAAAAATTCATAAATCATGCTAAAAGACTTCTTTATAGCCAATTATTTTACACACATCTTGTAAAATTGCATGTGACAACATATTAATTTTCTATGACCAGATTCGAAATTTAACTCATATTAACCTATTTTTCTCTTAAATCCGAATTTAATAATGAAAAATTCATTTTTCGAGCATAACAAGTGCAAAAATTATGAAAATTTACAGGTTATCTCAAAATAATATATGTAACAACATATCCAAAAACCAAGTGAAAATTCGAAGTACAGCTAATTTTCGACCAAAAATGACATTTTTACTCATAAAATCACATTTAAATGTCATTATTATTGAATATGAACAATAAAAATCCGAAAAATTAACCAAAAAATCCTAAAACACTTTAGGAACAGAAATATTAACATGCATGTAATTATTTCGTGATATATCATAATAACACAAATTTTACAAGTTTTATTTTGTTATTCATATAACTCGGAAAAACTTTTAACCAATTTGCATGCAAACAACCGTGGCTCATGATACCGATTGAAGGAAATGTAGATTCATATACATGTTAACATAGTCATATATGTCTAATTAATATTGTCATAAAATTAAAACGGATTTTATGCATGCAAACATTAATATAAAAGAAGAGAAATAATGTCCTTACATACAATATTTCGGCTATATTGGGCACAAGAGAGATCACCTTTCTCTTCTTGTTCTTGAGCTATTCCAATGGATGAACAAGATCTAAGAATAAGATCTCTCCCCAAGCTTTATACCCAAGGCTTAACACTTAATCTAATTAATATTATAAGTACTAGTATAATATTAATGTAGTGAAAATTGAACCAAAAACTTTATGAAACCCTTATGTGTTTTCGGTTTTAGAGAGAAGAAGAGAGGATTTTATTTCTCTAGAAAATCTCTATGTTTGAAGATGGAAATAATAATGAAAAATAATACACTAGCTTTTGTATATTATTTGGTAAAATTATAGAAAAAAACAATGATAATTGTCTTCCCCAAAACCGTGTAAGAGGGCCTTTATGGGTGAGCCAATGCATGGAGAATTTGTTCTTCACAAGATAAATAGGGTTGCATGGCTACTATTAGCTTTTAATCATTATGTTTCTTATTTAAAATATAAACACAATTTAAGCCTAATCCTCCTACACTATTTCGGCACTTTCACATAATATGGAGTCCATATTATTTTGTCAATTGTCTATATGTTACATGTCACATGCCACACATATTTGTTATGTAATTTTTAACATATTAAAAATTCAACGTATTAATAAAAATACGTCACATACAAAAATCGACTTAGTAATTTCATAATTACTTGTGCCAAAATATTTTACCATTTATAAATTTCAACTGATTGAATTTATAATAATTCATTCATTTTAATTGTTACATTAAACAATTTATTTCATCCGAGTAATTATACAATTTAATTACTCAGACCGTATCTCATTTAATCACATTTCAATTTGATACGTAAATATTACTTCCAAAATCGTCCGTCAATTTTCAAGTAATTTAATCAACTCGCAACGTTATACGATTAATTAAATAATCAATTAAGTGTATTGCCCTTTAGGTATGACCTAGGGGTCAATCGATCACCACCGTCACACGACAAGAATGTCAAACTCTAGTCAGCCAATCATTACCGATATATGTTGACCAGTTGACAGTAACAATATTACTTCCCAATTGTATTCTTAAAATGAGATTTAATAATGATATTTAAATCATGTGATCGCACTATTGTTGAGGACACATTTCCCAACATGGATTGTACTGACAATTTTGAACACCACAAAGTGAACTGAATTACATTATATTTTGTTTTGGTCCGTAATCGCCTACAAGAGCTGATAACTCTGGCTATTATATTGTGCAGTCGATTGATGGTGGGTTCAACGAGCCATAAGTCAAACTATTGACTGATCGATCACAAATGCGAGACTATAACGATACCTCGTAGGATAAATTTTTGTGACAACGTAATGGAGTCCTAAATGTTTAAAACATTCGGTGCCAGGTCGTGAATAAGACATCCATTGTGTTCCTAGAGTCGATTCTTTTGACTATCGACTGTCTCTTGAGATTAAGGCAGTTTTTGGGTGACTTTGGTTTTTTTCTCACGGTCTGCCGTAACTGGAGGCTAAATAGATTTTTCCGGGTCATTTCATACCGTGCTTACATCTGCAGGATTCGAGTTGAGGAAAATATCCAACCCTTATCAGGTATAGTTATTTCTCAGGGCCACTCGAGGAGTTGTAACTGAAATGCATGGCCATGCTCGAATGTTGATTCGTTTATCAGTTAAGTTATTCTCTAGTCGGGAAAACCACTCTTGATGACGATCGCTTGTAAAATACGACCTTTGTGAATACGGATTTGAAAGTTGTTTTACATTGAGTGGGAGAAATTTTAGGATATGAGAATCGGTTATCGCACATACACTTGTGAGGACAAGTGGGAGTTTGTTGGAGCTTGTGTCCTCCACAAATTAGTGTGATAACATTTGTAAATCTCTTACAGGTTCACAAGGGTATACTTCGTATTTTAATCAGTTGATTAACGATTACCTAATAACGGTTGGCATGCTAGAAAGTTTGACGTTATTATCATACAGATGGCGGTGATCAACTGGTCTCTAAAGGTCACACCTATAGGATGTGTTTGAGAGATGTGCTTATAGAAATATAATCACATTGATGCCTTATATGACTAAACAGTTAGTCAATGTGTTGATGAGACAATTATTTAATGAAGATTAAATAATATTAGTTGAGACGAATTAACTGTCAATTCGTAAATTGAATATAATAAGTTATATTTAATTAAATGTATGTAATGTTAGCTTGGACGAATTAATCTGTTAATTCGTAATTAAATATAATCGGTTATATTTAATATCAACAAGATGAATGTGTCATAGTGGTAATAGTGAGGGTACTCAAACCAAGAGGTCATGGGTTCGATCCTCACTAGATGACAATTTATATTTAACACATTTTTACATTTTTAGAAACCGAAAATAAGGAATTAAAACTCCTTATTGTTTCGGTAATTGGGCCTGAAATTAGAGGATGAAAAATCCACCCTAATCTACCCTTATACACGGTTTAAGAGGGTGAGATGGGTGAATTCATTCTAACCTAATTTTTGCCCTAACTCAACCTTGCCTCCTCTCATCGGAAAAAAACACAAAAACCTAAAATTAATCTGTTGATTTGGGGATCGATTCTAGCAAAATCAAAGAGTATTTCTCATATCGTCTTGGGTGCAACTGATAGGCGAATATCAACTTTGATATTGTTCTTAGGCCGAATTTTCTAGGACCGATGGTTATTCCTTAATCCTTTACGATCTTGTTTATGCATTTTATTTTATGACTTGTAATTCATCATTATAATTCGTTATAGTCCTTAAAATTAAAGGGATGCATACAGATAAATCCCACAGTATACACCTTATTCTTATTCTTGTCATTTCAAGTTACCAAATTTTCGAGATTGCTTGGTGAAAGTCGAAAATTTGTGGTCAAATTGTTTTTGTTTTTAGCCCTTAAACATCTTCTAAACTTGTGAGGTGCATTTCATTCAATAAACAACTAGTTAACACATTCTTCTTTTAGTGCATACTAAGTGTTTGTTCAATTGCCTTAACCAAAAATGTTTCCAAACTTGTGTCTTTTCTGAAATATTTTTGGGTGTAAACATGGCAAAGGTTAAAGCTTCTGAGGCTTCCTCCTCACAAGGACCCAAGGGAGCCTCGGCTTTTGACGATAATGAGTATACGGGGAAGGAGGGGCTCCGAGACAAAGCCTTGCAAAATTGGAGAAAGTTTGAGTCTTCGTCATCCGTAGTGATGACTAGATTCTTTGATGAGAATCTTGTTATTAACTTAGGCATGCTTCCAATGACCCAAATGCTCCTCCAAAACGTTGGCCTAGACTCTTATATTGATAAAGCCGCACACACCCGAATAGGTGTTACCTTTGAATTTCTCTCTACCTTGGAGAGAGTAAAGTTGGGAGGATAAAACCGGGACTCAAATTCGGGCATGTCGACTTGTCCATACATTAACTCTTGACCAAGTGGGGGGCGCTCCACATCACTAAAGCCCCCATAAATGAACCCACTGACAATAAGAAATTGAGTGAATTTTGGAATAATATTACGGGGGATGTGAGGCACGGGAATTTAAAGAACACAACCCTTCCCCACCCCATTTTGAGAGTGGTGAGCCGACATATAAACACAAACTTTTTGGTCATAACCGAACCAACCAAGATGAACTACCTCCAATTACAATGCCTTTGGTCCATGACCCCGGAGGGGAAGGGAATACCGGATTGGGCTGACTTGTTTGTGAAAGGTTGCCTCGAATTACAAAAAGACCCAAAGGGAACCATTTATACCGGGGGCATGATAGAAAAAATTGTGGCCAAAACGGGAGTATTTTTTCCGGCCAATGCTTGGCCTCTTGAGGGTGACTATCTCATGGACTACAAGTATTTGTCGAAAGCAAATATGCTTGACGTAGTTGACAATACCGCCACCTTGGTGATTTGGTGCATGGGTGGCCAGAACTACAAGTATTACATGTACTTACCCCGTCCTCCCAACTCACTCTTGGGTTGGGGAAGTGGCCAAGACTTTTACATGCCCCCCGATGACGAGTTTGTGGACCTTTGGGTTGATAGAGCCCATGTAGTTGAACTCGACAATGAGGAAGGTGGAGATCAACCACAAATGGGGGGAGCTCTAACTTATGGTGACATGCCACATGTTGATGCACCTTTTGATGAACCAATGCCAAATGCTCCTTTTAACGAACCCCATTTCACTCCACCTTACATGCCACAAGCACTACCACAACAACAACCCTTCATGGCACCGCCATTCAACTACCAAGGTTTCCATTCATGGCAATCGGATGTCACAAACCGCTTAACAAACCTTGAGTCCACCTTCTCCCAAATTCAACTCACGGAGAATGCCCGGTGGGGAATCACCGAGAACCGCTACCACCACTACCAAGAGGACATGGAAGAGATGCGTTATGTCCAAAACGCAAATTTTGATATGGTGGCGGCCATGAATGCCCAACACATGCAAAATTTCCCGACTCTATACCAAGGTTATGGTGAGACTCAAGTGAATGAAGCAAGAGCCAAGATGGCTAGATTTCGAAGAAGAAGGGGAGGACCTCCGTGAAATAGAGGTGCCTCAAGCTCACACTCTTGAGCGAGTTTAGGGTGTTCACCTCACACTTTGGGGACAAAGTGAAGATTTAAGTGTGGGGTGGGCATGAGTTGGTAACATCATGTATATATTGTAATATATTCATTTCATGCATCATATTTCAATTTTATGCATCGTATTTCAATTCAAAAAAAAGGAGGAAAATTAAAAAAGAAAAAAGAAAAAAGGAAAAGAAAAACCCGGCTAGGATGAAAACCCGGAAGGTCATCCTAGGCAAAAGTGGGAAAGTGGCCGAGGTCGGAGTGAAAACCCGAAAGGGCACTCCGGGCAAAATGAAAAAAAAGAGTGCGAGCCAAGAGAGTAGAGGCGAGGAAAAGAGCTAAACCGAAAACCAGAGAGCGGTTTAGGCAAAATGAGAGAATTAGGAAAAATTAGAAAATTTTGTGACTCTTTGAAGCCTTGAAATCATGTCACATAATGCCTACTTCCATTTGGCATTGGTGACATAAGTGGTGGAGCACTATAATTAAGGCCGGAAGGGTAGGATAGAAGTGTGTTAAGGCTAAGTGGGGGGTGTTTGAGGCTGTAGATACCCAATATCTGCTAAGACTCCAACAAACACCCGATGATTATCGGACTACAACATGCTTTGGAATCGCAGCGTTTGATCGACAGTTCGTGTACAACTCTACGTCGGAAAACTTAAAACGATTTCAAAAATAAAACATTTCAAAACTTTTCAAAAGTACCTGGAGTGTTTAATGCATGACGACGGGGTCGCAATGACACTAACTAGAGTCAAAACCGACACCGGACCAAAATCCGACTCAAAATTCAAATCCCGACTCAAACAATGAGTCAAACCGAGTCAAACAAAAAAACATACCATTCAAAACCTTTTATGCTAAGATTTCTAGGATTGATGAATGGTAAAGTACCAAACATGTGACTATAAATCCTAGGATAGAACAAATCATGATTGCACTTGTGTGAAAGAGACAAGACACCTCGAAAACCCGCGACGTGGCTCACGCCTCTTTAAGCAGCCCAGGTGGCCACGTCGCTCAAAATTCACACAACCACTCATTTTCCTATAAATACCCCTCAAATGCAACCATTTGAGACTTACGCGAATTTTCGCCCCTTACCTCTCCCTTAAACTTCTAGACTTGACTTCCTAATTCACAATCCGACACGTATTTACGACATACCGATCGTAAATACAAGCCTTACATATTGTTTGGTACCGTCATCGTGCATTAAATCACTTGACCGACCATCTCGACCACTACACCATCACCAAGTTTAATAAAACACTCTTTTACTTGCTAAAACGGTTTTAAACCGAGTCTTTTTCGACCAAACGAGTTGTTACACTTACGTCGGTTTCTCGCCATAACCAAGCATGTAAGTATGAGGGTGTAAAAATCTTCTTTTTATTATGTCTTTGCTTTTTTCATGACTATAACATGCTAAATCATGCATAACATGGTCCAAAACATAGGTTAGACGGGCCAAATCCGAGTTTTGGCTCGAGACGAAGCCCCTTGTTAAGCACGGAGGCTCGCGCCTCAATGGGGGTGTCGGGCCGGACTCAACCGTGTTTGTTCTGGTCTTTACTTTTTGATTCATTTTCATATTTGTAATCGGTTTTTACCACTTCAAATATTTTCAAACCATTTTCACAAGTTTTTAACCATATAACATTTTTCATCCTTGGTTCTTAATACCATGACGGTTTACTCCGTGTTTCGGTGATAATATTTGGTTAATTACATTTAAAAGGTATTTTAAAGCCTTTCATCATTTCTTTACATTTTCAAATAAATGTATTAGTCACCAACACAAAGTCATCCTTGGTTCTACATACCATGTCGGATTTTAATTCGAGTACGATGATGAGTACCGATTAATTATATTCAAATGAACTTAAATCCATTAGTTCATATTCATTTTCAAAACTATTCATGTCAAGCTTGCAAAGTCGAACCCAATATCGAGTATCGTCCAAATAATGATGATTATTCAAGTCTCGTTCTCCAAATCAACACAAATGCGGCCTAAACGGTCCTTTCAAATCAAAACGGGTTCAAGTACCCATTTTCAACACGTTTTATAAATGTTTTTCAAATGGTCAGAACACGTCATATACTGTTGACTGACCCGTGCCTAAATAGGCCATGTCTTTCCTATTTACAAACCAGGGGAGACCCCCTTACATCGCCAACAGGCTCGCGCCTCATGTGGCTGCCTGGTGCAGGGTCTATTCCCCTTCCAGCATTAGTCTAGGACGCTCCCGACCGCGACAAACCGGATATAGGACGGATCTGACGACTAATCTGCTCATTCAAAAATCATATTTGCAAAATGCCTTACTAAGACAAATGGATCACGTTATGCACCATAAACCTAATACGGTAAATGGATGTTTAATTTACGTCTTGCATGCAAATCAACCATAAACCAACTCGACATCTTATACTTGATACTTGGATTAAATCAACCGACTTAGAAAGCTCTCACATGTTAGGTTTAAATCATTGGATGCGCATTCATGCATTTAAACCGTTTTATCAACTTTTGCATTCAACCAACCAAGATCGATCAGTAGAGGCCGCTACCGCGGGCGGGATTGGGTGTCTGATTAAAGGGCTTCCCAATACGTACCTTAACCTCTTACTCAGAAACTTTGGATAGTGGACGACCTTATCCAGGGCGTAGAGAGTCATTCTAGAGATAAGATTCTAAAGAGGGACGATTTCCTTATCTTTAGTACCTATGTCAAATGCTGCTTTGTGCTTCGATTTGGCCGAGGTATAAAGTGGATTTCGAACGGGCTTCAAGCATCCCACAAATGCTTGGTGGGGACTCCGAACATCTCTAATTGTTTCGAGACCCTTACCGAGACGAAACCGACTGATCTAAAACGATCCGGTCGAAAGCATTTTTACGCCGCCGAGCGTGGATTTCAAGAGACCGCTTCTATTGTCCATAGATCGGCTGGGCATACGCAGGTGGGCCATGTTGTAGATACCTCATTTCTGCACCTCTCGCAAACCACCCGGTGATGATTGGGCCGCATGTTTAGTACGCGGAACGATTTGTGACAATTCGTAAGATTATCGTCAAGTGATTTCTCAAATATTAATGTCTACCTCTTAGTTGTCATCTACGTGCCGATACGGTCGTTTTGACAGTAATTAGAGTACATTTGGAGTCCGGGCCTAAAACCGTCTCCATTTTCTGATAACCGTTAAATCCCGAGTCAGAATGTTCTGGAATGTTCCGGATATTTCTATTCCATATTTCACAGTCTTTATCTTTTGGTAAACAATTTCCCGTAATATTCACATAAGATATTAAGGAAAACCGAATTATTCCGTCCTACCATAACTTAAACACGGAAATCTTTCTTCCGCAGGAGGAAACCACTTGGGAACAGATGCAGCAGGTGCTGCGCCTCTTCCAAGAGACGCAGTGACTGCTGCGCCTCTTCCCAGGTCCTTTTCTGCGTAATTTTCGTATCTTTTTTATATCTTTCCGAGATTCACTTCCAAAGAGTCTCCGAAACCCTAATTCCTTCACGTGATTAGTATAAATAGGAGCCTTCGCTCCTCATATTTCTCACGCGAGTGTCCGCCCTTCTCTTCTCCCTTTGCATTCTAGACCTTTGTTCTTACTTTTTGGCGTCTACGTGCTTGAACATTCGACCACGTAAGCTCGGATCCTTCTGAGTACCAGCCTCATTTGCATGACCGACCAATTTGACCAACTATACATCAATCAACTTAATTAATCTAATCGTTTTCCTCTTACGAGGGCATTTTCTTTGCATTCGCGTCGAGCATCACTAATCGATATCTTAGTCCTTCTCGTTTCGTCAACATGTAAGTCTGAGGGTGTAAATCTCTCTTTTATTTATTGTATTTTAATTATTGTATCACAATTATAAGGTTTATGTCGAAAATACCTCGTTAAAACCGATTTCTAAACCATGCTTTAAAACCTCTTTTTTACGGATTTCCAGAAGACTAACCGTCGAGAAAGGACGCAGCAACTGCTGCGCCTCTTCAAAGGAGCGCAGTACCTGCTGCGCCTCTTCGTGAGGCTGCCGCAGTTCCTGCTTCCTTTCTTCTTCCTTCGTCCTCTGTAAACTCGTTCGTTGTTTGCTTTTTATTTGTTTGTTCTTTAATTCTTCATCATAATAGTCTGATATTTCACATGTATATTAATTATCATTCATTAGCACATAATTCATCATAAATTCGACTTAAATCCCAAGTAATCAATATTTGCGGGTTTTCGTCATTAAACTCAAATTCGGGTTTTAGAGGTTCGATTCATCAATATTGAGTCTCTGGAATTCATCGTTGACATATTTACATCTCATATCTATCATATATTCGTCATTAATCCGTTGTATTTAACCTAGTTAATTGATTTAGTTTGTTAATTTGTTAATAATTCTCCTTAATCTTATATTAATTCGTTTAATTTCGTCTCATCCATGTTTTACTGTTTTCATGACCATTAATCATATGTACATAACCTACTAATCACTTTCATCCGAGTAAATAATTTAATCAATCATTAAATTCAGCAACGAGTATTAACAACACGCAATTCCGGCTTCACAGCCAGAATTCAGGTCAGGAACAGACGCAGCGTCTGCTGCGCCTATTCCAAAGGATGCAGCTCTGCTGCGCCTGTTCCGGGTTGAATTCTGTCCCTGAACTCCGTTGTTGCCTTGACTTAGTTTAATTAGTTTACATTTAATTAACTATTATTCGTATTATCACCTTCTGATCTGTTCGTTTATTCTTTTATTCTTTTTCTCAAATTATCCGTTTTAAAGGTATTTTCGACATAAATCGCCTAATCCAATGTAATTATTGTAATTTTCATTATTGTAATTTTTTATTTTGTTGTATTTATCATATTTCTTGTATCATTTGTATGCCTTCACATGTAGTTGAACTTAAATCCTACTTCGACATTAATTGTATGCTAAATTATGTGTTAACCGACTTAGTATTAATCTTCACATTCTAGGATTAAAACTTGGATATCGCATTGCATGCGTACAATCGACGATATATCGAGTACGAATAACTTCCCTAATCATTAGTAGAGGCCTCTATTGAGGCGGACGGGATTAGGTGTTCGATCAAAAGAGCTTCCTAATACGTACCCTCACCCCTTACTCCAGATATCTGTGAACACCCGTGTTCATTGGCATCCACGAGAGTCATTCTAGACATAGAATGCTAAGGGTAACGATTGCTTAGTGTTTATGTCACTACTTTGTGTCTTGACATGACACGAGGTATTCGAACGGTTCCAATTTCCCATAAAAATTGGTGGCGACTCCATACAAAATGCAAACGCTTGTTTCTCTTCTCTCCCAAGTGCCCCCGTGGGCCCCTGCTGTCCACAGTTTGGCGACTCCGCTGGGGATAATACACTTACGTGTAGCAAGGGTGAAACTTGAACAAGGTTAGGGAATAGTTTGTATAAGACAATTGTCGGTTTTCATAACTCGGTCTTCCTAGATCGTTTTATTCGGCCTTCCTAGGCCCAACCTAACCCATTCGACCAATCGTCCCGTCTAAACGGTCCTAATTCTTATTTGGGCCTAAGGATGGATAGCGATTGACGTCATCCATACCATGGTACTTACTCTTGTTTGTATCAAGGGCCTTCACTACTTGAGGAAATGGACTAGGAATCGGCCTTACTCTTGTTTGGTACGAGCCTCTCCACAAACTTCGGGTTTGATGGTTCGGTATGGCAACCCACCCTTTAAACCAAAACCCTTTTAAATGCACTCACCATCCCGTTATAATGCTTGTATAAATGTTTGTACCTTACGTGATCACCATTTCTAAACAAAATCATGACGATTTTTCAAAAATCAAAACCCTTTTCTTAATCAAAATTTCGAAATAGGCCTTCAATTAGCGCAAAATCCACTCAAAACTCTGTCCGTTTGTCGTGTCAAAATTCGGGCCACAAAGCCCATTTCAAAACCTCACTTTGAGTCCACTCCTACAACTACACTATAGTTGACTAGGACACACATTTTCAAAACCCTTGTCTTTCTTCAAAGCTCACTCAACGCAAGTGGCACACACCCACTTCACGAGTTAAAACATTTCTTCTTTTAGCAAGTGTGTTAGAATGGTCGATCGTGTTTTGATTCGTCGCCGATCTCTTATCCAGTTTTCAAAATGCCTGGATCCAGCGAAACAAACCTCCACCAACTTCAAGATGGTAATGATCGAATCCTAGCCGCGCTAGCCCAAATGCAAGTTACCCAAGACTAAGTCTATGACCGCCTTGAGCTCATCGAGGGTCGTATCTATGCCGTAGAGGGAAGGTTGCCCCCTCATGAAAGTGAAGTACTAGGTGACTCCGATAATGAATCCAAGGATGAAAATCCTCTCATGGGGATGACTGTAGCTGAGAAAAGACTCCAATACTTAGAGGAGCAATTGATGTACCTTAAGGGGGATGACATTTATAGGGAGAACAATCGCAAGTATGAGGCCGTCAATTCCAAATTGCCAACGAACTTCAATATGACGGATATCCCTAAATTCAAGGGACACGAGAACCCTTTGAACCACATCCGTGCCTTCAAAGATTATATGTCTATCAAAGGCATCAAACCCGAGATGTTCTTAAGGATCTTTCCTTCATCTCTTGACACCATCCCGAAGCAATTGTTCTACTCCTTAGATCACAAGAAGGTCGCTACTTGGGAAGATGCTGCAATCGAGTTTTCCAAACAATATGCGGATAATGCCGAGATCTAAGTAAACATGCGTACTCTAGAGGTTCTTACCCAAAATGACAAAGAAGGATTCACCGACTTCCTAAGTAGGTGGAGGAAGACTAGTACCCAACTGGTTGAACGCCCGGATGAGGCTACCCTTGTGGAGAAGTTTGTGGATAATCTCAAACCCATCTATGCCAATCATTTGAGGTACCAAAACATCAAAACTTTTAAGGACTTGACCGTACTAGGGACAAGGATTGAAGATGACATCCGTAAAGGACTCTTGTCCAAAACGGTAGGTCGAGGATATCAAGGTTCAACAAGTCGTTCATACGGCTCTGAAGGAAATGTAGATTCATATACATATTTAACATACTCATATATGTCTAATTAATTTTGTCATAAAATTAAAACGGATTTTATGCATGCAAACATTAATATAAAAGAAGAGAAATAATGTCCTTACATTCAATATTTCGGCAATATTGGGCACAAGAGAGATCACCTTTCTCTTCTTGTTCTTGAGCTATTCCAATGGATGAACAAGATCTAAGAATAAGATCTCTCCCCAAGCTTTATACCCAAGGCTTAACACTTAATCTAATTAATATTATAAGTACTAGTATAATATTAATGTAGTGAAAATTGAACCAAAAACTTTATAAAACCCTTATGTGTTTTCGGTTTTAGAGAGAAGAAGAGAGGATTTTATTTCTCTAGAAAATCTCTATATTTGATGATGGATTAGAATGAGAAAATAATACACTAGCTTTTGTATATTATTTGGTAAAATTATAGAGGAAAAACAATGACAATTTCTCTTCCCCAAAACCGTGTAAGAGGGGCTTTATGGGTGAGCCAATGCATGGAGAAATTGTTCTTCACAAGGAACAATAGGCTTGCATGGCTAGGTTCCTTTTTCATCATTGTGTTTATCCACTAATTATAAACAACTTATAATTAGTTCAAACCCTTCTAATTTTCGGCCTATTCAATAATATGGATTCCATATTATTTTTGTCAATTGTCTATATGTTACATGTTACATGTCACATATATTTGTTATGTATTTTTAACATATTAAAAATCAACGTATTAATAAAAATACGTCACATACAAAAATTGACTTAGTAATTTCATAATTACTTGTGCCAAAATATTTTACCAATTTATAAATCGTATTTATAATAATTCATTCAATTTCGATTGTTTCTTTAAACAATAATTTCATCCGAGTAATGATACAATTCGATTACTCAGACCGTATCTCATTTAATCACATTTCAATTTGATACGTAAATTTTACTTCCAAAATCGTCCGTCAATTTTCAAGTAATTTAATTAACTCGTAACATTATACGATTAATTAAATAATCAATTAAGTGCATTGCCCTTTAGGTATGACCTAGGGGGTCAACTGATCACCACCGTCACACGACAGTAATGTCAAACTCTAGTCAGCCAATCATTACCGATATATGTTGACCGGTTAGCTTGAAGAACAATATTACTTCCCAATTGTATTCTTAAAATGAGATTTAATAATGATATTTAAATCATGTGATCGCACTATTGTTGAGGACACATTTCCCAACAATCTCCCACTTGTCCTCGACAAGTGTGCGTCACCAATTCTCTTGTCCTATTACTATCTCCCACTCAATGCAAGGTGTCTTTCAGGTCGTACTTGCAAGTGATCATATCGAGAGTGGTTTCCTCGATCTGGAGAATAACTGATTTATCGGATTTATCCACACTGGATACCTTCCGAGCGTGGCCACGCATTTCCAGTTCATTACTCCTCGAGTGGCCCTGAGATATTGTTATAACCTTGACTAGGGGTGGACAATTCCTATCGCACTCATTCCCTTTGACTAGCCACAGCCATCATAACCCAAAATATGCCCATTTGACCCCATTTACGAAGGTCGTAGTAACACAAATCAAAGTTAATCGAAAACTGTGCCATCTTAGGTGAACAGTCTTTAGTCAAAAGAATCGACTCATTTGAATACTATAGTAGCTCTTGCCACGACCAGGCTATATAAATTTGCGAGAACTCTATAAGCGGTCATTAGGCCCGACAAAATGTTCCTAACGACCGCCTATGTGATCGACTAGTCATCTCACATGACTGTATGGCACTTGAACTTGCCATCAATCGCCTAACACTCTAGTCACTTCGAGACGTCACCTCATATAAGTAACTATGGGCAAAACAATGTCAATCCATGTTCACTTTAACGGGGTTCAATTGTCTCTGCAACCCGTTTGGATGTAACAAAGTATAAATTAAGGATAAAAGACAAATGTGATTATGAACATGAACAAAAACAACACTTTTATTTCATTTCAAAATCTAACAAAAATTTGGAACACGTTTAAGTCCCATGGACGCAACATGCCCATCATGCTTAGCCTGCGATAAAGGCTTGGTGAGCGGATCGGCTATGTTGTCATCCGTCCCAACCTTACAAATCGCAATTTCCTTTCTTTCAATGAAATCTCTTATTACATGATACTTTCTAAGTACATGTCTAGATCTATTACTAGACTTTGGCTCCTTAGCTTGGAAGATCGTCCCACTATTATCACAATAGAGAGTGATGGGATCATCGGCGGTAGGTACTACTTTTAGACCTTCCGTGAATTGCTTGATCCACATAGCTTCCTTAGCAGCCTCGATCTTTGCAATGTACTCGGCCTCCGTTGTTGAATCATGATTCTGACTTCCTTGAAGCTTCTCCGGCTACGGCACCACCATTGAGCATGAAAACAAAACCACTTGTGATTTCATGTCATCTCTATCTGTTTGAAAACTTGAGTCCGTGTATCCGGTAACACGCAACTCAGTGTCTCCTCCAAACACAAGGATAGAGTCCTTAGTTCTTCTCAAGTACTTAAGGATGTTCTTGACAAAGCAATCCAGTGACCCTCACTGGATTTCCTTGATATCTACTCGTCATGCTCAAGGCATACGAGACATCAGGACGTGTGCATATCATGGCATACATGATTGATCCAACAGCGGAAGCATAAGGGATCAATTTCATGCGTTCAACATCATGGGGTTCGGAGGGACATTGAGTCTTGCTCAATATCGTTCCGGTTACCATAGGTACCAAACCTCTTTTGGATTTGTCCATGCTGAATCGTCGAAGAATCTTATCAACATAAGACTCTTGACTTAGTGCCAATATCCTCTTGGGTCTATCTCTATAGATCCGGATACCTAATATGCGTTGTGCCTCTCCTAAATCCTTCATTTGGAAGTGGTTACCTAACCACTCTTTAACAGAAGACAACATTGGAATATCATTTCCAATGAGTAGTATGTCATCGACATACAAAATTAGGAACACAACATTGCTCCCACTAAATTTCATGTATAAACATGGTTCCTCAACATTTCGAGTGAAACCATTTTCCTTTATAACATGATTGAATCGATGATTCCAACTTCTAGATGCTTGCTTAAGACCATAAATGGATCTCTTAAGCTTGCACACTTTGTTAGGATTTTTAGAATCAACAAAACCTTCGGGTTGTATCATGTACACCTCCTCTTCTAAATGCCCATTTAGAAAAGCGGTTTTGACATCCATTTGCCAAATTTCATAATCATGAAATGCGGCGATCGCTAACAAAATCCGTATGGATCTTAGCATGGCTACGGGGGCGAAGGTCTCATCATAATGGAGACCTTGGACTTGGGTAAATCCTTTTGCCACTAGCCTAGCTTTGTAGACATCGTCATGTCCTTCTATGCCATTTTTGACCTTGAATATCCATTTGCATTGGAGGGGTCTTGCCCCTTTAGGCAAATCTACCAAGTCCCAAACTTGGTTTTCAAGCATAGAATCCATTTCGGACTTCATGGCTTCAAGCCATAAGGTGGAATTAGGACTAGAGATTGCGGCCTTGTAGGTGGCGGGCTCGTCACTTTCCATAAGCAACACATCGAGCGTTCCATCTTCTTCGATAAGTCCCACATATCGATCGGGATGGCGAATAACTCGGCCCGTCCTTCTTAGTGGAGGAGGTACAACCGCGTTAGACGACGAAGGAACATCTTCTTGCGTCTCTACCTCGGTTTGTGGCTCTTGAACTTCGTCAAGTTCAAAATTTCTCCCACTCTGTCTCTTAGAAATAAATTGACTTTCTAAGAAGACAGCCTCACAAGACACAAACACTTTGTTTTCTTGAGGTTTGTAGAAGTAGTAACCTCGAGAGGTCAAAGGATAACCTACAAAGATGCATTTTTCGGATCTTGGGGCAAGCTTATTGTCAGGTTTAGTCTTGACGTAAGCATCACATCCCCAAATCTTCATATAGGATATATTTGGGATCTTACCCGTCCACATCTCATATGGAGTCTTTTCAGTGGATTTTGTGGGACTATTATTCAAAGATCGAATTGCGGTTTGCATCGCAAATCCCCAAAACGAGTTCGGTAACTCGGTTTGACTCATCATGGATCGAACCATATCTAGTAAGGTTCGATTTCTCATTTCGGCAACACCATTAAGTTGAGGTGTTCCGGGTGGAGAAAGTTGTGATATAATACCACGACTTTTCAAGTGTGAATCAAATTCAAGGCTAAGGTATTCACCACCACGATCGGATCGTAGTGCCTTAATCCTTTTGTTCAATTGGTTCTCTACTTCGTTTTGAAACTCCTTGAATTTCTCAAACGCTTCACTCTTATGTTTCATCAAATAGATATACCCATATCTACTTAAATCATCGGTGAAGGTTATGAAGTAGTCATAATTACCACGAGCGGTGATAGTCATTGGTCCACATACATCGGTGTGTATGAGTCCTAATAGCTCACTAGCTCGTGTCCCTTTACCACTAAAAGGATTACGAGTCATTTTGCCAAGTAGGCAATATTCGCATGTACCAAATGATTGATAATCAAATGGCGTAATCACATTAGTAGAAATTAATCTTTTGATGCGATTCTCGTTTATGTGACCTAATCGACAATGCCAAATGAACGCTTCACTTGGGTCACTTGTTTTGAGTTTCTTTGATTGAATGTTATAAATATCATTTGTCGGATTTGAGGTCTCTAAAATGTAAATGCCATTAATGGAAGAAGCTTGGCCAATAACCAAATCATTCCTAGAAATAGAGCAACGATTGTTCTTAATGACAAAACAAAAACCATCCATGTCTAGCATGGCGATTGAGATAATATTTTTAGAGAGCGTAGGAACATAAAAACAATTATGCAAATACAACTCAAAACCATTTGGCAAAGCTAGAACATAAGTTCCTTTGGATTCGGCCGCTACCCGAGCTCCATTTCCAAGTCGAAGATCCACATCTCCTTTGCTAAGCTTCTCCACATCTCTTAAACCCTGTAAATGATTACAAAGGTGAGAACCACAACCGGTATCTAGTACCCATGTCGTAGTGGAAGTATAATTTATATCAATAACATAAATTTCTTTAGGAATTGTACCTTTTGGAGTAATGAGTCCTTCCCTTATATTTCGCAAATACATAGGGCAATTCCTAAGCCAATGTCCCATGCCATAGCAATAATGGCACTCATCATTAACTTGCTTGAAGTTTTTGATTTTCTTTCCTTTCTTCTTGAACCTCTTGCCCTTTGAAGCAAGAACTTGATTGCTAGAGCTCCCACTAGCTTTGGCATCCTTATCTTCCAGAGATAAAGACCCTATAGATCGTATGAGGTAGTCTTCCTGAGACGGACTCACACGAGGTCTAGTAGTAGTGGGTGGTTTAGAAGTGGTGATGAAATTAAGGTTTCCATCCGAACCTATCCCGAAATGAAGTTCTCTAGTTGTATCGAAATTATTGTTGGAGCATACGTCGTCAAGAACATGGTGATATGACTCAATGGTTATCGGTGCGGTAGCATTTGATGGATTCATTGTAATGCACTACAAATATGGAGGAAAGGAAATATTAACATTTGTCTTTTTAAATCATACTTGCAAATTTAACAAGATATGAACATTTATATAGTGACCTCTACCCAACTATAATAAATGATTCCAAGACCCAAATTCATATTAACTTGGGCACGGTGTGGCCGATGAAACCCTTATCAATATAACTCGGTGGATTAACGCTTTAATCGATTCTACTTCTAGAACTCTTGGTCGATAATATTACATTAATATTTATCTATAGCCCAAAACACATTCAACAAGGGGACGGTGTGGCCGATGAAACCCTTATCAAAAAACTTTTGTTGAGTTCAATCCAAATTTCGAATAAATGTGTCCATGATCCAAACCCACATTAACTTGGGCACGGTGTGGCCGATGAAACCCTCATCAACATGAATTCGGTGGATTAACATTCATCACCCACTTCCCCTACGTAACAAGGTTTGTACCCCGGTGTGGCCGAGTGCACTCCCTCACGAAATAGGTTTTCATGGTTTCTACTCTTTGGTAAGGCTATGTCTCAATTAATTGTTTTTAGCGAGAGGTCATGTCAATTTATTATCTATCACGTTTTAAGTGAACTAAAGCGGTGAACTACGATAATTTTAATTGACACGGTCGATAAACTCGATAAAAGACAATGCATGTTTAGTTATGGCGATTTAGCGATGCATGTAACATAAAATAAAATGCAAGCATAAAGAAAAATAAATCCTAGTATGGCCTTTCCTAAAATAGAAAAACTATTAATCTATTACATATTCGGAAACCAACTCCTTTGGTCCCTTGAACTTCGGTTGTGGCACGCATCTCGAGGTAACACCGTCTTTATGTATCGTCATTCTTGAAGAATCCGTCTTTTGGAACTCCGGAATGAATAAAATTACATAATAAATTACATAATTTCCTATTATACATTTGTAACTAAAATAAAATAAATCTATTAAATTACAAAACGGTGATACGAGATCACAATAAAAATTACAACCGAATCGATATTCCCATACATTTCGGGAAATACCAATTAAAATCTAAGGCCATACTAAGTAAAATTACATAATTTCAAAATTACATAAATTAAAATTATGACAATCATAAAGAAAATGCAGCATTATATTATGTATGAACATGCTCAATTTTATGCTAAATCGCCTTTTAATTAGCCAATATCGTATATTACTCGGTTTTTACGGATTTGCGTGATTTCAACATTTTATAATCACAAAAATGCACAAACTCATATTTATGCATAAGTTAATTACCCTAACCTCTTAGGACTCAAAATATAGTCTCCACTAGTAATTTGACCATAATTAACTTTTATTTACAAAATTGTTCATAAATGGACCAAAAATTACAAAAATAAGCTATTAAACTTCAAATAAATCCAAAAAATTTCAAATAAATTCAAAATTTGAAATTTAAATTCATGAACATTCTGGAAAAATTCCATGACACTCATAATGTTCAAAATCTTAGGTTAAAAATTTCGAAATTTTTCCGGAAAAACAATGTTGCGATTTATCGATATTTAATAAAATAATCATAAAAACATGGAAAAATTATTTTCATTAACTTTTCAATTTTAGATCTGAAAAAAAATATAATAAAATGCAACATTAGACGTTTTTCCTAAGTCATAGGTTATGTTTTATTAATTTTCAACTAATAATGTCACTATTTATGCCATTTTTCTTCAAAAATTCATAAATCATGCTAAAAGACTTCTTTATAGCCAATTATTTTACACACATCTTGTAAAATTGCATGTGACAACATATTAATTTTCTATGACCAGATTCGAAATTTAACTCATATTAACCTATTTTACTCTTAAATCCGAATTTAACAATGAAAAATTCATTTTTCGAGCATAACAAGTCCAAAAATTATGAAAATTTACAGGTTATCTCAAAATAATATATGTAACAACATATCCAAAAACCAAGTTAAAATTCGAAGTATAGCTAATTTTCGACCAAAAATGACATTTTTACTCATAAAATCACATTTAAATGTCATTATTATAAAATATGAACAATAAAAATCCGAAAAATTAACCAAAAAATCCTAAAACACTTTAGGACCAGAAATATTAACATGCATGTAATTATTTCGTGATATATCATAATAACACAAATTTTACAAGTTTTATTTTGTTATTCATATAACTCGGAAAAACTTTTAACCAATTTGCATGCAAACAACCGTGGCTCTTGATACCGATTGAAGGAAATGTAGATTCATATACATATTTAACATACTCATATATGTCTAATTAATTTTGTCATAAAATTAAAACGGATTTTATGCATGCAAACATTAATATAAAAGAAGAGAAATAATGTCCTTACATTCAATATTTCGGCAATATTGGGCACAAGAGAGATCACCTTTCTCTTCTTGTTCTTGAGCTATTCCAATGGATGAACAAGATCTAAGAATAAGATCTCTCCCCAAGCTTTATACCCAAGGCTTAACACTTAATCTAATTAATATTATAAGTACTAGTATAATATTAATGTAGTGAAAATTGAACCAAAAACTTTATAAAACCCTTATGTGTTTTCGGTTTTAGAGAGAAGAAGAGAGGATTTTATTTCTCTAGAAAATCTCTATATTTGAAGATGGATTAGAATGAGAAAATAATACACTAGCTTTTGTATATTATTTGGTAAAATTATAGAGGAAAAACAATGACAATTTCTCTTCCCCAAAACCGTGTAAGAGGGGCTTTATGGGTGAGCCAATGCATGGAGAAATTGTTCTTCACAAGGAACAATAGGCTTGCATGGCTAGGTTCCTTTTTCATCATTGTGTTTATCCACTAATTATAAACAACTTATAATTAGTTCAAACCCTTCTAATTTTCGGCCTATTCAATAATATGGATTCCATATTATTTTTGTCAATTGTCTATATGTTACATGTTACATGTCACATATATTTGTTATGTATTTTTAACATATTAAAAATCAACGTATTAATAAAAATACGTCACATACAAAAATTGACTTAGTAATTTCATAATTACTTGTGCCAAAATATTTTACCAATTTATAAATCGTATTTATAATAATTCATTCAATTTCGATTGTTTGTTTAAACAATAATTTCATCCGAGTAATGATACAATTCGATTACTCAGACCGTATCTCATTTAATCACATTTCAATTTGATACGTAAATTTTACTTCCAAAATCGTCCGTCAATTTTCAAGTAATTTAATTAACTCGTAACATTATACGATTAATTAAATAATCAATTAAGTGCATTGCCCTTTAGGTATGACCTAGGGGGTCAACTGATCACCACCGTCACACGACAGTAATGTCAAACTCTAGTCAGCCAATCATTACCGATATATGTTGACCAGTTGACAGTAACAATATTACTTCCCAATTGTATTCTTAAAATGAGATTTAATAATGATATTTAAATCATGTGATCGCACTATTGTTGAGGACACATTTCCCAACAGGCTCTACTAGCAAAACCGATGAAGTTAACCTTCTCGAGCCATCCAAGAAAAGTACCCCACCAAGGAAATTCACAAATCTTGGGGACACGTACTCCAACGCTCTAAAAAGGTTAATGAAGCAAGGAAAACTCCAACCCATTGGACCTACTCCCGAACCCGAAAGGAAATCTAAATTCTGGGACGAGAACTCGTACTGTGAATACCATAGGGGCAAGGGGCACGACACAGAAAAATGCAACAAGTTGAAAAACGTGCTTCAAGACATTATTGAAGATGGTCGATTGCCAATACCACCGGGAGGTAAACCCAACAACACTCAGAATCCTCTTGGAGTTCTAGTAATTACAAGTGATGAATCTACCTTAGATTGCTCACACCTTATTTCTCCAATCGAAAATGAAGTCTACGCAATCGAGAATGAAGGGTTCTACTCTACTATCTCCCCTACCATTTCCGACTTCATCATATTGGCAAGGAGTGTAGATGGGGAAGTTTGGGAATTAGAAAATATGGTGACAACTTTACGCGATCCCAACGCAACACCCAAAGAACATGTGCCACTAATCTTCTCTCAAAATGCTACTATGCAAAAGTAGTCACCGTGGTTGATAAACTAGTTGACCAAATCATATGACTGGAAGATGAAATCATGGGAATGAGAGAGCTAACTGCAATCAATGGAGTTTGGGCCGACGATGATGAGGACGAGTATCTCATTGAAAACTCCCTAGTCAAAGAAATAGTCCAAAATGGTGAAGACCAAGATGTAGACCACCTAACTCGCTCGGGTCGTCCATATCAAAGCACTACTCAAAACGGTCCAACCAACGTTGTCACACCAAATGATAATGAAGAGGACTCCACTGACCATTTGCTCAAGCAATTACAGAAGACGAAGGCTGATCTTTCAGTCTGGCAATTAGTAGCAAGCTCATTCCCACATCGCCAAGCTTTACTGCAAGCTTTGGCCAAACTAAATGTAGCACATAACTCGACGCCCGAGGATGTAGTCAACTTGGTCTTCCAAGAATCACCAAAGCTAAGTAATCCAATTACTTTCTCAGACGAAGATTTGCCACCTTTCGGCGCCAGTCACAATTTAGCTCTTTACATCACTGTCATTTGTCTAAAGAAGAACGTACCAATGACCTTGGTAGATGATGGCTCCGCGGTTAACGTCATACCCCTCAAAACGACATACAAGTTAGGCATGAAAGAGTCGGATTGGACCCCTACCAATCAAGGTGTGCGTGCATACGATGGTACACGACGAAAGGTGGTAGGACTTCTTAACCTAACCATAGCCACAGGGCTAATTGAACGAAAGGTTAACTTCCAAATAGTGGACATTGAAGCTTTCTTCAACATACTTCTGGGAAGGCCGTGGATTCACGCTTCCAAAGCGGTAACATCCACCCTTCATCAAAAGATCAAGATCCCACTAAATGGCAAAGTAGTGACGATCACTTCGTCACCCATCAAGGCAATAATAAAAAAACAGTCGAACAATCAAGTCCTTGCAGATCCCGTATACGAACTTGGAGGCTTCCAAAGTGTAAGCGTCATAGAAAGTGAGTTGGCACCCTTATACTATGATCCCTACTCCAACTTGGTGGTCAACCACATGCTCAAAACCCAGGGATACTTCCCTGGAATGCCTTTGAACCCTACTCGAAGAAACACCTTCGCACCATACAAGGAAGGCAACTCAAAGAGGATACCACTTGGACTAGGGTACAAACCCACTAAAGAAGAGGTTCTCGAAATGCTTGCCCAAGTCCAAAACCGCAAGCATGTAGGAGTCCAAATGAGACCCTACCTCCCCACTTTAAATGGGTACTTTGTTCAAGAAGGAAGTCTAGAACTCCTTCACGGATTTTCCGAGCTTTGGCATTATCTCGAGAGGAAGCTAGCCGGAATCGAGATCTTTCACGATTGCTACTTTATCCCTCCAGAAACGGTTCCTACCGTCAAAACCCGTCAAGCACCTTGCTTAGACGAACAAGCCGTTAGCCTATTGTTTGGAGAAGATCGACTTGTCAGGGCCGCGCAGGATGAGATCATTACCATGATACTTCAAGACGATCGCTTCAACCCCACCGCGTTAATCATAGAAACCAACGCAAGACAGCTGAAAGGATGGAGAAAATCGATCAAGTGGACCAACAATCAAGGAAGACTCTTCAAGCTCACCACTGGAGAAGGAGAGATGTTCAAAGGAGAACCAGAAGACGATGAGTTTGAGTCGGAGTCGGAGTCAGAGTCGGAGTCTAGAGAAGTCATTAGAGAGTCTCCTCCTGTCGTCATCCCTACTCCCTTTATTTCTCCTAGCTTAGCCTCGAGTAGTCACAGTAGTTCGGGAAATGCCCCAACCACTGTCCCTTTGCCGCCACTGACCACGGATCAGTTGGCTTCTTTGTTTCAACTATACTCAAATTTTAATATGAATAAATCAGGTTCTGCTTACTCTTTGTGTTATCTTGAGTGCAATTTTGTTTACGATGATACTGAGGATGACCAAGACCCAGACTCGATCGAAATACCTCCCTACATAGCCAAAGAAATACTACAGGAAGGGGAAGGGGGACCAGTAATAGAAGATACCGAACCCATCAATGTAGGAACCGAACTAGAACCCCAAGAACTTAGGATAGGGACTACCTTGAGCTCTACCGAAAGGGCCGATTTCATAAACCTCCTAAACGAATTCAAAGACGTTTTCGCTTGGTCCTACAAAGACATGCCAGGGATCGACAGGGATATTGCTGAACATAGAATTCCGATTAAGCCAGGTTTCAAACCTGTGAAACAGAAGCTTCGACGAATGAGGACAGAATGGGCTCTCAAGATTAAAGAAGAAGTTGACAAACAATTCAAAGCCGGGTTCATCAAAGTTTCCGAGTATTCTGACTAGGTAGCCAACATAGTACCTGTGCCCAAAAAGGATGGGAGAATCCGTGTTTGTGTTGACTTTAGGGACTTAAACAAAGCAAGTCCAAAAGATGACTTCCCTCTACCTCACATCGACATATTGGTGGACAACACTGCTGACCACGCGTTACTATCCTTCGTGGATGGATATGCGGGTTATAATCAAATCAAAATGGCCATGGAAGATATGCATAAGACCGCCTTCGTCACTCAATGGGGAACCTATTGTTATACGGTCATGCCGTTTGGATTGATCAACGCCGAAGCTACATATCAACGCACCGCAACTACACTCTTACATGACATGATGCACAAAGAAGTTGAGGTATACGTAGATGACATGATTGTCAAATCCAAGGAAAGAGAGGGGCATATTGCGAACCTTCGCAAGTTCTTCGCAAGGCTACGAAAGTACAACATGAGGCTCAATCCTCAGAAATGCACATTCGGGGTAACATCTGGCAAACTCCTGGGATACGTCGTTAGTCAAAGAGGTATAGAAATAGATCCTTCCAAAATCAAAGCTCTGATCAAGATGCCACAACCTCAAACAGAAAAAGAAGTCAGAGGATTCCTGGGAAAGGTGCAGTATATAAGTCGATTCATATCGAAACTAATGATTTGTGAGCCTATCTTCAAGAAACTCAAGAAAACAGACCACACCATGTGGGACGACGATTTTCAGAAGGCGTTTGACCGAATAAAAGAGATATTGGCTAAACCACCAGTGCTCATGCCGCCACAACGAGATCAACCTCTTGGTTTATATCTCACAAGAATCAAAAATGACCATGGGTGCCATGCTTTGGCTCAAACAAGTAGGAAGTGAAGAAAGGGCTATCTACTACCTTAGTAATAAGTTCCTGGAGTACGAGTGCAAATATTCACAACTCGAAAAGACATGCCTCGCTCTTGTGTGGGCAACGAAGAAGCTACGCCATTACATGCTTAGCTACTCCGTCAAAATATACTCCAAAATGGATCCAGTCAAATACCTCTTCGAGAAACCCGTCCTCAATGGACGCCTAGCGAGATGGACCCCGATGCTCTCGAGTCGACCTCAAATACGTGCCACCGAAAGTTATTAAAGGGCGCACGTCGCCCGAGTTCTTCGAGAAAATCCCATCAATGACGCACAAACGGTAGACACTTGGTCATTTCCAGACGAGGATATACTCCAAACGATGTAGATTCTGGGACCTTTACTTTGATGGAGCATCAAACTTGAGAGGATTTGGAATAGGAGTGTTGCTCATTTCTCTTGAAGGCGAGCATACACTAATTCTTTGTCAAACTCGACTTCGAGGTGACAAACAACGCCGAGAATCTGAAGCTTGTCTCATTGGAGTACAAGCGGCGGTGAGCTTAGGCATTAAAAACTCTCGAGTACATGGGGATTCATCATCGATCATCAACCAAGTTACGGGATCTTGGAAAATTCGAAGCGAAAACCTCGCACCTTATCAGGCTAGAATAGACCAAGTCGCTCAATTCTTTGATCACGTAACCTACCTACACCTACCCCGGGAAGAAAATCAATTTAAAGACGCTCTTGCGAAACTCGCATCTTTGATTAATATGCCAGATCACATGGTGGAAATGCCTTGGTGCATCGAACGACGGTCAGAGCCGGCTTATGTCCACCAAATCACCGATGAAGAAGAGATCGCGCAGGAACCCTGGTTCCAAGCAATCCTGAATTTTAAGCTCAATGGTACCTATCCACCCGATATGGACAAGAGGGGACAACGTGCTATACGCCTACTCGCTTCCCAATACGTTCTCATGCAAGGAGAATTATACAAAATAACACCTCTTGGTGTAACCCTACGTTGCCTTGATCATTCACAGGCGCGAAAGGTGATGGAAGAAGTCCACGACGGAGAATGTGGTCCTCACATGAGTGGGCCCATGATGGCAAAGAAAATCACACGTTTGGGGTATTATTGGACCACAATGGAATCCGATTGCATCAAATATGTAAGACATTGCCACAATTGCAAAATCTTTGGGAATGTACAACATGTCCCTCTTTCATTGCTCTATACAATGACGTCTCCCTGGCCATTCTCTGCATCGGGAATTGACATAATCGGGAAGATAACCCCGACCGGAACAGGAGGTCACTGTTTCATTCTAGTAGCAATTGACTATTTCACCAAATGGGTAGAAGCGGCTTCCTACACTAGTCTTACAGCTAAAAATGTGGCAATGTTCATACAAAACAACATCATCTGTTGATATGGTTGCCCACATGAGATCATTAGCGATAACGGATCACATTTCCAAGCTGAGACCGAGTAATTGCTAGCCAAATACAAGATTAGGCATCACCACTCTTCGCCCAATAGACCACAGACTAACGGCGCGGTAGAGGCGGCAAACAAGAATGTTGTTACGATTCTCAAGAAAATGATTGACAACTATAGAGATTGGCCAAGCAAGATACCCTTTGCTTTGTAGGGGTATCGTACATCTGTTAGGACGCCCACTGGGGCTACCCCTTTCTATTTGACCTACGGCATGGAAGCTGTACAACCAGTCGAGCCAGAAATACCATCCTTGCGTATTTTACTAGAAAGTCAAATCCCGGAAGCCGATTGGAAGAGGGATAGATACGAAGAACTCATCCTCCTGGATGAACGTAGGTTACGCGCCTTGCATAATGTCCAAACATATCAAGCACATATCAAATGAGCTTTCAACAAAAGGGTTAGGCCAAGAAACATCAAAAAAGGAGACTTAGTGCTCAAATCGGTTAGAGCTCTTCTACCTGTTGACCCACGGGGAAAATTCAAACCTAATTGGGCCGGACCATTTCTAGTCAAATCCATACTCCCAGGGGGTGTGGTTAGAATCACAGACCTAGATGGGAATGAGTTTTCGAACCCAACAAACCTTGACCAACTAAAACGGTACTATGTCTAGAATAGGAACAAAAACACGCCTTGCGTAATCCCACGTGTCGCTCTTGTGGCACTAAATAAACGGCCCCTGGCCAAGCTAAAATAAGCTAATGTCACTGTGCTCTTGCATTTTGACAAATTTGTCATCCTCATTTCATCAAATAAACTAAATTTGCACCTTCAGAGTAAGCAAAAAGCTCATGCTTATTTTCTAAGTTCATTACAAGCTCTTGCTTAGAACAATTATTCTTTTACATTTACTCGAACTACGTGCAAGTGTTTGATTTCATTTTTTTAAAGTGAATACGTAGGCAATCCTTCACAGGATTCAACCCGTTATATCTAAAATGTAAATAGAAGGACATTTGCATTGCATTTGGAACTCGACAAGAATAATAAATAGAAAATCACAACGGTTTCATAACCACTTAACCTTTTTTTATTTATTTCATCGTTTTTCTAATAATAATAGTAAGCTACATAATAAAAATAGAATAGGCTAGGATTCTAAAAACCCCACCTTTTATTACAACAATAAATAATAATAATAATCAAATAATAAATAAAGACTCGGGCTATTCTTCCATCTTCCCCTTGCCCTTGTCATTCTTGTCATATTTCTTGTCACGACCTCGAGCCGGACGCTCTTGCGCCACTTCAGACCTAATCACCAACGGTCTTTCTCGAGGCCTAGACTTTCCATTCTTGCTAATCACCATTTCCGCGACAGGAGTAGTCTTTGGTTTCTTCGAAGGATGAACAACTTGAAACCCGGCCTTTTCTTCTCCCTCTGTCAGATGCTTCTCTTTCTCTTTCTCTACCTCACGCACCTTGTAGTCAACGGGCTCGCGCTTCCTCAATCTCTCGCGCTCTTCCGGAGTAGTAGCCTTTCTCCATCGCAGATAAGAATCCGACACCCACAAGGCATTAGCGGAGAAATTCAAGAACCACATGTTTCTTTGGGCCCATTTAATGGCCCACTCTCTTCGGCTCTCTGTAGTAAGCGCCAAAGCAGTCTGCGGGACGGTATCAAGTTTCGGGATCGTCTGTTTCAGCCCAACTTGTCTCATCAGCCTTTTCGGGAAGATGCACACCATAAAATCCAATCCAAGAATGCGCACGGACCTAGTGGGATCCAAAGAAGACACTCCAGTGACGGATTTGAGGTGCCACCACGGTACGACCCACCTAATCAACGGGCCATCATCGCTCTTCAGTTTGTTCTTCCAGTAATCACAGACCCGAGTGAAGTCCACCATATACAACCTCGTCCTCATCGCAATCGAGCGGGCATGATAGGAAAGAACATGAACTGGGGGCTCGATCAATCGGAGCCGTTCCATAAGCCAAACCTACCAAAAGCGGGTATTAGACAACAAAAAAAACAAAAACAACGAAAAAAACAAAAAAAAAGAAAAAAAAAAAAGAAAAAAAAAAGAAAACGAAAACGAGAAACAAAAGAAGAAAATGTCTTTTACCTGCAGAATGACGGGGCTTCCCAAATACGGTAGATCACGGTTGGGTTTCCTATTATCCAAGCCCAAAAGAATTTCTCCTAAGCATAAGCAAGCTGGGCTCCTGCGCAGCTCCATTTGCTCAACAAGGCCCAGAAGACGGGGATCACCTCTCAAGTCTTCATCAACATGCCCTTGGAAGACATACACATGCAACAAACAAAAGCCAAATGCTCTCCGCCTAGCAACATGAGAAACGGTGGGGTCGGCCCTGTTGATGAATCGATCTATGAAGTCCAGCATCCTCACGCCTTTCGAAGTCACTAGACGGTCCACTTAAAGTCTAGTCAATCCAAGCAAGTCTCTAAATTTGCTCTTATACCCTTGCGAAGTAGAAGGAATGGCAGGCAAGTGTTCAGGATCCCACCCACCAATAGCAGCAATTTCTTCAGGAAATGGGCAAATATCACCTCCAGGGAACACAAAAACATGGTAATTCGGGTCCCAATAGTCAAGACAAGCATCCAAGAACGGTTTAACAACCTTGATGAGTTTTAAACTCAACAAAGACCCGAAATTATAAGCACCCATATCATGTTTCTCCATGTTCGAAAATTCGTTGGTCCATTCCTTCAAACGAATCTCCAAAGTATTCATGATGAAAAGATTATTTTGAGAATTTTGTGTAATTAGACGAAGAAGAGACGGAAGAATTATGTGAATAAAAGCTCCATCAACGTTTCTATTTATACTAATTTCTGTTTCCAAAAATCCGTCGGAAGCGAGAACACCTTGGGAACAGGCGCAAAGACTGCCGCGCCTCTTCAAAGGGACGCGGCTCATCTGCGCCTCTTCCTCGACTTCCCTTCGTGGTTTTCGCGTTGGATCTTTCCTAATTCCATGACGAATAATTTCCTATTCCTACGGGTTATTATTTTGGTAAATACGTGAAGATTACCATGTTTCAGGTTTCCTAATTTGGCGAGCACGCATTTCGAGGCGACATCGATATTTTCGCCATTTTACCACACTCGCACATTCTCATTTTAGGAAATAATTTTAATTCATCATTTTAGGAAATAATTTTTAATTCATTTTATATTTCTCATTTAATTCATTTATTTTAGAAAATAATTTCCAATTTACCGGATTCTAATATTTATATATTAATTCCAATTTCTTAATTTCATTTCTACAATTCTAACTTATAGATTTCTGTTCTTTTTCTTTTTTTTAGGGGTAACCCTCCCTACCGCCCGGTCATTTCCGGCAATTTTTTTGCATTTTTGCATCTTTCGAGTCACTCGTTTTGCGCTAATTGAGGTCATATGTATATACAAATGTATGTTTTACGTGATTTCTATGTAAATTTCGGCAGCATGATGGCGTAAACGTCATCTACCAAACCTGTTCAAAGCTAACCTGCAGATACAAGCAACACAACCCAGCAGCAAAGGCTCTCAAGCCATCCTATATACAGCCAAAAAAGGGAAATGTACAACAAACTGGGGGCTCGAGCCCCAAGCAAAGTCCGAAATGTCCAAAATGTAAGTTCAAAATGTACAAATGTGCAAAATACAAACAACAATTAAACAAAACTACTGCCGGTCGCCCTCAAGCTCTGCAACTCTTGCCGCAAGAACGGCAATCTCGGCGTCCCGAACCTCGAGCTCCCTCAACGAGCGAGTTGTCTCCTCCCGAGACTGGGCCAACTCTCGCTCCAGCTCGCGGTCCCCCTGTAAACAACAAAATTGGCTCATGTCAATCATTTTAAGCAATTACAAGAAAAGTTGGAAAATCAAAATTCAAAAATGGAATAGGCATAAGGTTCATACCTGATGACCTCGACCGCCGACAAGTGCCTCGACGACAGTAGCTCGCAGCCGGTTGGCCACCCTCCACAACGCCGTAAACCGAGACGGCGCAACCTGCATTCCCAAAAAAAAATTCTCAACAATCGAACAAACTCAATCAAATGTGTTCTTACACAGAAGTTATGCAAAGTTGGAGGATTTACCCTCCGAATCAGATGCTGCCAGTCGTCCAGACCAGCATCCGTCACAGCTACGTCAAAGTCACGTAGCTCGGAGATCGTCGTCCTCCCGATCGTGTCAGTGTACTCGAGGGTCTCGGGGTACTCTGGGGGCTCGATGCCCGCCGCCTCGACCTCCTGCAAAGTCAAATATTTCTCATTAATCGGTGATCTTTCATCATAGTTCTCAAAAAGGAGATCAAGTCAAGAGGAAGAGTAAAATATGCTCACCACTACCGGCCAGTACGCCAACCTCCCGTAGAGGAACGCCGAGTAGTCCTCACCAGGAAGAAGGAAGGCGTCACCACTGGCACCAGCCAAGTCCGCCTCCCTCTCTGCCTCAGAAGGCTGCCTGAACATCGTCCTGGGAGGATCGACGGGAACCGTCAACATGTCCCGAGAGCACTGACGAGCCAAGCGCTCGCCCAAGTACCACACAGGACCCATCGACGTCCTCAACAGCAGTCGGCTCGAGCTCCTGGGTCGAAGGACCTCAGCCACAAAAGGAGGCGTGTTAGCGTACTCCGCCCAAGGTCTGGGCACCCACTGTGACAAGATAAACAAGGATCATTCCTATAATCAATTAAAAGACAATATAAAAGGCAAATGAATATAAGTAAGATACTTACGCTGTCCAGCTGAAGAGCGTTCACATCCCGCCGGTAGACACCGTGAGAAGAACGCTTGCTCTTCGTCCGGCACATCACCCAATTCCTCACCACGGGATAGGCCTTCTCCAGCGGCTCCGTCCTCTTGGGCGCGAGGCCCGGGAAGTAGGAGTACACCCACGCCTGCAAAGCAATATAGTTAATGATGATCTTTCGTAATTTGATAAGGAAAGGAATTGATTTCGGTCTAAAGAAAGGTTCATACCTCCAGCAGTAGTCCAGGTCCGACAGTACCGGGAGAAGTCCCCTTCTCCATCAACTCCGGACGAACCATGGCCCTCGTGAATCGCGGATGAGGACCGCAAAACCAGCAGTGACCCAGTCCCAATGCCCTAGGGAACTCAGGTCAGAAAGGAAGGGAAGAAGCTTCGTCGACAGCCTCTCGCCCTTGTCTCCGAGGTAAATCGAAGACAGAAACCACCAGAGCCACAAACGAGCCCTCTGCTCAGCTGTACAGGGAGGAGGAGCCGTCTCCCTCCCGTCAATCGTCACCAGCGTCGGGATCTTTCCCGCAAAGTAGTCTCGAACGTAGGAGCTGGGCAACAAACCCCAAGCATTTTTGACGGCCTTCGGCGACAAGTTCCACCGATCAACCTCCTCGCCTCGCCGAGTCCACCCTCATAGTCTCCACCACTCCACCTCCTCGGACCCACCCTGCGGACGGTAAATCATGCCGTAGTCCTCCAGAGTGACTCCCACCTCACCGAAAGGAATGTGAAATGCGGAAGTCGTATCCCAGAATCGATCCAAAAAAGCGCGGACCAGGCTAAGGTTAGCCCGCAGCTTTCTCTTCACGATATCCCTCCACGCCTGCACCAAAGGACCGAACGCTTCGCGCTGGATCATGGCCCGCTCCTCCGCTGACAGCCGCTCGTAGTGCTCCATCGCTGTCGTGTAGCCCGAGAACGACCTGATGTTCTCGGCCTCCTATTGTGATTTGAAACAAAAGCTATCTTTAGTTTTGAATGAAATTTGAAAGAGATGTGAACAAATGAATGAAAGAGGATGAGTAATGAGTAGTGAATTCCTATTTACCAAGCTCTTCACCGTCCTATAGGACAGGTGACCCTCTGCAGCCCACAACAGGTGCCTACTCTCCCAACTCTCAGCCCACGCAGGAGCTCCTCTCAGCTGACGACCTCCTCGCCCAACGTTGGCCCGTCTCGGGGCGTCCTCCTCCTCGACAGCCTCCTCCTCGTGGACCTCGTCCCCAGCAGCCATCACCGCGGCGGTGAAGGCCTGCTCTAAAGCCTCCTCGACAGTAGCAATATCTATCTCCATAGGAGCTCTCCCAGAAGTAGAAGCTATATCACCTGCAATATTAAAGCAAATTTAGGCCGCGTCACGTGACGACAAGCCTTGGTTAAGGGATTTTCGAGCCTTCGGAAGCCCTGAAATTGCACTTTTCTCGCCATCTTTGGCCACATTCTCACCAACCTGATCACTCATGTGGTAATTTGGGTCAAGTCAAGCCTAATGTGAAGCCGAGTTCCGGGTTCAAGTCGAAATTTCGGCAGCATTTCGTTATAACGACGATTATGCCCTAGAAAAGTGTCCTGAAAAAGCCGTCACAAACAAAAATTCCGAGATGGAAGAAAGTTTACCCATCATTCAAGGATCCCAAATATCAAGTTTCATCGCAAATGGGCAGTCCTAAGGTTATTTTCGAAGCAATTTACGGTTTAGCTGTGAAACCGTTTCAAAATTCACTCAAAGGCTCAAAACTCAACGAAAATTCAAGACAAATACATGGTTATATTCCTAATATTACCAATTATCCATTTATAATGTCAATTTGACAAGGCAAATGCATTTGGGGGAAAAGCCCCAAATTTTCGATCAATTGGGTCATAAACCCTAATTTTTTCGACTCAAAATTGAGCAAATATAGACGATTAATGCAAGAATGAGACACATACCTCGATTAGTCATGATTAATGCAAGCTTTTGGATCAAACCTTGGCGGAAATGGTGAAGATTTGAGAGAGAATATGTGAAATTGTGTTTCGAAATAATAATGAACATAAGCCTCTGATTATCGCGTTTTTACGCAGAAGAAACACTTTGGGGAATAGACGCAGCAGGCGCTGCGTCTCTTCCAAGAGACGCAGCTCTTGCTGCGCCTCTTCCTTGTGTTCCCTCCATATGGATTTTCAAAAATTCGTTATGAGTTCGTTAGTTGTGGGTCCATCTTTGGTGCGCCTCTTCCCCGATGCTATTTTATCCTTTTGGTCCGTTTGACGACTTTCTTTCATTCTGGCCCGCATTTCCAAGCCAGCAGCAGACTGTTGTATATTATTTATTTCTTCCAAGACCTTTTGCTTGTCACAACGAGCATTTATTCCTTCACAGAATTCGACACGCCTTCATTATGTTTCCCGACGAGAGTAAGCGGATACACTTTCCCTCTCATGACATGAAGAATAATTCCCAATCATGTCTCCAGCGAGAGTAAGCGGACGTCTTGTCCTCTCTCAAGACATGAAGATTAACATCTACCTAAGCGATTTCTCCTCGGCGGTTCCCGCCCGTGTCTTGCTACTCGTAATTATTTCTCGAAGACTACCCAAGCGAGCCTTCTTTCGGCAGTTCCACCGTGTGTCCGCTACTCACCTTATTTAGTCCTTACGCCGATCTTCGCTCAACAGCTCCCATATACCTCCGGAAACATCTCGAGAAAGAAGTCTCAGGTATGATCTCATCTTATGGCTGGCGAGCCTCCTTACGTAGTCTAATGGACTTTAAACGACCCTCCCCGATAGTCGACAGACTCTAAAATGTTCCCGACGACAGGTCCTTGGCTCAGACCCCTTGAGCCGTCTCGCGTCGCCATAGTCGTCAGGTTGTAATCTTTGATTGACCTGATGGCTATAATTTGACTTTCGCCTTGTCCAAGCCTCAGTCAAAGTGGGGGCTCTGTAGATACCTCATTTCTGCACCTCTCGCAAACCACCCGGTGATGATTGGGCCGCATGTTTGGTACGCGGAACGATTTGTGACAATTCATAAGATTATCGTCAAGTGATTGCTCAAATATTAATGTCTACCTCTTAGTTGTCATCTACGTGCCGATACGGTCGTTTTGACAGTAATTAGAGTACATTTGGAGTCCGGGCCTAAAACCGTCTCCATTTTCTGATAACCGTTAAATCCCGAGTCAGAATGTTCTGGAATGTTCCGGATATTTCTATTCCATATTTCAGTCTTTTAATCTTTTGGCAAACAATTTCCCGTAATATTCACATAAGATATTAAGGAAAACCGAATTATTCCGTCCTACCATAACTTAAACACGGAAATCTTTCTTCCGCAGAGGAAACCACTTGGGAACAGATGCGGCCAGTCTGCGCCTCTTCCAAGAGACGCGGTGGATCGCTGCGCCTCTTCCCGATTCCTTTTCTCGCGTAATTTTCGTATCTTTTTTATATCTTTCCGAGATTCACTTCCAAAGAGTCTCCGAAACCCTAATTCCTTCACGTGATTAGTATAAATAGGAGCCTTCGCTCCTCATATTTATCACGCGAGTGTCCGCCCTTCTCTTCTCCCTTTGCATTCTAGACCTTTGTTCTTATTTTTTGGCGTCTACGTGCTTGAACATTCGACCACGTAAGCTCGGATCCTTCTGAGTACCAGCCTCGTTTGCATGACCGACCAATTTGACCAACTACACATCAATAAACTTAATTAATCTAATCGTTTTCCTCTTACGAGGGCACTTTCTTTGCATTCGCGTCGAGCATCACTAATCGATATCTTAGTCCTTCTCGTTTGTCAACATGTAAGTCTGAGGGTGTAAATCTCTCTTTTATTTATTGTATTTTAATTATTGTATCACAATTGTAAGGTTTATGTCGAAAATACCTCGTTAAAACCGATTTCTAAACCATGCTTTAAAACCTCTTTTTTACGGATTTCAAGAAGACTAACGTCGAGAAAGGACGCAAAGAATCGCTGCGCCTCTTGAAGGCGAGCGCAGCACGCGCCTCTTCGCGAGGCCGCCAGATTCATGCTTCCTTTCTTCTTCCTTCGTCCTCTGTAAACTCGTTCGTTGTTTGCTTTTTATTTGTTTGTTCTTTAATTCTTCGTCATAATAGTCTGATATTTCACATGTATATTAATTATCATTCATTAGCATATAATTCATCATAAATTCGATTTAAATCCCAAGTAATCAATATTTGCGGGTTTTCGTCATTAAACTCAAATTCGGGTTTTAGAGGTTCGATTCATCAATATTGAGTCTCTGGAATTCATCGTTGACATATTTACATCTCATATCTATCATATATTCGTCATTAATCCGTTGTATTTAACCTAGTTAATTGATTTAGTTTGTTAATTTGTTAATAATTCTCATTAATCTTATATTAATTCGTTTAATTCCGTCTCATCCATGTTTTACTGTTTTCATGACCATTAATCATATGTACATAACCTACTAATCACTTTCATCCGAGTAAATAATTTAATCAATCATTAAATTCACCAACGAGTATTAACAACACGCAATTCCGCTTCACTACGACGAATTCGGAGTTAGGAACAGACGCTTGGTCTCTGCTGCGCCTATTCCAAAGGACACAGCTCTGCTGCGCCTGTTCCGGGTTGAATTATGTCCCTGAACTCCGTTGTTGCCTTGACTTAGTTTAATTAGTTTACATTTAATTAACTATTATTCGTATTATCACCTTCCGATCTGTTCGTTTATTCTTTTATTCTTTTTCTCAAATTATCCGTTTTAAAGGTATTTTCGACATAAATCGCCTAATCCAATGTAATTATTGTAATTTTCATTATTGTAATTTTTTCTTTTGTTGTATTTATCATATTTCTTGTATCATTTGTATGCCTTCACATGTAGTTGAACTTAAATCCTACTTCGACATTAATTGTATGCTAAATTATGTGTTAACCGACTTAGTATTAATCTTCACATGCTAGGATTAAAACTTGGATGTCGCATTGCATGCATACAATCGACGATATATCGAGTACGAATAACTTCCCTAATCATTAGTAGAGGCCGCTATCGAGGCGGGGGGGATTAGGTGTTCGATCAAAAGAGCTTCCTAATAAGTACCCTCACCCCTTACTCCAGATATCTGTGAACACCCGTGTTCATTGGCATCCACGAGAGTCATTCTAGACATAGAATGCTAAGGGTAAAGATTGCTTAGTGTTCATGTCACTACTTTGTGTCTTGACATGACACGAGGTATTCGAACGGTTCCAATTTCCCATAAAAATTGGTGGCGACTCCATACAAAATGCAAACGCTTGTTTCTCTTCTCTCCCAAGCGCCCCCGTGGGCCCCCGCTGTCCACACATGTCCACAGATTGGCGACTTCCCTGGGGATAACTAGGACACTTACGTCTTTGTGATCCCTAGATGGTGAGACTCGAACGAGGTCTTGGTTGGAATGCATTAATTGATATTACGGTCACAGTCGGGTTCCTTGTCCGGGCCCACAACCTAACCCTTTTCGACCAATTGGCTCGTCTCGTCGGCATGAATTTTCTTATCCCCGCGTTTCGAATCCCGATTGAGTCAAGCATACCATTGACGTTACACATTTCTGTTTGTCAAAGAGCTTTTATCACCTTCGAGCACGAGGCTAGGGCATCCTCCTTACACATTTTGTTTGGATTGGTATCCCTCTCGCAAATCGGGGTTTGATTGCTTGGTGTGTAACCCACCCTTTTAAGCCAAAACCCGTGTCAGCATAATGCATAATATAATGAACTGTGAGTGCTTATGTGCTACTTGATCATAAGTCCTTCCGTGTCATTTTCAAACTTTCAAAAACACCCTTTTGCGCCGTTATAATGGCCATTTCAAAACCTCGGTCTTTTGCCGACCATTGCATTTCAGTACGCCTTTTTAGGCCGTCATAATTACGATTTCCAAACCCTATTTTCTATAACCATTTCAAACACGTCTTTCTAGGCCGTCGTAGTGACGATTTTCAAACCCGGTTTTTATAACCATTTTAACACGCCTTTCTAGGACGTCGTAATGACAATTTTTCAAACCCGGTTTTTATAACCATTTCAACACGCCTTCCTAGGCCGTTGTAATGACGATTTTCAAACTCGGTTTTTACAACCATTTCAAATCACCTTTTTCACGCCGTTATAATCGCCGCGTCTAGACACAGATTTTAACCCATTTCGCGCCGACAATGGCTCTTACAAAACCCGAGAAAAGCACACCCTTTTTCTCGAGACACTTGCGAGATTCCGAGGACCATGCACCGTCCCCGAGACATCTTCAAACATTTCAAACCTCGATTTTCAAAACATACAATTTTGAATTTCAAAAACCGTCTTGGAAAACAGTACATTGTTTTCCGAGCCGACTCAAACTCAAAACCGTCTTTTGCAAATAAACTTAAGACAACCCTTTCAACTAACCGACTTGCGGAGATCCCTATCTTCGGAAGCCGTCCATAAAGCGACAAATGAATCTTTTTGAAAATTTCTATTTTCGAAAACTTCAGTCCACCACTCCAATTCCGCCTCATGTCTATCAAGTCGAAGCAAACGTACTTATGGGTCTTTATTTATGAGTCGTCTCACCATGAGACCCATCCAACGACGTCACGCCACTACGTTGGACGCCAGTCAAAATTTCGGTCAACACCGTCACATCATAAATCGAGTCAGCACCGAGGTACCACACACGGTCAACCTCGTCTTGTTGAGTCTGATCTTTGTCCCGTCCTTTGTGTTGTCTGCGTTCAGTCTTTGAACCGTGTCGGATTGAGTTGTAATGTGAGCCGTTTTTCTGGTTCAGAACCATAGCCCCGTCTTCGACTTCGTCCATCAACGGGAATGATAACAATAGAGATGTCACAACGACTGCTCAGCTAGCCAGCCTGCTCACTACTCTTAAGGTCACTCTGGATCGTGTCGAGACCCGTATCGACACCCTGGAAAGCAAGGAAACTGGAGAACACAACACTCCGCCTTTGATTTCAAACCTGAAGCAAGGAAAAAACACTGTTTGATTTCCTCAGGAGAAACATCACGAAGGAGAAGATTGGACAGATGCTCATCTATGACTCTCCCTGTACGAACAGTAGCCTTGTGCACCTTAACAGTA